>NW_027507748.1:1257102-1676173 GCF_037356315.1 Lithobates pipiens
ATAGATTAAGTGAAATCCGCTATAACAGTTCATATACAATCAAAATTAAGTGATAAATGCTCATAAATGAAATATGATTAAATTAATATAGTGATTTAATAACAGTTGATTATATTCAAAAAGTGAATAAATAAGCCACAAACCCGCGAGTCATCCGTGAGAATGCGCGCTTACCAGAAGGCGGTATGTAAAACGCTCATTGAATATGTCTTCCGAACTGCACCAATCCCGACTCCTATTGTGGAAACACTTTAGAATGGACCATGGAGATTTCCACATAAGCAGGCAATGGTTTAGATCAGGGGTCTCAAACTGGTGACCCTCCAGCTGTTGTGGAACTACAAGTCCCATCATTCCTCTGCCTGTGGGGGTGATGCTTGTAACTCTCAGCCTTGCAATGCCTCATGGTACTTGTAGTTTCGCAACACCTGGTGGGCCTCCAGTTTGAGACCACTGGTTTAGATGGTAACTCGGAAAACACAAGGAAAGCCTCCCATAGCATAAACCGGGCAGGATATTTTTATTTAAATAAACAAAATACACTCACAAACATAGCAGGTATGGTACCCCAGACGAAGTCGCCTTATGACGAAACGTACGTCGGTAGGGCCAGATGTGCTGACGCAATTACGTTGAATGCCGGCCGGCATTTCATGCTTTTTTTTTTTTTTTTTTTTTTTTTTTTTTTACTGCTATGTTTTGTGAGTATATTTTGTTTAAATAAAAATATCCTGCCTGGATTACGCTATGGGAGGCTTTCTTTGTGTTTTCTGAATTACCATCTAAACCATTGCCTGCTTATGTGGAAATCTCCTCCATGGTCCATTGGAAAGTGTTTCCGCAATAGGAGTCGGGATTGGTGCAGTTCGGGTGACAAATTCAATGGGCATTTTACATACCGCCTTCTGGTAAGCGGGCATTCCCACTGATGATGGGTTTCTGGCTTGGTGAAGGCGGATCGCACGGCTGACTGGCACCCTCTTAAAGAGATATCTTCTCCATTATAAAGACTTTTTGTTTGGACTTTTTCTCATTGGTTGTGGTTCACCTTCTTTATGGATATAATTTTTTTTTTTTTTTATTAATTTGTCCCTTTTTTTTTTTTTTTTTTTTTTTTTTTTTTTTTAATCTTATTTAATTATAATTAATAATCACTGTATTTATAATTATTTATTGATTATGATTAATTTAAATTAGTTATAGTCAATAATTTATGAATTTATTCATTTATAATTATTCACTTTTTGAATATAATTAACTGTTATTAATCACTATATTAATTTAATCATATTTAATTTTTGAGCATTTATCACTTAATTTGGATTGTATATGAATTGTTGTAGCGGATTTCACTTAATCTATTGGAATTATCTGATTTTCATTTCCTTGCACACACAGTAATAGCCTCAGTGGGGGTAGGTAGCGCAGCTAATGTTGGTCTCTATATGGCCGTAGATGTACTGGGAGGGGGGGGGATATATTTGTGGAGGGGTGTGGCTGTATTGGGAGGGGGCGGGGATATATTTGCGGAGGGGTGTGGATGTATTGGGAGGGGCGGGGATATATTTGCGGAGGGGTGTGGATGTATTGGGAGGGGGGTGGGAATATATTTGCGGAGGGGTGTGGATGTATTGGGAGGGGCGGGGATATATTTGCGGAGGGGTGTGGATGTATTGGGAGGGGGGTGGGAATATATTTGCGGAGGGGTGTGGCCATATTGGGAAGGGGACCTATCACATTGCTCTGTGTTCTGAACCCATTTGTATCTTTTCCAGCTCTTCATTACTGTGATGGACAAGCTGCGGTTAGAGATCCGAGCCATGGATGAGGTAGGAGGAGATGTATTGTGGGGGACGGGGGGGGGGTGTAGATGTAGGAGGAACACTGTTTATGGTGTTCACTGGGCAGAACCCTTTCATACATTTATATATACAGTATATGACAAAAGTAAGTACACCCCTCAGTGACATTTCTTCTGTCTTTTCATGTGACAACACTGAAGAAATGACACTTGTCTACAATGTAAAGTAGTGAGTGTACAGCTTGTATAACAGTGTAAATTTCCTGTCCCCTCAAAATAACTCAACACACAGCCATTAATGTCTAAACCGCTGGCAACAAAAGTCAGGACACCCCTAAGTGAAAATCACTTGGGGGGTGTACTGACTTTTGTTGCCAGCGGTTTAGACATTAATGGCTGTGTGTTGAGTTATTTTGAGGGGACAGGAAATTTACACTGTTATACAAGCTGTACACTCACTTCTTTACATTGTAGACAAGTGTCATTTCTTCAGTGTTGTCACATGAAAAGAGAGAAGAAATGTCACTGAGGGGTGTACTTACTTTTGTCAGATATTGTATATTTGTGCCTCATCATATCCACCTAAAGCATTTGTGTTCCTGAAAAGAAATGGTATTCTTGTGGACCTCCAACAAATTGTCATGTGGGTAGGTGACCTTTCCCCTTAAAGTCCCCCCCCAGAGAGACCTGTGATGGGTGATGTCAGTAAAGACCTTTTGAGGACCTCCAGTTATAGACTACAGAGCTCGGTGTAAATGAGGACACCCCGATATACAGAGCTCGGTGTAAATGAGGACACCCCAATATACAGAGCTCGGTGTAAATGAGGACACCCCGATATACAGAGCTCGGTGTAAATGAGGACACCCCGATATACAGAGCTCGGTGTAAATGAGGACACCCCAATATACAGAGCTCGGTGTAAATGAGGACACCCCGATATACAGAGCTCGGTATAAATGAGGACACCCCAATATACAGAGCTCGGTATAAATGTATATCTGAGGGCTTGGATTGGACGGTATTTTCATAGACGATGTGAACTGATTGGCTCTCCTCATACATGGAGAGATGTGAGTACAATTCTCTGATGATGTCATTAATATGTCTGTAATCTCTTCTCAGATCCAGCCGGACCTGCGGGAGTTGATGGAGACGATGAATCGCATGAGCCACCTTCCTCCAGACTTCGAGGGGAGAGAGAAAGTCAGCCAATGGTGAGAGAGTTGGATGTCCAAAACTTGCCGCCCCCCCCCCCCCCCCCCAACCTCTTCCTTGTCTTCTCTCCCAATCCTCTTCTCCGAACCCTTCTCTTCATGCCTGCTCTTCCCTTTACCTGCCCAATCTCTTCCGAGCTCACGTCCCTGTCCTCGTCCCTGTCCTCGTCCCTGCTTCTTCTCTTGCTCCTCCCCAATCTCCTCCTTGGCTCCTGGGAGGGGTCTTAGTGTTAGTGTGACCCCCCCCCCCCCCCCCCCAGAGGGAGCTCCCTGTACCGGTGTGTCTGGCTCCATCCTCAGGTCTGTGAAATCGATCGCTTGTCGCTCTGTGACTCCTATGTCTGTCATGTGACCCCTCCCTTGTCCTCTGATGTCACACACTTATCACAGGTGTCCCCACCCCCTTGGTTACTCTGACTCCTCCCACTTTCTCCTGCCCAGGTTACAGAAGCTCAGCAGTATGTCGGCGTCGGATGAACTCGATGACTCTCAGGTGCGTCAGATGTTGTTTGATCTGGAATCCGCCTACAACGCCTTCAACCGGTTCCTGCACTCCTAATTGGAGCGTCCCTCCATCCCCCGGGGGTCCGCCCTCCATCCCAGGGGGAGGTCCTGACTGCACTTTGTGATGTCATCACTCTTACTCTATTAGTGGGAGGAGCTCCTACTCCCGGGAATACTTTAATATTGTGTCTGTGTTCACCCCTCCCCCCACCCGCCTGTATAGTTATAAATAAATGTGTTTTCTTAATATATTCTACATACTGACTCGTCTTTTATTATTGGGGGATGCCAGGCCTTCCATGGACCGGGAGACTAGGAGGTTAGGTTGTAGAGTTTACCATAGTTCGGGGGGATAGGTTTACCCGCACGGGGGCGTCCGGGCGGTCCGTGCCTGGCCTCACGGGGGCGTCCGGGCGGTCCGTGCCTGGCCTCACGGGGGCGTCCGGGCGGTCCATGGCCCAGCCTTTCATAGCTTTCCCAGAATCCTGTACCTGGACACACGTGCCCTTCACACCTACCTTCCTACCATAGTGCCCAGAATGGAGGCACACCGGACCGGACACACCCGGAGCCTGGTACAAGGAGTGCGCCGCCATTTATTACTTTATGATGTAGAAGGAAGAGAGAAATGTTGGACTTTGGCCCCAGGAGACGTTATTGGGCCCTTCGGGATAACTGGAGGTCATGGGAGAAGGAAGTGGCGCAGTTAATTGATGAAAGTTCCGGGGGGGGGGGGGGATATGGGCGGGGGGTAAAGACATGGGGGGGGGGGGTAAATACATGGGAGGGGAGAGATAGGAGGGGGAGACACAGGGGGGAAAAGACATGGAGGGGAGAGATGGGGGGGGGGGGTAAATACATGGGAGGGGAGAGATAGGAGGAGGAGACACTGTGAGGGGGAGAGATGGGGGGGGGGCAAGGGGAAAGACATGGGGGTGTGGGGGAAGACACGGGAGGGGGAGACACTGGGGGGGATAAGGGGAAAGACATGGGGTGGGGGGGGGAGATATGGGCGGGGGTAAAGACATGGGAGGGGAGAGATGGGGGGGGGGGGTAAATACATGGGAGGGGAGAGATAGGAGGAGGAGACACTGTGAGGGGGAGACACAGGGGGGAAAAGACACGGAGGGGAGAGATGGGGGGGGGGGGGGTAAATACATGGGAGGAGAGAGATAGGAGGAGGAGACACTGTGAGGGGGAGACACGGGGGAAAAGACACGGAGGGGAGAGATGGGGGGGGGGGGCAAGGGGAAAGACATGGGGTGTGGGGGAAGACACGGGAGGGGGAGACACTGGGGGGGGATAAGGGGAAAGACATGGGGGGGGGGGGGGAGATGTTGGTGAGGGGGGAAGACACGTGACTGACAGTCCTCTGCTGTTTCCTGGGCTGCCACTCCATGGCGCTGTCCCCTGCATCTGCTCAGATTCCAGGACAATGCCGCCACCTTTGCCTTGGGAGCATGTGGGCAGCCCCATGGATTGATCGGGGGCCTGGGGCCCATTAGGACAGGCTGTCTCTAGACCAGGGTTTCTCAACTCCGGTCCTCAAGGCGCCCCAACAGGTCATGTTTTCAGGCCCTCCTTTATTTTGCACAGGTGATTTGATCAGTTTCACTGCCTTTAGTAATTACCACAGCCGTTTCATCTGAGGGGAATCCTGAAAACATGACCTGTTGGGGTGCCTTGAGGACTCTGCTCTATACCTCTTTACCCTGTCGCTGTATATCCGCAGTATGAGATCATCTCCGGCACTGCTGCCCCTGACCGCTATTCTCACCAGACCGGGAGTGAGATTTGTGACGTCACTTGTGTGCTGATCGCTGTTCTCACCGGAGAGTAAAGCCGCGTACACGCGGGCGGACTGTATGGCCTACTTAGTCCGCCGAAACACATTTCAGCGGACAGTCCGCTCGTGTGTGGGCTTCAGTGGACTTTTTCAGCGTGCAGTCTGGCGTACTAAGTATTTCGGATTTTTCGAAATTCTGTCCGTCATACTTTGGTTTCAGCGGACAGTCCGCTCGTGAGTAGGCTAGTTCGACGGACTAAGAATGGCGCATGCCCAGAAAGGATTTACACGGCGGAAGGTTGCATTGCTGTGTATTGGACGTCCTATTTCTAGTCCCGTCGTACGTGCCGTACACGTCATCGCGCAAGCTTTCGACGGACTGTTTGTGCATCCGTGTGTGGTCAAGTCCGTTCATTCGAAAGTATGACGGACTGTCCGTCGGATTGCATGACGGACTAAGTAGGCCATACAATCCGCCCGTGTGTACGCGGCTTTAGACGTACCTGAAGACCTGCAGTGCCAGAATCTCCCTGCTTCATCTGCCTCTTCCACCCCTGTCATTACCCCTCCAGTCCTCAGGGGGTGGGGGGCAGCTCTGACATGAGGAAGCAAAGCCCCGCCTCTACCAAGATGGCCGCCTTCACCCAGAGACATGATGCTAAACAAATCATGGCAAGTCAGTAATGGGGGTGGTTTCGATGCAGGATTCGCAGGCATTGCTGGGGATTATAGTCCTCTTCTGGGCGTGGCCTCCATAGTTTGCTTCCTCTCTAAGACTTTTTATTTTTATTGGTGAACAGGAGGGGGAGATTCCAAAGGGGACGAATGTCTCGAAGGGTGAATCCGCACTGCGGGTCTTCTTCCCATTTCTTTATCCAATGTGAAAGGTTTTATTCTGGGTTCAGACTGGATGCGGTGCAATGGGGTGCGATTTTCATGTGGTTTGGCATGTGAATTTACGGTGCGATTTGTGCTTGACATCTGTGATTGTAATGCAATTTTGTAGTCTATAGAGCTTAAAATCGCACGGCACTAACAATGCACATTATTTAACCGCATGAGAATCGCACTGCCTAGATGTGAACGGCCTTCATAGGAAACCATGTTATTTCAGATGACATGTGAATCGCATCCGTGTGAACCTGGACTGCGATAAACTCTAAATCCATTCATAAAAAATGGGCCCGGAGGACAATAATCGGAGGTTGAACGAGCGACGTCTGAAGTTTATATGGGTGACACTTTCCAGGAGACACATAAAACCCCCCATAACTCAGCCAGCTTTACGGAAGGAGGGGGTCACAGATGAAGACCCCTATCACCCCTGCCAGAAAGCATGTAGGAGAGACCACAAAACACGGAGAAACGATCTACGGTCTGATCACAACAAAATTGAACTTGTTCCCTTATATGTTCACCCTAAGAACTCCATCCCCACTGTGAATAATGGTGGTGGTATCATGGTGTGGGGGAGGTTTTGTTCAGCGTAAAAGGGAGACTGGTCAGCATTGAAGCCGAGATGGGTGGTGCAAAAAAATAATAATAATTTGAGCCTTCTAGGGACTTGAGAATGGGGCGAAGCTTCAAATTCCAGCTAGACTATGACCTTCAACCCCCATCAGCCGGACGGCTTCTGTTCTACAACCCCCATCAGCCGGACAGCTTTTGTTCTCCTACAACCCCCATCAGCCAGACCCTTCTGATCTCGTACAACCCCCATCAGCCAGACCCTTCTGATCTCGTACAACCCCCCCATAAGCCTGACAACTTCTGTTCTCCTTCAAGCCCCATCAGCCAGACCCTTCTGATCTCGTACAACCCCCCATCAGCCAGACGGCTTCTGTTCTCCTACAACCCCCATCAGCCAGACGGCTTCTGTTCTCCTACAACCCCCATCAGCCAGACGGCTTCTGTTCTCCTACAACCCCCATCAGGTGGACGGCTTCTGTTCTCCTACAACCCCCATCAGCCGGACTTCTTCTGGTCTCCTATAACCAGGACCGGTGCTACCACTAGGCAGCCACCTAGGGCGCATTGCTGCCTAGGGTGCCCGGCCACTGGCATTCCTACTCTCTTCTCTCTGCAGCAAGCAACTAAGTCTCAGCATCAACAGGCAGCCACCGCTCCGTTTGCACATAGTGTCAGGGGCGCATCGGCGGCGGAGGACTGTGTCTGTGTTCTGACTCCCATAGAATGGAAGCAAGCAAACATTTATTAATGGGCGCTGGTAGGCTTCATTTGATGGGCGCTGGTAGGCTTCCTTTGATGGGCGCTGGTAGGCTTGATTTGATGGGCGCTGGTAGGCTTCCTTTGATGGGCACTGGTAGGCTTCCTTTGATGGGCGCTGGTAGGCTTCCTTTGATGGGCGCTGGTAGGCTTGATTTGATGGGCGCTGGTAGGCTTCCTTTGATGGGCACTGGTAGGCTTCATTTGATGGGCGCTGGTAGGCTTCCTTTGATGGGCGCTGGTAGGCTTCATTTGATGGGCGCTGGTAGGCTTCATTTGATGGGCGCTGGTAGGCTTCATTTGATGGGCGCTGGTAGGCTTCATTTGATGGGCACTGGTAGGCTTCATTTGATGGGCGCTGGTAGGCTTCCTTTGATGGGCGCTGGTAGGCTTCCTTTGATGGGCGCTGATAGGCTTCATTTGATGGGCTCTGGTAGGCTTCCTTTGATGGGCGCTGGTAGGCTTCCTTTGATGGGCGCTGGTAGGCTTCCTTTGATGGGCGCTGGTAGGCTTCATTTGATGGGCGCTGATAGGCTTCTTTTGATGGGCGCTGGTAGGCTTCCTTTGATGGGCGCTGGTAGGCTTCATTTGATGGGCTCTGGTAGGCTTCCTTTGATGGGCGCTGGTAGGCTTCCTTTGATGGGCGCTGGTAGGCTTCCTTTGATGGGCGCTGGTAGGCTTCATTTGATGGGCTCTGGTAGGCTTCATTTGATGGGCGCTGGTAGGCTTCATTTGATGGGCGCTGGTAGGCTTCATTTGATGGGCGCTGGTAGGCTTCATTTGATGGGCGCTGGTAGGCTTCATTTGATGGGCTCTGGTAGGCTTCATTTGATGGGCTCTGGTAGGCTTTCTTTGATGGGTGCTGGTAGATTTCCTTTGATGGGCGCTGGTAGGCTTCCTTTGATGGGCGCTGGTAGATTTCCTTTGATGGGCGCTGGTAGATTTCCTTTGATGGGCTCTGGTAGGCTTCCTTTGATGGGCGCTGGTAGGCTTCCTTTGATGGGCGCTGGTAGGCTTCCTTTGATGGGCGCTGGTAGGCTTCATTTGATGGGTGCTGGTAGGCTTCCTTTGATGGGCGCTGGTAGGCTTCCTTTGATGGGCGCTGGTAGGCTTCATTTGATGGGCGCTGGTAGGCTTCATTTGAGGGGCGCTGGTAGGCTTCCTTTGATGGGCGCTGGTAGGCTTCCTTTGATGGGCGCTGGTAGGCTTCCTTTGATGGGCGCTGGTAGGCTTCATTTGATGGGCGCTGGTAGGCTTCATTTGATGGGCGCTGGTAGGCTTCATTTGATGGGCGCTGGTAGGCTTCATTTGATGGGCGCTGGTAGGCTTCCTTTGATGGGCGCTGGTAGGCTTCCTTTGATGGGCGCTGGTAGGCTTCGTTTGATGGGCGCTGGTAGGCTTCCTTTGATGGGCGCTGGTAGGCTTCCTTTGATGGGCGCTGGTAGGCTTCCTTTGATGGGCGCTGGTAGGCTTCCTTTGATGGGCGCTGGTAGGCTTCCTTTGATGGGCGCTGGTAGGCTTCCTTTGATGGGCGCTGGTAGGCTTAGTTTGATAGGCGCTGGTAGGCTTCCTTTGATGGGCGCTGGTAGGCTTCGTTTGATGGGCTCTGGTAGGCTTCCTTTGATGGGCGCTGGTAGGCTTCATTTGATGGGCGCTGGTAGGCTTCATTTGATGGGCGCTGGTAGGCTTCATTTGATGGGCGCTGGTAGGCTTCATTTGATGGGCGCTGGTAGGCTTCCTTTGATGGGCGCTGGTAGGCTTCCTTTGATGGCCGCTGGTAGGCTTCCTTTGATGGCCGCTGGTAGGCTTCCTTTGATGGCCGCTGGTAGTCTTCCTTTGATGGCCGCTGGTAGTCTTCATTTGATGGGCTCTGGTAGGCTTTCTTTGATGGGCGCTGGTAGATTTCCTTTGATGGGCGCTGGTAGATTTCCTTTGATGGGCGCTGGTAGGCTTCCTTTGATGGGCGCTGGTAGGCTTCATTTGATGGGCGCTGGTAGGCTTCCTTTGATGGGTGTTGTTAGGCTTCATTTGATGGGCGCTGGTAGATTTCCTTTGATGGGCGCTGGTAGGCTTCATTTGATGGGCGCTGGTAGGCTTCCTTTGATGGGTGTTGTTAGGCTTCATTTGATGGGTGCTGGTAGATTTCCTTTGATGGGCGCTGGTAGGCTTCATTTGATGGGCGCTGGTAGGCTTCATTTGATGGGCGCTGGTAGGCTTCATTTGATGGGCGCTGGTAGGCTTCCTTTGATGGGCGCTGGTAGGCTTCCTTTGATGGGCGCTGGTAGGCTTCATTTGATGGGCGCTGGTAGGCTTCCTTTGATGGGCGCTGGTAGGCTTCATTTGATGGGCTCTGGTAGGCTTCCTTTGATGGGCGCTGGTAGGCTTCATTTGATGGGCGCTGGTAGGCTTCATTTGATGGGCGCTGGTAGGCTTCCTTTGATGGGCGCTGGTAGGCTTCATTTGATGGGCGCTGGTAGGCTTCATTTGATGGGCGCTGGTAGGCTTCCTTTGATGGGCGCTGGTAGGCTTCATTTGATGGGCTCTGGTAGGCTTCCTTTGATGGGCGCTGGTAGGCTTCATTTGATGGGCGCTGGTAGGCTTCCTTTGATGGGCGCTGGTAGGCTTCATTTGATGGGCTCTGGTAGGCTTCATTTGATGGGCGCTGGTAGGCTTCATTTGATGGGCGCTGGTAGGCTTCCTTTGATGGGCGCTGGTAGGCTTCATTTGATGGGCTCTGGTAGGCTTCATTTGATGGGCGCTGGTAGGCTTCCTTTGATGGGCACTGGTAGGCTTCATTTGATGGGCACTGGTAGGCTTCATTTGATGGGCGCTGGTAGGCTTCATTTGATGGGCGCTGGTAGGCTTCCTTTGATGGGCGCTGGTAGGCTTCCTTTGATGGGCGCTGGTAGGCTTCCTTTGATGGGCGCTGGTAGGCTTCCTTTGATGGGCGCTGGTAGGCTTCCTTTGATGGGCACTGGTAGGCTTCATTTGATGGGCGCTTCAATAAAAAGGTGAGGTATACATGGGCAGGGGAAGGGGTGGAGCCAAGGGGGGGCGGAAAAATTAGGTTTTGCCTCTAGGGTGTCAAAAATCCTTGCATCAGCCCTGCCTATAACCCCCATCAGCCGGACGGCTTCTGTTCTCCTACAACCCCCATCAAAAAAATATTAAGGGAAAAATGGGGAATGGGAAAGCAATTAAGCACTAGTACACGGGATACATAAAGTGACCAATGATGGATCATTCACCCTTTAGGACGTTGTTGCCATAACCTTAAGCATATGAAAAAGAAAAAGGGGGGGAATAGCCCGATAGAACCAGGCTAATAAGGGGTTACTACTAGCAACAATTAATAGATCAAATTGATTGATTTAACTAATCAATTTTATTAAGTATCAAAATTTGTTATTTACAAAAGTGCAGTTCATAAAGCTGAGCCTAAATACTCAGACCTTAAATGTCTACAGACAAATAAAACACACAGGACATAAAACACGACACCACACAGGTCTGGCCCGTTCTGCGCAGGTGCAGCGCTTGAGCAGTACGGGGGTTGAACTTGGATTCAGTAGAGGCGTGAATGGTAGAGTCAGAGGATCAGAAAGTATGGCATGTTGGGTGCGTCCCCCGAGGATCTTCCAATGTACCTCCTCTGTACAGTTTACAGACCCCGATGTTATCTTTGACATCACATTTGGATTTCGTTTTAGTCGTAGTCATAGTCTAAGATGCCATTTTAGTTTTAGTTGACTAAAATCGAACAGGTTTAGTTCCATTGAAAGGCATTATTGGAGCATTTCTCTAGAACTGACGATCTCCTCCGGGAGTAACAATGTCATCAGTTGCGATGATTTCTCCTATCAAGGGTTGGACATGCACCACACACACACATGTAGCTGGTGTGATATGGAATGTCTTTTTGGCAAACAGAAGTGCAACTGAAAAAAAAAATGAACAAAAAGTCAGAACTGAATCTGTGCAATCAGAATTGGATGGTGTATGAGGGGCTAAGCTAACCAACAGAAATAACGAAACAATGGTGATGCGCCGACAAGGTTCAGTGTAAAATCATCAGTGGTGGTAACAGTCCCGACTGGAGCCGGTGGGATGATGGAGGTGGTAGATGCCGGGGATGACGAGATCTAGAGAAGCTGTCAGAGAGCCACCTCAGGGACCCCTGAAGAAAAGACTGGCTTCTAGTAGCCAATCAGGAACTGTTTCAGAGGCAAAACCACGCCTTCAGGGAACCACAGGGGGAGACACCTATGAGGAGTCATCTGGGGAACTCCAAACCGAGAATCTGATATGGGAGTACGGCCCTCGAGGGCCAAGGAACCCACCAGAGAATCTTTAGAGGGAGGCACCTGTGAGGAGCCATCTGGGGAACTGCAAACGATTAATCTGATATGGGAGTATGGCCCTTGGGGGCCGAGGAACACACCAGAGAACCTTCAGAGGGAGGCCCCTGTAAGGAGCCATCTGGGGAACTGCAAACTGATAATCTGATGTAGGAGCGTGGCCCCGGGGTCCGAGGAACACACCAGAGAACCTTCAGAGGGAGGCCCCTGTAAGGAGCCATCTGGGGAACTGCAAACTGATAATCTGATGTAGGAGCGTGGCCCCGGGGCCCAAAGAACGCACCAGAGAACCTCAGAGATGGACACCTGTGAGGAACCATCTGGGGAACTGCAAACTGATAATCTGAGGTAGGAGCGTGGCCCCGGGGTCCGAGGAACACACCAGAGAACCTTAGAGATAGACACCTGTGAGGAACCATCTGGGGAACTGCAAACTGATAATCTGAGGTAGGAGCGTGGCCCCGGGGTCCGAGGAACGCACCAGAGAACCTTAGAGATAGACACCTGTGAGGAACCATCTGGGGAACTGCAAACTGATAATCTGAGGTAGGAGCGTGGCCCCGGGGTCCGAGGAACGCACCAGAGAACCTCAGAGATAGACACCTGTGAGGAGCCATCTGGGGAACTGCAAACTGATAATCTGAGGTAGGAGCGTGGCCCCGGGGTCCGAGGAACACACCAGAGAACCTTAGAGATAGACACCTGTGAGGAACCATCTGGGGAACTGCAAACTGATAATCTGAGGTAGGAGCGTGGCCCCGGGGTCCGAGGAACGCACCAGAGAACCTTAGAGATAGACACCTGTGAGGAACCATCTGGGGAACTGCAAACTGATAATCTGAGGTAGGAGCGTGGCCCCGGGGTCCGAGGAACGCACCAGAGAACCTTAGAGATAGACACCTGTGAGGAACCATCTGGGGAACTGCAAACTGATAATCTGAGGTAGGAGCGTGGCCCCGGGGTCCGAGGAACGCACCAGAGAACCTCAGAGATAGACACCTGTGAGGAGCCGTCTGGGGAACTGCAAACTGATAATCTGAGGTAGGAGCGTGGCCCCGGGGTCCGAGGAACACACCAGAGAACCTTAGAGATAGACACCTGTGAGGAACCATCTGGGGAACTGCAAACTGATAATCTGAGGTAGGAGCGTGGCCCCGGGGTCCGAGGAACGCACCAGAGAACCTCAGAGATAGACACCTGTGAGGAGCCGTCTGGGGAACTGCAAACTGATAATCTGAGGTAGGAGCGTGGCCCCGGGGTCCGAGGAACACACCAGAGAACCTCAGAGATAGACACCTGTGAGGAGCCGTCTGGGGAATCGCACTCTGCTGATCACATGAAGAAGTTCTAGCAAGGATCACTGTTGGGGGTTGAATACTTTCCAGCAAATGTCAGTTTTTTCACATTTGTGTCACAATAAAGTTTTTATGCTCCTTCACATTTAGTGTTTTGGGGAAAATAAATGAAATATATTCCAAAGGATACATCTTAATTCCAGGTGCTGGAAATGTCCTGCCAAGCCGTGTATTAGGACTAGAGGGGCATTGTAAGCAGGGAGATAAATACAGGCCGTCCCCGACTTACAAACAGAAGGAGACAACAGGAAGTGAGATGAAATCTCCCCCTAGGAGGGGAAATTCTCTCCTGTAAGAGTCAATATGGGGAAACGAGTCTCCTCTCCACTGATGATTTATCACCAATCCTTGTTTCACTAAAAACCCCAAATTTTCAAAATCTATTTGTCATTGGGACAGAAAGTGAGGTGAAATCTTCTGAAGAGGGGCACAGACAGCAAAACAAATTATACAGGGGTGATAACCCTTCCCTATGTTTTACAAAAAGCTTAAAAATAGATTTTTTGGACTGGAGCGACACTTTAATAATGTACCAGTTCAGAATTACAGATTCTACTTAACACAAGAAACCTCCACAGTCCCTGTCTTGTTTGTAGCCCGGGGAGCGCCTGTAGAAGTATATATAGTGTATAAGGAGTAGATGATATCAGTGTGTGGGTTCACACCTCCCCCACCTCCTCTGTGTCAGGGACAGGATGTCACAGGCTGCCGGTAACATGGCACTCGCTGCTCCGCTCTACGCCAAAATCAGAAGTAAAACTAAGGCAGAACCTTCACTCCTGGATGGACTTCTCCACCGGGGCTTCCCGGTGCACCAAGCGTGAGTACTGACCCCCAACATGTGACTTGTGGACCCCACTCTCTCCCTGCATAGGAATGTCATTGTGCCGGGGAGGTGATGTCCTCATAATGAAATGTCCTTATTCTGTATTACTGGAGAGAGAGAAGTTCCAGTTCTAGATGAGTTATGGTGATAAGGCACAGAAAGTCATAGAAACGAGTTTGAGATAAGTGGTGTGGTTGGTATGGATGATAAAGGGTGGTGATAATGGAGGGTGATGGGGTACAGTCCTATATAGGGACAGTGAAGTGGTGTGGTGGGTATGGATGATAAAGGGTGGTGATAATGGAGGGTGATGGGGTACAGTCCTATATAGGGACAGTGAAGTGGTGTGGCTGGTATGGATGATAAAGGGTGGTGATAATGGACGGTGATGGGGTACAGTCCTATATAGGGACAGTGAAGTGGTGTGGTGGGTATGGATGATAAAGGGTGGTGATAATGGACGGTGATGGGGTACAGTCCTATATAGGGACAGTGAAGTGGTGTGGTTGGTATGGATGATAAAGGGTGGTGATAATGGAGGGTGATGAGGTACAGTCCTATATAGGGACAGTGAAGTGGTGTGGTTGGTATGGATGATAAAGGGCGGTGATAATGGACGGTGATGGGGTACAGTCCTATATAGGGACAGTGAAGTGGTGTGGTTGGTATGGATGATAAAGGGTGGTGATAATGGACGGTGATGGGGTACAGTCCTATATAGGGACAGTGAAGTGGTGTGGTGGGTATGGATGATAAAGGGTGGTGATAATGGACGGTGATGGGGTACAGTCCTATATAGGGACAGTGAAGTGGTGTGGTTGGTATGGATGATAAAGGGTGGTGATAATGGAGGGTGATGAGGTACAGTCCTATATAGGGACAGTGAAGTGGTGTGGTTGGTATGGATGATAAAGGGCGGTGATAATGGATGGTGATGGGGTACAGTCCTATATAGGGACAGTGAAGTGGTGTGGTTGGTATGGATGATAAAGGGTGGTGATAATGGATGGTGATGGGGTACAGTCCTATATAGGGACAGTGAAGTGGTGTGGTTGGTATGGATGATAAAGGGCGGTGATAATGGACGGTGATGGGGTACAGTCCTATATAGGGACAGTGAAGGGGTGTGGTTGGTATGGATGATAAAGGGTGGTGATAATGGACGGTGATGGGGTACAGTCCTATATAGGGACAGTGAAGTGGTGTGGCTGGTATGGATGATAAAGGGTGGTGATAATGGACGGTGATGGGGTACAGTCCTATATAGGGACAGTGAAGTGGTGTGGTGGGTATGGATGATAAAGGGTGGTGATAATGGACGGTGATGGGGTACAGTCCTATATAGGGACAGTGAAGTGGTGTGGTTGGTATGGATGATAAAGGGTGGTGATAATGGACGGTGATGGGGTACAGTCCTATATAGGGACAGTGAAGTGGTGTGGTTGGTATGGATGGATGATAAAGGGTGGTGATAATGGACGGTGATGGGGTACAGTCCTATATAGGGACAGTGAAGTGGTGTGGTTGGTATGGATGATAAAGGGTGGTGATAATGGAGGGTGATGGGGTACAGTCCTATATAGGGACAGTGAAGTGGTGTGGTTGGTATGGATGATAAAGGGTGGTGATAATGGAGGGTGATGGGGTACAGTCCTATATAAGGACAGTGAAGTGGTGTGGTTGGTATGGATGATAAAGGGTGGTGATAATGGACGGTGATGGGGTACAGTCCTATATAGGGACAGTGAAGTGGTGTGGTGGGTATGGATGATAAAGGGTGGTGATAATGGACGGTGATGGGGTACAGTCCTATATAGGGACAGTGAAGTGGTGTGGTTGGTATGGATGATAAAGGGTGGTGATAATGGACGGTGATGGGGTACAGTCCTATATAGGGACAGTGAAGTGGTGTGGTGGGTATGGATGATAAAGGGTGGTGATAATGGACGGTGATGGGGTACAGTCCTATATAGGGACAGTGAAGTGGTGTGGTGGGTATGGATGATAAAGGGTGGTGATAATGGAGGGTGATGGGGTACAGTCCTATATAGGGACAGTGAAGTGGTGTGGTTGGTATGGATGATAAAGGGTGGTGATAATGGAGGGTGATGAGGTACAGTCCTATATAAGGACAGTGAAGTGGTGTGGTTGGTATGGATGATAAAGGGTGGTGATAATAGACGGTGATGGGGTACAGTCCTATATAGGGACAGTGAAGTGGTGTGGTTGGTATGGATGATAAAGGGTGGTGATAATGGACGGTGATGGGGTACAGTCCTATATAGGGACAGTGGAGTGGTGTGGTTGGTATGGATGATAAAGGGCGGTGATAATAGACGGTGATGGGGTACAGTCCTATATAGGGACAGTGAAGTGGTGTGGTTGGTATGGATGATAAAGGGTGGTGATAATGGAGGGTGATGAGGTACAGTCCTATATAAGGACAGTGAAGTGGTGTGGTTGGTATGGATGATAAAGGGTGGTGATAATGGACGGTGATGGGGTACAGTCCTATATAGGGACAGTGAAGTGGTGTGGTGGGTATGGATGATAAAGGGCGGTGATAATGGACGGTGATGGGGTACAGTCCTATATAGGGACAGTGAAGGGGTGTGGTTGGTATGGATGATAAAGGGCGGTGATAATGGACGGTGATGGGGTACAGTCCTATATAGGGACAGTGAAGTGGTGTGGTGGGTATGGATGATAAAGGGTGGTGATAATGGACGGTGATGGGGTACAGTCCTATATAGGGACAGTGAAGTGGTGTGGTGGGTATGGATGATAAAGGGTGGTGATAATGGAGGGTGATGGGGTACAGTCCTATATAGGGACAGTGAAGTGGTGTGGTTGGTATGGATGATAAAGGGTGGTGATAATGGAGGGTGATGGGGTACAGTCCTATATAGGGACAGTGAAGTGGTGTGGTGGGTATGGATGATAAAGGGTGGTGATAATGGAGGGTGATGGGGTACAGTCCTATATAGGGACAGTGAAGTGGTGTGGTTGGTATGTATGATAAAGGGTGGTGATAATGGATGGTGATGGGGTACAGTCCTATATAGGGACAGTGAAGTGGTGTGGTGGGTATGGATGATAAAGGGTGGTGATAATGGAGGGTGATGGGGTACAGTCCTATATAGGGACAGTGAAGTGGTGTGGTTGGTATGGATGATAAAGGGTGGTGATAATGGAGGGTGATGGGGTACAGTCCTATATAGGGACAGTGAAGTGGTGTGGTTGGTATGTATGATAAAGGGTGGTGATAATGGATGGTGATGGGGTACAGTCCTATATAGGGACAGTGAAGTGGTGTGGTGGGTATGGATGATAAAGGGTGGTGATAATGGAGGGTGATGGGGTACAGTCCAATATAGGGACAGTGAAGTGGTGTGGTTGGTATGGATGATAAAGGGCGGTGATAATGGACGGTGATGGGGTACAGTCCTATATAGGGACAGTGAAGTGGTGTGGTTGGTATGGATGAAAAAGGGAGGTGATAATGGAGGGTGATGGGGTACAGTCCTATATAGGGACAGTGAAGTGGTGAGGTGGGTATGGATGATAAAGGGTGGTGATAATGGATGGTGATGGGGTACAGTCCTAGATAGGGACAGTGCAGTGGTGTGGTGGGTATGGATGATAAAGGGCGGTGATAATGGAGGGTGATGGGGTACAGTCCTATATAGGGACAGTGAAGTGGTGTGGTTGGTATGTATGATAAAGGGTGGTGATAATGGATGGTGATGGGGTACAGTCCTATATAGGGACAGTGAAGTGGTGTGGTGGGTATGGATGATAAAGGGCGGTGATAATGGATGGTGATGGGGTACAGTCCTATATAGGGACAGTGAAGTGGTGTGGTTGGTATGGATGATAAAGGGTGGTGATAATGGAGGGTGATGGGGTACAGTCCTATATAGGGACAGTGAAGTGGTGTGGTGGGTATGGATGATAAAGGGTGGTGATAATGGACGGTGATGGGGTACAGTCCTATATAGGGACAGTGAAGTGGTGTGGTGGGTATGGATGATAAAGGGCGGTGATAATGGAGGGTGATGGGGTACAGTCCTATATAGGGACAGTGAAGTGGTGTGGCTGGTATGGATGATAAAGGGTGGTGATAATGGACGGTGATGGGGTACAGTCCTATATAGGGACAGTGAAGTGGTGTGGCTGGTATGGATGATAAAGGGTGGTGATAATGGATGGTGATGGGGTACAGTCCTATATAGGGACAGTGAAGTGGTGTGGTGGGTATGGATGATAAAGGGTGGTGATAATGGAGGGTGATGAGGTACAGTCCTATATAGGGACAGTGAAGTGGTGTGGTTGGTATGGATGATAAAGGGCGGTGATAATGGACGGTGATGGGGTACAGTCCTATATAGGGACAGTGAAGTGGTGTGGTTGGTATGGATGATAAAGGGTGGTGATAATGGACGGTGATGGGGTACAGTCCTATATAGGGACAGTGAAGTGGTGTGGTGGGTATGGATGATAAAGGGTGGTGATAATGGACGGTGATGGGGTACAGTCCTATATAGGGACAGTGAAGTGGTGTGGTTGGTATGGATGATAAAGGGTGGTGATAATGGAGGGTGATGAGGTACAGTCCTATATAGGGACAGTGAAGTGGTGTGGTTGGTATGGATGATAAAGGGCGGTGATAATGGATGGTGATGGGGTACAGTCCTATATAGGGACAGTGAAGTGGTGTGGTTGGTATGGATGATAAAGGGTGGTGATAATGGATGGTGATGGGGTACAGTCCTATATAGGGACAGTGAAGTGGTGTGGTTGGTATGGATGATAAAGGGCGGTGATAATGGACGGTGATGGGGTACAGTCCTATATAGGGACAGTGAAGGGGTGTGGTTGGTATGGATGATAAAGGGCGGTGATAATGGACGGTGATGGGGTACAGTCCTATATAGGGACAGTGAAGTGGTGTGGCTGGTATGGATGATAAAGGGTGGTGATAATGGACGGTGATGGGGTACAGTCCTATATAGGGACAGTGAAGTGGTGTGGTGGGTATGGATGATAAAGGGTGGTGATAATGGACGGTGATGGGGTACAGTCCTATATAGGGACAGTGAAGTGGTGTGGTTGGTATGGATGATAAAGGGTGGTGATAATGGACGGTGATGGGGTACAGTCCTATATAGGGACAGTGAAGTGGTGTGGTTGGTATGGATGATAAAGGGTGGTGATAATGGATGGTGATGGGGTACAGTCCTATATAGGGACAGTGAAGTGGTGTGGTTGGTATGGATGATAAAGGGCGGTGATAATGGAGGGTGATGGGGTACAGTCCTATATAGGGACAGTGAAGTGGTGTGGTTGGTATGGATGGATGATAAAGGGTGGTGATAATGGACGGTGATGGGGTACAGTCCTATATAGGGACAGTGAAGTGGTGTGGTTGGTATGGATGATAAAGGGTGGTGATAATGGAGGGTGATGGGGTACAGTCCTATATAGGGACAGTGAAGTGGTGTGGTTGGTATGGATGATAAAGGGTGGTGATAATGGAGGGTGATGGGGTACAGTCCTATATAAGGACAGTGAAGTGGTGTGGTTGGTATGGATGATAAAGGGTGGTGATAATGGACGGTGATGGGGTACAGTCCTATATAGGGACAGTGAAGTGGTGTGGTGGGTATGGATGATAAAGGGTGGTGATAATGGACGGTGATGGGGTACAGTCCTATATAGGGACAGTGAAGTGGTGTGGTTGGTATGGATGATAAAGGGTGGTGATAATGGACGGTGATGGGGTACAGTCCTATATAGGGACAGTGAAGTGGTGTGGTGGGTATGGATGATAAAGGGTGGTGATAATGGACGGTGATGGGGTACAGTCCTATATAGGGACAGTGAAGTGGTGTGGTGGGTATGGATGATAAAGGGTGGTGATAATGGAGGGTGATGGGGTACAGTCCTATATAGGGACAGTGAAGTGGTGTGGTTGGTATGGATGATAAAGGGTGGTGATAATGGAGGGTGATGAGGTACAGTCCTATATAGGGACAGTGAAGTGGTGTGGTTGGTATGGATGATAAAGGGTGGTGATAATGGAGGGTGATGAGGTACAGTCCTATATAAGGACAGTGAAGTGGTGTGGTTGGTATGGATGATAAAGGGTGGTGATAATGGACGGTGATGGGGTACAGTCCTATATAAGGACAGTGAAGTGGTGTGGTGGGTATGGATGATAAAGGGTGGTGATAATGGAGGGTGATGGGGTACAGTCCTATATAGGGACAGTGAAGTGGTGTGGTTGGTATGGATGATAAAGGGTGGTGATAATGGACGGTGATGGGGTACAGTCCTATATAAGGACAGTGAAGTGGTGTGGTGGGTATGGATGATAAAGGGTGGTGATAATGGATGGTGATGGGGTACAGTCCTATATAGGGACAGTGGAGTGGTGTGGTGGGTATGGATGATAAAGGGTGGTGATAATGGAGGGTGATGGGGTACAGTCCTATATAGGGACAGTGAAGTGGTGTGGTTGGTATGGATGATAAAGGGTGGTGATAATGGACGGTGATGGGGTACAGTCCTATATAAGGACAGTGAAGTGGTGTGGTTGGTATGGATGATAAAGGGTGGTGATAATGGACGGTAATGGGGTACAGTCCTATATAGGGACAGTGAAGTGGTGTGGTGGGTATGGATGATAAAGGGTGGTGATAATGGAGGGTGATGGGGTACAGTCCTATATAGGGACAGTGAAGTGGTGTGGTTGGTATGGATGATAAAGGGTGGTGATAATGGATGGTGATGGGGTACAGTCCTATATAGGGACAGTGAAGTGGTGTGGTTGGTATGGATGATAAAGGGTGGTGATAATGGACGGTGATGGGGTACAGTCCTATATAAGGACAGTGAAGTGGTGTGGTTGGTATGGATGATAAAGGGTGGTGATAATGGACGGTGATGGGGTACAGTCCTATATAAGGACAGTGAAGTGGTGTGGTGGGTATGGATGATAAAGGGTGGTGATAATGGATGGTGATGGGGTACAGTCCTATATAGGGACAGTGGAGTGGTGTGGTTGGTATGGATGATAAAGGGCGGTGATAATAGACGGTGATGGGGTACAGTCCTATATAGGGACAGTGAAGTGGTGTGGTTGGTATGGATGATAAAGGGTGGTGATAATGGAGGGTGATGAGGTACAGTCCTATATAAGGACAGTGAAGTGGTGTGGTTGGTATGGATGATAAAGGGTGGTGATAATGGACGGTGATGGGGTACAGTCCTATATAGGGACAGTGAAGTGGTGTGGTGGGTATGGATGATAAAGGGCGGTGATAATGGACGGTGATGGGGTACAGTCCTATATAGGGACAGTGAAGTGGTGTGGTGGGTATGGATGATAAAGGGTGGTGATAATGGACGGTGATGGGGTACAGTCCTATATAGGGACAGTGAAGTGGTGTGGTTGGTATGGATGATAAAGGGTGGTGATAATGGAGGGTGATGGGGTACAGTCCTATATAGGGACAGTGAAGTGGTGTGGTTGGTATGGATGATAAAGGGTGGTGATAATAGACGGTGATGGGGTACAGTCCTATATAGGGACAGTGAAGTGGTGTGGTTGGTATGGATGATAAAGGGTGGTGATAATGGACGGTGATGGGGTACAGTCCTATATAGGGACAGTGGAGTGGTGTGGTTGGTATGGATGATAAAGGGCGGTGATAATAGACGGTGATGGGGTACAGTCCTATATAGGGACAGTGAAGTGGTGTGGTTGGTATGGATGATAAAGGGTGGTGATAATGGAGGGTGATGAGGTACAGTCCTATATAAGGACAGTGAAGTGGTGTGGTTGGTATGGATGATAAAGGGTGGTGATAATGGACGGTGATGGGGTACAGTCCTATATAGGGACAGTGAAGTGGTGTGGTGGGTATGGATGATAAAGGGCGGTGATAATGGACGGTGATGGGGTACAGTCCTATATAGGGACAGTGAAGTGGTGTGGTGGGTATGGATGATAAAGGGTGGTGATAATGGACGGTGATGGGGTACAGTCCTATATAGGGACAGTGAAGTGGTGTGGTTGGTATGGATGATAAAGGGTGGTGATAATGGACGGTGATGGGGTACAGTCCTATATAGGGACAGTGAAGTGGTGTGGTGGGTATGGATGATAAAGGGTGGTGATAATGGAGGGTGATGGGGTACAGTCCTATATAGGGACAGTGAAGTGGTGTGGTTGGTATGGATGATAAAGGGTGGTGATAATGGAGGGTGATGGGGTACAGTCCTATATAGGGACAGTGAAGTGGTGTGGTGGGTATGGATGATAAAGGGTGGTGATAATGGAGGGTGATGGGGTACAGTCCTATATAGGGACAGTGAAGTGGTGTGGTTGGTATGGATGATAAAGGGTGGTGATAATGGAGGGTGATGGGGTACAGTCCAATATAGGGACAGTGAAGTGGTGTGGTTGGTATGGATGATAAAGGGCGGTGATAATGGACGGTGATGGGGTACAGTCCTATATAGGGACAGTGAAGTGGTGTGGTTGGTATGGATGAAAAAGGGAGGTGATAATGGAGGGTGATGGGGTACAGTCCTATATAGGGACAGTGAAGTGGTGAGGTGGGTATGGATGATAAAGGGTGGTGATAATGTATGGTGATGGGGTACAGTCCTAGATAGGGACAGTGCAGTGGTGTGGTGGGTATGGATGATAAAGGGCGGTGATAATGGAGGGTGATGGGGTACAGTCCTATATAGGGACAGTGAAGTGGTTTGGTTGGTATGTATGATAAAGGGTGGTGATAATGGATGGTGATGGGGTACAGTCCTATATAGGGACAGTGAAGTGGTGTGGTTGGTATGGATGATAAAGGGTGGTGATAATGGACGGTGATGGGGTACGGTCCTATATAGGGACAGTGAAGGGGTGTGGTTGGTATGGATGATAAAGGGTGGTGATAATGGATGGTGATGGGGTACAGTCCTATAAAGGGACAGTGAAGTGGTGTGGTTGGTATGGATGATAAAGGGTGGTGATAATGGATGGTGATGGGGTACAGTCCTATAAAGGGACAGTGAAGTGGTGTGGTTGGTATGGATGATAAAGGGTGGTGATAATGGACGGTGATGGGGTACGGTCCTATATAGGGACAGTGAAGGGGTGTGGTGGGTATGGATGATAAAGGGTGGTGATAATGGAGGGTGATGGGGTACAGTCCTATATAGGGACAGTGAAGTGGTGTGGTGGGTATGGATGATAAAGGGTGGTGATAATGGACGGTGATGGGGTACAGTCCTATATAGGGACAGTGAAGTGGTGTGGTGGGTATGGATGATAAAGGGTGGTGATAATGGACGGTGATGGGGTACAGTCCTATATAGGGACAGTGAAGTGGTGTGGTTGGTATGGATGATAAAGGGCGGTGATAATGGATGGTGATGGGGTACAGTCCTATATAGGGACAGTGAAGTGGTGTGGTTGGTATGGATGATAAAGGGTGGTGATAATGGATGGTGATGGGGTACAGTCCTATATAGGGACAGTGAAGTGGTGTGGTTGGTATGGATGATAAAGGGTGGTGATAATGGACGGTGATGGGGTACAGTCCTATATAGGGACAGTGAAGTGGTGTGGTTGGTATGGATGATAAAGGGTGGTGATAATGGAGGGTGATGGGGTACAGTCCTATATAGGGACAGTGAAGTGGTGTGGTGGGTATGGATGATAAAGGGTGGTGATAATGGACGGTGATGGGGTACAGTCCTATATAGGGACAGTGAAGTGGTGTGGTTGGTATGGATGATAAAGGGTGGTGATAATGGACGGTGATGGGGTACAGTCCTAGATAGGGACAGTGAAGTGGTGTGGTGGGTATGGATGATAAAGGGTGGTGATAATGGACGGTGATGGGGTACAGTCCTATATAGGGACAGTGAAGTGGTGTGGTTGGTATGGATGATAAAGGGCGGTGATAATGGATGGTGATGGGGTACAGTCCTATATAGGGACAGTGAAGTGGTGTGGTTGGTATGGATGATAAAGGGTGGTGATAATGGAGGGTGATGGGCTGCAGTCCTATATAGGGACAGTGAAGTGGTGTGGTTGGTATGGATGATAAAGGGTGGTGATAATGGAGGGTGATGGGGTACAGTCCTATATAGGGACAGTGAAGTGGTGTGGTTGGTATGGATGATAAAGGGTGGTGATAATGGAGGGTGATGGGGTACAGTCCTATATAGGGACAGTAAAGTGGTGTGGTTGGTATGGATGATAAAGGGTGGTGATAATGGACGGTGATGGGGTACAGTCCTATATAGGGACAGTGAAGTGGTGTGGTGGGTATGGATGATAAAGGGTGGTGATAATGGACGGTGATGGGGTACAGTCCTATATAGGGACAGTGAAGTGGTATGGTTGGTATGGATGATAAAGGGTGGTGATAATGGAGGGTGATGGGGTACAGTCCTATATAGGGACAGTGAAGTGGTGTGGTTGGTATGGATGATAAAGGGTGGTGATAATGGACGGTGATGGGGTACAGTCCTATAAAGGGACAGTGAAGTGGTGTGGTTGGTATGGATGATAAAGGGCGGTGATAATGGATGGTGATGGGGTACAGTCCTATATAGGGACAGTGAAGTGGTGTGGTGGGTATGGATGATAAAGGGCGGTGATAATGGACGGTGATGGGGTACAGTCCTATATAGGGACAGTGAAGTGGTGTGGTTGGTATGGATGATAAAGGGCGGTGATAATGGATGGTGATGGGGTACAGTCCTATATAGGGACAGTGAAGTGGTGTGGTTGGTATGGATGATAAAGGGTGGTGATAATGGACGGTGATGGGGTACAGTCCTATATAGGGACAGTGAAGTGGTGTGGTTGGTATGGATGATAAAGGGTGGTGATAATGGACGGTGATGGGGTACAGTCCTATATAGGGACAGTGAAGTGGTGTGGTTGGTATGGATGATAAAGGGCGGTGATAATGGAGGGTGATGGGGTACAGTCCTATATAGGGACAGTGAAGTGGTGTGGTGGGTATGGATGATAAAGAGTGGTGATAATGGACGGTGATGGGGTACAGTCCTATATAGGGACAGTGAAGTGGTGTGGTGGGTATGGATGATAAAGGGTGGTGATAATGGACGGTGATGGGGTACAGTCCTATATAGGGACAGTGAAGTGGTGTGGTTGGTATGGATGATAAAGGGCGGTGATAATGGATGGTGATGGGGTACAGTCCTATATAGGGACAGTGAAGTGGTGTGGTTGGTATGGATGATAAAGGGTGGTGATAATGGATGGTGATGGGGTACAGTCCTATATAGGGACAGTGAAGTGGTGTGGTTGGTATGGATGATAAAGGGCGGTGATAATGGAGGGTGATGGGGTACAGTCCTATATAGGGACAGTGAAGTGGTGTGGTTGGTATGGATGATAAAGGGTGGTGATAATGGACGGTGATGGGGTACAGTCCTATATAGGGACAGTGAAGTGGTGTGGTTGGTATGGATGATAAAGGGTGGTGATAATGGACGGTGATGGGGTACAGTCCTAGATAGGGACAGTGAAGTGGTGTGGTGGGTATGGATGATAAAGGGTAGTGATAATGGACGGTGATGGGGTACAGTCCTATATAGGGACAGTGAAGTGGTGTGGTTGGTATGGATGATAAAGGGCGGTGATAATGGATGGTGATGGGGTACAGTCCTATATAGGGACAGTGAAGTGGTGTGGTTGGTATGGATGATAAAGGGTGGTGATAATGGAGGGTGATGGGCTGCAGTCCTATATAGGGACAGTGAAGTGGTGTGGTTGGTATGGATGATAAAGGGTGGTGATAATGGAGGGTGATGGGGTACAGTCCTATATAGGGACAGTGAAGTGGTGTGGTTGGTATGGATGATAAAGGGTGGTGATAATGGACGGTGATGGGGTACAGTCCTATATAGGGACAGTAAAGTGGTGTGGTTGGTATGGATGATAAAGGGTGGTGATAATGGAGGGTGATGGGGTACAGTCCTATATAGGGACAGTGAAGTGGTGTGGTTGGTATGGATGATAAAGGGTGGTGATAATGGAGGGTGATGGGGTACAGTCCTATATAGGGACAGTGAAGTGGTGTGGTTGGTATGGATGATAAAGGGTGGTGATAATGGACGGTGATGGGGTACAGTCCTATATAGGGACAGTGAAGTGGTGTGGTGGGTATGGATGATAAAGGGTGGTGATAATGGACGGTGATGGGGTACAGTCCTATATAGGGACAGTGAAGTGGTATGGTTGGTATGGATGATAAAGGGTGGTGATAATGGACGGTGATGGGGTACAGTCCTATAAAGGGACAGTGAAGTGGTGTGGTTGGTATGGATGATAAAGGGCGGTGATAATGGATGGTGATAGGGTACAGTCCTATATAGGGACAGTGAAGTGGTGTGGTTGGTATGGATGATAAAGGGCGGTGATAATGGAGGGTGATGGGGTACAGTCCTATATAGGGACAGTGAAGTGGTGTGGTTGGTATGGATGATAAAGGGTGGTGATAATGGATGGTGATGGGGTACAGTCCTATATAGGGACAGTGAAGTGGTGTGGTTGGTATGGATGATAAAGGGCGGTGATAATGGAGGGTGATGGGGTACAGTCCTATATAGGGACAGTGAAGTGGTGTGGTTGGTATGGATGATAAAGGGTGGTGATAATGGACGGTGATGGGGTACAGTCCTATATAGGGACAGTGAAGTGGTGTGGTGGGTATGGATGATAAAGGGTGGTGATAATGGAGGGTGATGGGGTACAGTCCTATATAGGGACAGTGAAGTGGTGTGGTGGGTATGGATGGATGATAAAGGGTGGTGATAATGGACGGTGATGGGGTACAGTCCTATATAGGGACAGTGAAGTGGTGTGGTTGGTATGGATGATAAAGGGTGGTGATAATGGAGGGTGATGGGGTACAGTCCTATATAGGGACAGTGAAGTGGTGTGGGTGGTATGGATGATAAAGGGCGGTGATAATAGACGGTGATGGGGTACAGTCCTATATAGGGACAGTGAAGTGGTGTGGTTGGTATGGATGATAAAGGGTGGTGATAATGGAGGGTGATGGGGTACAGTCCTATATAGGGACAGTGAAGTGGTGTGGTTGGTATGGATGATAAAGGGTGGTGATAATGGACGGTGATGGGGTACAGTCCTATATAGGGACAGTGAAGTGGTGTGGTTGGTATGGATGATAAAGGGTGGTGATAATGGAGGGTGATGGGGTACAGTCCTATATAGGGACAGTGAAGTGGTGTGGTTGGTATGGATGATAAAGGGCGGTAATAATAGACGGTGATGGGGTACAGTCCTATATAGGGACAGTGAAGTGGTGTGGTTGGTATGGATGATAAAGGGTGGTGATAATAGACGGTGATGGGGTACAGTCCTATATAGGGACAGTGAAGTGGTGTGGTTGGTATGGATGATAAAGGGTGGTGATAATGGACGGTGATGGGGTACAGTCCTATATAGGGACAGTGAAGTGGTGTGGTTGGTATGGATGATAAAGGGTGGTGATAATGGACGGTGATGGGGTACAGTCCTATATAGGGACAGTGAAGTGGTGTGGTTGGTATGGATGATAAAGGGTGGTGATAATGGACGGTGATGGGGTACAGTCCTATATAGGGACAGTGAAGTGGTGTGGTTGGTATGGATGATAAAGGGTGGTGATAATGGAGGGTGATGGGGTACAGTCCTATATAGGGACAGTGAAGTGGTGTGGTGGGTATGGATGGATGATAAAGGGTGGTGATAATGGACGGTGATGGGGTACAGTCCTATATAGGGACAGTGAAGTGGTGTGGTGGGTATGGATGGATGATAAAGGGTGGTGATAATGGACGGTGATGGGGTACAGTCCTATATAGGGACAGTGAAGTGGTGTGGTTGGTATGGATGGATGATAAAGGGTGGTGATAATGGAGGGTGATGGGGTACAGTCCTATATAGGGACAGTGAAGTGGTGTGGTTGGTATGGATGATAAAGGGTGGTGATAATGGAGGGTGATGGGGTACAGTCCTATATAGGGACAGTGAAGTGGTGTGGTTGGTATGGATGATAAAGGGTGGTGATAATGGAGGGTGATGGGGTACAGTCCTATATAGGGACAGTGAAGTGGTGTGGTTGGGATGGATGATAAAGGGCGGTGATAATGGAGGGTGATGGGGTACAGTCCTATATAGGGACAGTGAAGTGGTGTGGTTGGTATGGATGATAAAGGGTGGTGATAATGGACGGTGATGGGGTACAGTCCTATATAGGGACAGTGAAGTGGTGTGGTTGGTATGGATGATAAGGGGTGGTGATAATGGACGGTGATGGGGTACAGTCCTATATAGGGACAGTGAAGTGGTGTGGTTGGTATGGATGATAAAGGGCGGTGATAATGGACGGTGATGGGGTACAGTCCTATATAGGGACAGGGAAGTGGTGTGGTTGGTATGGATGATAAAGGGTGGTGATAATGGACGGTGATGGGGTACAGTCCTATATAGGGACAGTGAAGTGGTGTGGTGGGTATGGATGATAAAGGGTGGTGATAATGGAGGGTGATGGGGTACAGTCCTATATAGGGACAGTGAAGTGGTGTGGTTGGTATGGATGGATGATAAAGGGTGGTGATAATGGAGGGTGATGGGGTACAGTCCTATATAGGGACAGTGAAGTGGTGTGGTTGGTATGGATGATAAAGGGTGGTGATAATGGAGGGTGATGGGGTACAGTCCTATATAGGGACAGGGAAGTGGTGTGGTTGGTATGGATGATAAAGGGTGGTGATAATGGAGGGTGATGGGGTACAGTCCTATATAGGGACAGTGAAGTGGTGTGGTTGGGATGGATGATAAAGGGCGGTGATAATAGACGGTGATGGGGTACAGTCCTATATAGGGACAGGGAAGTGGTGTGGTTGGTATGGATGATAAAGGGCGGTGATAATAGACGGTGATGGGGTACAGTCCTATATAGGGACAGTGAAGTGGTGTGGTTGGTATGGATGATAAAGGGTGGTGATAATGGAGGGTGATGGGGTACAGTCCTATATAGGGACAGTGAAGTGGTGTGGTTGGTATGGATGATAAAGGGTGGTGATAATGGACGGTGATGGGGTACAGTCCTATATAGGGACAGTGAAGTGGTGTGGTTGGTATGGATGATAAAGGGTGGTGATAATGGACGGTGATGGGGTACAGTCCTATATAGGGACAGTGAAGTGGTGTGGTTGGTATGGATGATAAAGGGTGGTGATAATGGATGGTGATGGGGTACAGTCCTATATAGGGACAGTGAAGTGGTGTGGTTGGTATGGATGATAAAGGGTGGTGATAATGGAGGGTGATGGGGTACAGTCCTATATAGGGACAGTGAAGTGGTGTGGTTGGTATGGATGATAAAGGGCGGTGATAATAGACGGTGATGGGGTACAGTCCTATATAGGGACAGTGAAGTGGTGTGGTTGGTATGGATGATAAAGGGTGGTGATAATGGACGGTGATGGGGTACAGTCCTATATAGGGACAGTGAAGTGGTGTGGTGGGTATGGATGATAAAGGGTGGTGATAATGGAGGGTGATGGGGTACAGTCCTATATAGGGACAGTGAAGTGGTGTGGTGGGTATGGATGGATGATAAAGGGTGGTGATAATGGACGGTGATGGGGTACAGTCCTATATAGGGACAGTGAAGTGGTGTGGTTGGTATGGATGATAAAGGGTGGTGATAATGGAGGGTGATGGGGTACAGTCCTATATAGGGACAGTGAAGTGGTGTGGTTGGTATGGATGATAAAGGGCGGTGATAATAGACGGTGATGGGGTACAGTCCTATATAGGGACAGTGAAGTGGTGTGGTTGGTATGGATGATAAAGGGTGGTGATAATGGAGGGTGATGGGGTACAGTCCTATATAGGGACAGTGAAGTGGTGTGGTTGGTATGGATGATAAAGGGTGGTGATAATGGAGGGTGATGGGGTACAGTCCTATATAGGGACAGTGAAGTGGTGTGGTTGGTATGGATGATAAAGGGTGGTGATAATGGAGGGTGATGGGGTACAGTCCTATATAGGGACAGTGAAGTGGTGTGGTTGGTATGGATGATAAAGGGCGGTAATAATAGACGGTAATGGGGTACAGTCCTATATAGGGACAGTGAAGTGGTGTGGTTGGTATGGATGATAAAGGGTGGTGATAATAGACGGTGATGGGGTACAGTCCTATATAGGGACAGTGAAGTGGTGTGGTTGGTATGGATGATAAAGGGTGGTGATAATGGACGGTGATGGGGTACAGTCCTATATAGGGACAGTGAAGTGGTGTGGTTGGTATGGATGATAAAGGGTGGTGATAATGGAGGGTGATGGGGTACAGTCCTATATAGGGACAGTGAAGTGGTGTGGTTGGTATGGATGATAAAGGGTGGTGATAATGGACGGTGATGGGGTACAGTCCTATATAGGGACAGTGAAGTGGTGTGGTTGGTATGGATGATAAAGGGTGGTGATAATGGAGGGTGATGGGGTACAGTCCTATATAGGGACAGTGAAGTGGTGTGGTGGGTATGGATGGATGATAAAGGGTGGTGATAATGGACGGTGATGGGGTACAGTCCTATATAGGGACAGTGAAGTGGTGTGGTGGGTATGGATGGATGATAAAGGGTGGTGATAATGGACGGTGATGGGGTACAGTCCTATATAGGGACAGTGAAGTGGTGTGGTTGGTATGGATGGATGATAAAGGGTGGTGATAATGGAGGGTGATGGGGTACAGTCCTATATAGGGACAGTGAAGTGGTGTGGTTGGTATGGATGATAAAGGGTGGTGATAATGGAGGGTGATGGGGTACAGTCCTATATAGGGACAGTGAAGTGGTGTGGTTGGTATGGATGATAAAGGGTGGTGATAATGGAGGGTGATGGGGTACAGTCCTATATAGGGACAGTGAAGTGGTGTGGTTGGGATGGATGATAAAGGGCGGTGATAATGGAGGGTGATGGGGTACAGTCCTATATAGGGACAGTGAAGTGGTGTGGTTGGTATGGATGATAAAGGGTGGTGATAATGGACGGTGATGGGGTACAGTCCTATATAGGGACAGTGAAGTGGTGTGGTTGGTATGGATGATAAGGGGTGGTGATAATGGACGGTGATGGGGTACAGTCCTATATAGGGACAGTGAAGTGGTGTGGTTGGTATGGATGATAAAGGGCGGTGATAATGGACGGTGATGGGGTACAGTCCTATATAGGGACAGGGAAGTGGTGTGGTTGGTATGGATGATAAAGGGTGGTGATAATGGACGGTGATGGGGTACAGTCCTATATAGGGACAGTGAAGTGGTGTGGTGGGTATGGATGATAAAGGGTGGTGATAATGGAGGGTGATGGGGTACAGTCCTATATAGGGACAGTGAAGTGGTGTGGTTGGTATGGATGGATGATAAAGGGTGGTGATAATGGAGGGTGATGGGGTACAGTCCTATATAGGGACAGTGAAGTGGTGTGGTTGGTATGGATGATAAAGGGTGGTGATAATGGAGGGTGATGGGGTACAGTCCTATATAGGGACAGGGAAGTGGTGTGGTTGGTATGGATGATAAAGGGTGGTGATAATGGAGGGTGATGGGGTACAGTCCTATATAGGGACAGTGAAGTGGTGTGGTTGGGATGGATGATAAAGGGCGGTGATAATAGACGGTGATGGGGTACAGTCCTATATAGGGACAGGGAAGTGGTGTGGTTGGTATGGATGATAAAGGGCGGTGATAATAGACGGTGATGGGGTACAGTCCTATATAGGGACAGTGAAGTGGTGTGGTTGGTATGGATGATAAAGGGTGGTGATAATGGAGGGTGATGGGGTACAGTCCTATATAGGGACAGTGAAGTGGTGTGGTTGGTATGGATGATAAAGGGTGGTGATAATGGACGGTGATGGGGTACAGTCCTATATAGGGACAGTGAAGTGGTGTGGTTGGTATGGATGATAAAGGGTGGTGATAATGGACGGTGATGGGGTACAGTCCTATATAGGGACAGTGAAGTGGTGTGGTTGGTATGGATGATAAAGGGTGGTGATAATGGATGGTGATGGGGTACAGTCCTATATAGGGACAGTGAAGTGGTGTGGTTGGTATGGATGATAAAGGGTGGTGATAATGGAGGGTGATGGGGTACAGTCCTATATAGGGACAGTGAAGTGGTGTGGTTGGTATGGATGATAAAGGGCGGTGATAATAGACGGTGATGGGGTACAGTCCTATATAGGGACAGTGAAGTGGTGTGGTTGGTATGGATGATAAAGGGTGGTGATAATGGACGGTGATGGGGTACAGTCCTATATAGGGACAGTGAAGTGGTGTGGTGGGTATGGATGATAAAGGGTGGTGATAATGGAGGGTGATGGGGTACAGTCCTATATAGGGACAGTGAAGTGGTGTGGTGGGTATGGATGGATGATAAAGGGTGGTGATAATGGACGGTGATGGGGTACAGTCCTATATAGGGACAGTGAAGTGGTGTGGTTGGTATGGATGATAAAGGGTGGTGATAATGGAGGGTGATGGGGTACAGTCCTATATAGGGACAGTGAAGTGGTGTGGTTGGTATGGATGATAAAGGGCGGTGATAATAGACGGTGATGGGGTACAGTCCTATATAGGGACAGTGAAGTGGTGTGGTTGGTATGGATGATAAAGGGTGGTGATAATGGAGGGTGATGGGGTACAGTCCTATATAGGGACAGTGAAGTGGTGTGGTTGGTATGGATGATAAAGGGTGGTGATAATGGAGGGTGATGGGGTACAGTCCTATATAGGGACAGTGAAGTGGTGTGGTTGGTATGGATGATAAAGGGTGGTGATAATGGAGGGTGATGGGGTACAGTCCTATATAGGGACAGTGAAGTGGTGTGGTTGGTATGGATGATAAAGGGCGGTAATAATAGACGGTAATGGGGTACAGTCCTATATAGGGACAGTGAAGTGGTGTGGTTGGTATGGATGATAAAGGGTGGTGATAATAGACGGTGATGGGGTACAGTCCTATATAGGGACAGTGAAGTGGTGTGGTTGGTATGGATGATAAAGGGTGGTGATAATGGACGGTGATGGGGTACAGTCCTATATAGGGACAGTGAAGTGGTGTGGTTGGTATGGATGATAAAGGGTGGTGATAATGGAGGGTGATGGGGTACAGTCCTATATAGGGACAGTGAAGTGGTGTGGTTGGTATGGATGATAAAGGGTGGTGATAATGGACGGTGATGGGGTACAGTCCTATATAGGGACAGTGAAGTGGTGTGGTTGGTATGGATGATAAAGGGTGGTGATAATGGAGGGTGATGGGGTACAGTCCTATATAGGGACAGTGAAGTGGTGTGGTGGGTATGGATGGATGATAAAGGGTGGTGATAATGGACGGTGATGGGGTACAGTCCTATATAGGGACAGTGAAGTGGTGTGGTGGGTATGGATGGATGATAAAGGGTGGTGATAATGGACGGTGATGGGGTACAGTCCTATATAGGGACAGTGAAGTGGTGTGGTTGGTATGGATGGATGATAAAGGGTGGTGATAATGGAGGGTGATGGGGTACAGTCCTATATAGGGACAGTGAAGTGGTGTGGTTGGTATGGATGATAAAGGGTGGTGATAATGGAGGGTGATGGGGTACAGTCCTATATAGGGACAGTGAAGTGGTGTGGTTGGTATGGATGATAAAGGGTGGTGATAATGGAGGGTGATGGGGTACAGTCCTATATAGGGACAGTGAAGTGGTGTGGTTGGGATGGATGATAAAGGGCGGTGATAATGGAGGGTGATGGGGTACAGTCCTATATAGGGACAGTGAAGTGGTGTGGTTGGTATGGATGATAAAGGGTGGTGATAATGGACGGTGATGGGGTACAGTCCTATATAGGGACAGTGAAGTGGTGTGGTTGGTATGGATGATAAAGGGTGGTGATAATGGACGGTGATGGGGTACAGTCCTATATAGGGACAGTGAAGTGGTGTGGTTGGTATGGATGATAAAGGGCGGTGATAATGGACGGTGATGGGGTACAGTCCTATATAGGGACAGGGAAGTGGTGTGGTTGGTATGGATGATAAAGGGTGGTGATAATGGACGGTGATGGGGTACAGTCCTATATAGGGACAGTGAAGTGGTGTGGTGGGTATGGATGATAAAGGGTGGTGATAATGGATGGTGATGGGGTACAGTCCTATATAGGGACAGTGAAGTGGTGTGGTTGGTATGGATGATAAAGGATGGTGATAATGGAGGGTGATGGGGTACAGTCCTATATAGGGACAGTGAAGTGGTGTGGTTGGTATGGATGATAAAGGGTGGTGATAATGGACGGTGATGGGGTACAGTCCTATATAGGGACAGTGAAGGGGTGTGGTTGGGATGGATGATAAAGGGCGGTGATAATGGAGGGTGATGGGGTACAGTCCTATATAGGGACAGTGAAGTGGTGTGGTTGGTATGGATGATAAAGGGTGGTGATAATGGAGGGTGATGGGGTACAGTCCTATATAGGGACAGTGAAGTGGTGTGGTTGGTATGGATGATAAAGGGTGGTGATAATGGACGGTGATGGGGTACAGTCCTATATAGGGACAGTGAAGTGGTGTGGTTGGTATGGATGATAAAGGGTGGTGATAATGGACGGTGATGGGGTACAGTCCTATATAGGGACAGTGAAGTGGTGTGGTTGGTATGGATGATAAAGGGTGGTGATAATGGATGGTGATGGGGTACAGTCCTATATAGGGACAGTGAAGTGGTGTGGTTGGTATGGATGATAAAGGGTGGTGATAATGGAGGGTGATGGGGTACAGTCCTATATAGGGACAGTGAAGTGGTGTGGTTGGTATGGATGATAAAGGGCGGTGATAATAGACGGTGATGGGGTACAGTCCTATATAGGGACAGTGAAGTGGTGTGGTTGGTATGGATGATAAAGGGTGGTGATAATGGAGGGTGATGGGGTACAGTCCTATATAGGGACAGTGAAGTGGTGTGGTTGGTATGGATGATAAAGGGTGGTGATAATGGAGGGTGATGGGGTACAGTCCTATATAGGGACAGTGAAGTGGTGTGGTTGGTATGGATGATAAAGGGCGGTGATAATAGACGGTGATGGGGTACAGTCCTATATAGGGACAGTGAAGTGGTGTGGTTGGTATGGATGATAAAGGGTGGTGATAATAGACGGTGATGGGGTACAGTCCTATATAGGGACAGTGAAGTGGTGTGGTTGGTATGGATGATAAAGGGTGGTGATAATGGAGGGTGATGGGGTACAGTCCTATATAGGGACAGTGAAGTGGTGTGGTTGGTATGGATGATAAAGGGTGGTGATAATGGAGGGTGATGGGGTACAGTCCTATATAGGGACAGTGAAGTGGTGTGGTGGGTATGGATGGATGATAAAGGGTGGTGATAATGGAGGGTGATGGGGTACAGTCCTATATAGGGACAGTGAAGTGGTGTGGTTGGTATGGATGATAAAGGGTGGTGATAATGGACGGTGATGGGGTACAGTCCTATATAGGGACAGTGAAGTGGTGTGGTGGGTATGGATGATAAAGGGCGGTGATAATGGAGGGTGATGGGCTGCAGTCCTATATAGGGACAGTGAAGTGGTGTGGTTGGTATGGATGATAAAGGGTGGTGATAATGGATGGTGATGGGGTACAGTCCTATATAGGGACAGTGAAGTGGTGTGGTGGGTATGGATGATAAAGGGTGGTGATAATGGACGGTGATGGGGTACAGTCCTATATAGGGACAGTGAAGTGGTGTGGTTGGTATGGATGATAAAGGGTGGTGATAATGGACGGTGATGGGGTACAGTCCTATATAGGGACAGTGAAGTGGTGTGGTTGGTATGGATGATAAAGGGCGGTGATAATGGACGGTGATGGGGTACAGTCCTATATAGGGACAGGGAAGTGGTGTGGTTGGTATGGATGATAAAGGGCGGTGATAATAGACGGTGATGGGGTACAGTCCTATATAGGGACAGTGAAGTGGTGTGGTTGGTATGGATGATAAAGGGTGGTGATAATGGAGGGTGATGGGGTACAGTCCTATATAGGGACAGTGAAGTGGTGTGGTTGGTATGGATGATAAAGGGTGGTGATAATGGAGGGTGATGGGGTACAGTCCTATATAGGGACAGTGAAGTGGTGTGGTTGGTATGGATGATAAAGGGTGGTGATAATGGAGGGTGATGGGGTACAGTCCTATATAGGGACAGTGAAGTGGTGTGGTGGGTATGGATGGATGATAAAGGGTGGTGATAATGGACGGTGATGGGGTACAGCCCTATATAGGGACAGTGAAGTGGTGTGGTTGGTATGGATGGATGATAAAGGATGGTGATAATGGAGGGTGATGGGGTACAGTCCTATATAGGGACAGTGAAGTGGTGTGGTTGGTATGGATGATAAAGGGTGGTGATAATGGAGGGTGATGGGGTACAGTCCTATATAGGGACAGTGAAGTGGTGTGGTTGGTATGGATGATAAAGGGTGGTGATAATGGAGGGTGATGGGGTACAGTCCTATATAGGGACAGTGAAGTGGTGTGGTTGGTATGGATGGATGATAAAGGGTGGTGATAATGGACGGTGATGGGGTACAGTCCTATATAGGGACAGTGAAGTGGTGTGGTTGGTATGGATGATAAAGGGTGGTGATAATGGAGGGTGATGGGGTACAGTCCTATATAGGGACAGTGAAGTGGTGTGGTGGGTATGGATGATAAAGGGTGGTGATAATGGAGGGTGATGGGGTACAGTCCTATATAGGGACAGTGAAGTGGTGTGGTGGGTATGGATGATAAAGGGTGGTGATAATGGAGGGTGATGGGGTACAGTCCTATATAGGGACAGTGAAGTGGTGTGGTTGGTATGGATGATAAAGGGTGGTGATAATGGAGGGTGATGGGGTACAGTCCTATATAGGGACAGTGAAGTGGTGTGGTTGGTATGGATGATAAAGGGTGGTGATAATGGACGGTGATGGGGTACAGTCCTATATAGGGACAGTGAAGTGGTGTGGTGGGTGTGGATGATAAAGGGCGGTGATAATGGAGGGTGATGGGGTACAGTCCTATATAGGGACAGTGAAGTGGTGTGGTGGGTATGGATGATAAAGGGCGGTGATAATGGACGATGATGGGGTACAGTCCTATATAGGGACAGTGAAGGGGTGTGGTTGGTATGGATGGATGATAAAGGGTGGTGATAATGGAGGGTGATGGGGTACAGTCCTATATAGGGACAGTGAAGTGGTGTGGTGGGTATGGATGATAAAGGGCGGTGATAATGGACGGTGATGGGGTACAGTCCTATATAGGGACAGTGAAGTGGTGTGGTTGGTATGGATGATAAAGGGTGGTGATAATGGACGGTGATGGGGTGCAGTCCTATATAGGGACAGTGAAGTGGTGTGGTTGGTATGGATGATAAAGGGTGGTGATAATGGAGGGTGATGGGGTACAGTCCTATATAGGGACAGTGAAGTGGTGTGGTTGGTATGGATGATAAAGGGTGGTGATAATGGAGGGTGATGGGGTACAGTCCTATATAGGGACAGTGAAGTGGTGTGGTTGGTATGGATGATAAAGGGCGGTGATAATGGAGGGTGATGGGGTACAGTCCTATATAGGGACAGTGAAGTGGTGTGGTGGGTATGGATGATAAAGGGCGGTGATAATGGACGATGATGGGGTACAGTCCTATATAGGGACAGTGAAGGGGTGTGGTTGGTATGGATGATAAAGGGTGGTGATAATGGAGGGTGATGGGGTACAGTCCTATATAGGGACAGTGAAGTGGTGTGGTTGGTATGGATGATAAAGGGCGGTGATAATGGACGGTGATGGGGTACAGTCCTATATCAGGACAGTGAAGTGGTGTGGTTGGTATGGATGATAAAGGGTGGTGATAATGGAGGGTGATGGGGTACAGTCCTATATAGGGACAGTGAAGTGGTGTGGTTGGTATGGATGATAAAGGGCGGTGATAATGGACGGTGATGGGGTACAGTCCTATATAGGGACAGTGAAGTGGTGTGGTTGGTATGGATGATAAAGGGTGGTGATAATGGAGGGTGATGGGGTACAGTCCTATATAGGGACAGTGAAGTGGTGTGGTTGGTATGGATGATAAAGGGCGGTGATAATGGACGGTGATGGGGTACAGTCCTATATAGGGACAGTGAAGGGGTGTGGTTGGTATGGATGATAAAGGGTGGTGATAATGGAGGGTGATGGGGTACAGTCCTATATAGGGACAGTGAAGTGGTGTGGTTGGTATGGATGATAAAGGGAGGTGATAATGGAGGTTGATGGGGTACAGTCCTATATAGGGACAGTGAAGTGGTGTGGTTGGTATGGATGATAAAGGGTGGTGATAATGGACGGTGATGGGGTACAGTCCTATATAGGGACAGTGAAGGGGTGTGGTGGGTATGGATGATAAAGGGTGGTGATAATGGAGGGTGATGGGGTACAGTCCTATATAGGGACAGTGAAGTGGTGTGGTGGGTATGGATGATAAAGGGTGGTGATAATGGACGGTGATGGGGTACAGTCCTATATAGGGACAGTGAAGTGGTGTGGTGGGTATGGATGATAAAGGGCGGTGATAATGGATGGTGATGGGGTACAGTCCTATATAGGGACAGTGAAGTGGTGTGGTTGGTATGGATGATAAAGGGTGGTGATAATGGAGGGTGATGGGGTACAGTCCTATATAGGGACAGTGAAGTGGTGTGGTTGGTATGGATGATAAAGGGTGGTGATAATGGAGGGTGATGAGGTACAGTCCTATATAGGGACAGTGAAGTGGTGTGGTTGGTATGGATGATAAAGGGTGGTGATAATGGAGGGTGATGAGGTACAGTCCTATATAGGGACAGTGAAGTGGTGTGGTTGGTATGGATGATAAAGGGTGGTGATAATGGACGGTGATGGGGTACAGTCCTATATAGGGACAGTGAAGTGGTGTGGTGGGTATGGATGGATGATAAAGGGTGGTGATAATGGACGGTGATGGGGTACAGTCCTATATAAGGACAGTGAAGTGGTGTGGTGGGTATGGATGATAAAGGGCGGTGATAATGGACGGTGATGGGGTACAGTCCTATATAGGGACAGTGAAGGGGTGTGGTTGGTATGGATGATAAAGGGTGGTGATAATGGATGGTGATGGGGTACAGTCCTATATAGGGACAGTGAAGTGGTGTGGTTGGTATGGATGATAAAGGGTGGTGATAATGGAGGGTGATGGGGTACAGTCCTATATAGGGACAGTGAAGTGGTGTGGTTGGTATGGATGATAAAGGGTGGTGATAATGGACGGTGATGGGGTACAGTCCTATATAGGGACAGTGAAGTGGTGTGGTGGGTATGGATGGATGATAAAGGGTGGTGATAATGGACGGTGATGGGGTACAGTCCTATATAAGGACAGTGAAGTGGTGTGGTGGGTATGGATGATAAAGGGCGGTGATAATGGACGGTGATGGGGTACAGTCCTATATAGGGACAGTGAAGGGGTGTGGTTGGTATGGATGATAAAGGGTGGTGATAATGGACGGTGATGGGGTACAGTCCTATATAGGGACAGTGAAGTGGTGTGGTTGGTATGGATGATAAAGGGTGGTGATAATGGACGGTGATGGGGTACAGTCCTATATAGGGACAGTGAAGTGGTGTGGTTGGTATGGATGGATGATAAAGGGCGGTGATGATGGACGGTGATGGGGTACAGTCCTATATAGGGACAGTGAAGTGGTGTGGTTGGTATGGATGATAAAGGGTGGTGATAATGGAGGGTGATGGGGTACAGTCCTATATAGGGACAGTGAAGTGGTGTGGTTGGTATGGATGATAAAGGGTGGTGATAATGGATGGTGATGGGGTACAGTCCTATATAGGGACAGTGAAGTGGTGTGGTTGGTATGGATGATAAAGGGTGGTGATAATGGATGGTGATGGGGTACAGTCCTATATAGGGACAGTGAAGTGGTGTGGTTGGTATGGATGATAAAGGGCGGTGATAATGGAGGGTGATGGGGTACAGTCCTATATAGGGACAGTGAAGTGGTGTGGTGGGTATGGATGATAAAGGGTGGTGATAATGGACGGTGATGGGGTACAGTCCTATATAGGGACAGTGAAGTCGTGTGGTGGGTATGGATGATAAAGGGTGGTGATAATGGAGGGTGATGGGGTACAGTCCTATATAGGGACAGTGAAGTGGTGTGGTGGGTATGGATGATAAAGGGTGGTGATAATGGAGGGTGATGGGGTACAGTCCTATATAGGGACAGTGAAGTGGTGTGGTGGGTATGGATGATAAAGGGTGGTGATAATGGACGGTAATGGGGTACAGTCCTATATAGGGACAGTGAAGTGGTGTGGTTGGTATGGATGATAAAGGGTGGTGATAATGGACGGTGATGGGGTACAGTCCTATATAGGGACAGTGAAGTGGTGTGGTTGGTATGGATGATAAAGGGCGGTGATAATGGAGGGTGATGGGGTACAGTCCTATATAGGGACAGTGAAGTGGTGTGGTTGGTATGGATGATAAAGGGTGGTGATAATGGACGGTGATTAGGTACAGTCCTATATAGGGACAGTGAAGTGGTGTGGTTGGTATGGATGATAAAGGGCGGTGATAATGGATGGTGATGGGGTACAGTCCTATATAGGGACAGTGAAGTGGTGTGGTTGGTATGGATGATAAAGGGTGGTGATAATGGAGGGTGACGGGGTACAGTCCTATATAGGGACAGTGAAGTGGTGTGGTTGGTATGGATGATAAAGGGCGGTGATAATGGAGGGTGATGGGGTACAGTCCTATATAGGGACAGTGAAGTGGTGTGGTGGGTATGGATGATAAAGGGTGGTGATAATGGAGGGTGATGGGGTACAGTCCTATATAGGGACAGTGAAGTGGTGTGGTGGGTATGGATGATAAAGGGTGGTGATAATGGATGGTGATGGGGTACAGTCCTATATAGGGACAGTGAAGTGGTGTGGTTGGTATGGATGATAAAGGGTGGTGATAATGGACGGTGATGGGGTACAGTCCTATATAGGGACAGTGAAGTGGTGTGGTTGGTATGGATGATAAAGGGCGGTGATAATGGACGGTGATGGGGTACAGTCCTATATAGGGACAGGGAAGTGGTGTGGTTGGTATGGATGATAAAGGGCGGTGATAATAGACGGTGATGGGGTACAGTCCTATATAGGGACAGTGAAGTGGTGTGGTTGGTATGGATGATAAAGGGTGGTGATAATGGAGGGTGATGGGGTACAGTCCTATATAGGGACAGTGAAGTGGTGTGGTTGGTATGGATGATAAAGGGTGGTGATAATGGAGGGTGATGGGGTACAGTCCTATATAGGGACAGTGAAGTGGTGTGGTTGGTATGGATGATAAAGGGTGGTGATAATGGAGGGTGATGGGGTACAGTCCTATATAGGGACAGTGAAGTGGTGTGGTGGGTATGGATGGATGATAAAGGGTGGTGATAATGGACGGTGATGGGGTACAGCCCTATATAGGGACAGTGAAGTGGTGTGGTTGGTATGGATGGATGATAAAGGATGGTGATAATGGAGGGTGATGGGGTACAGTCCTATATAGGGACAGTGAAGTGGTGTGGTTGGTATGGATGATAAAGGGTGGTGATAATGGAGGGTGATGGGGTACAGTCCTATATAGGGACAGTGAAGTGGTGTGGTTGGTATGGATGATAAAGGGTGGTGATAATGGAGGGTGATGGGGTACAGTCCTATATAGGGACAGTGAAGTGGTGTGGTTGGTATGGATGATAAAGGGTGGTGATAATGGAGGGTGATGGGGTACAGTCCTATATAGGGACAGTGAAGTGGTGTGGTTGGTATGGATGATAAAGGGTGGTGATAATGGAGGGTGATGGGGTACAGTCCTATATAGGGACAGTGAAGTGGTGTGGTTGGTATGGATGGATGATAAAGGGTGGTGATAATGGAGGGTGATGGGGTACAGTCCTATATAGGGACAGTGAAGTGGTGTGGTTGGTATGGATGATAAAGGGTGGTGATAATGGAGGGTGATGGGGTACAGTCCTATATAGGGACAGTGAAGTGGTGTGGTTGGTATGGATGATAAAGGGTGGTGATAATGGAGGGTGATGGGGTACAGTCCTATATAGGGACAGTGAAGTGGTGTGGTTGGTATGGATGATAAAGGGTGGTGATAATGGAGGGTGATGGGGTACAGTCCTATATAGGGACAGTGAAGTGGTGTGGTTGGTATGGATGGATGATAAAGGGTGGTGATAATGGACGGTGATGGGGTACAGTCCTATATAGGGACAGTGAAGTGGTGTGGTTGGTATGGATGATAAAGGGTGGTGATAATGGAGGGTGATGGGGTACAGTCCTATATAGGGACAGTGAAGTGGTGTGGTGGGTATGGATGATAAAGGGTGGTGATAATGGAGGGTGATGGGGTACAGTCCTATATAGGGACAGTGAAGTGGTGTGGTGGGTATGGATGATAAAGGGTGGTGATAATGGAGGGTGATGGGGTACAGTCCTATATAGGGACAGTGAAGTGGTGTGGTTGGTATGGATGATAAAGGGTGGTGATAATGGAGGGTGATGGGGTACAGTCCTATATAGGGACAGTGAAGTGGTGTGGTTGGTATGGATGATAAAGGGTGGTGATAATGGACGGTGATGGGGTACAGTCCTATATAGGGACAGTGAAGTGGTGTGGTGGGTGTGGATGATAAAGGGCGGTGATAATGGAGGGTGATGGGGTACAGTCCTATATAGGGACAGTGAAGTGGTGTGGTGGGTATGGATGATAAAGGGCGGTGATAATGGACGATGATGGGGTACAGTCCTATATAGGGACAGTGAAGTGGTGTGGTTGGTATGGATGATAAAGGGTGGTGATAATGGAGGGTGATGGGGTACAGTCCTATATAGGGACAGTGAAGGGGTGTGGTTGGTATGGATGGATGATAAAGGGTGGTGATAATGGAGGGTGATGGGGTACAGTCCTATATAGGGACAGTGAAGTGGTGTGGTGGGTATGGATGATAAAGGGCGGTGATAATGGACGGTGATGGGGTACAGTCCTATATAGGGACAGTGAAGTGGTGTGGTTGGTATGGATGATAAAGGGTGGTGATAATGGACGGTGATGGGGTGCAGTCCTATATAGGGACAGTGAAGTGGTGTGGTTGGTATGGATGATAAAGGGTGGTGATAATGGAGGGTGATGGGGTACAGTCCTATATAGGGACAGTGAAGTGGTGTGGTTGGTATGGATGATAAAGGGTGGTGATAATGGAGGGTGATGGGGTACAGTCCTATATAGGGACAGTGAAGTGGTGTGGTTGGTATGGATGATAAAGGGCGGTGATAATGGAGGGTGATGGGGTACAGTCCTATATAGGGACAGTGAAGTGGTGTGGTGGGTATGGATGATAAAGGGCGGTGATAATGGACGATGATGGGGTACAGTCCTATATAGGGACAGTGAAGGGGTGTGGTTGGTATGGATGATAAAGGGTGGTGATAATGGAGGGTGATGGGGTACAGTCCTATATAGGGACAGTGAAGTGGTGTGGTGGGTATGGATGATAAAGGATGGTGATAATGGACGGTGATGGGGTACAGTCCTATATCAGGACAGTGAAGTGGTGTGGTTGGTATGGATGATAAAGGGTGGTGATAATGGAGGGTGATGGGGTACAGTCCTATATAGGGACAGTGAAGTGGTGTGGTTGGTATGGATGATAAAGGGCGGTGATAATGGACGGTGATGGGGTACAGTCCTATATAGGGACAGTGAAGTGGTGTGGTTGGTATGGATGATAAAGGGAGGTGATAATGGAGGGTGATGGGGTACAGTCCTATATAGGGACAGTGAAGTGGTGTGGTGGGTATGGATGATAAAGGGTGGTGATAATGGACGGTGATGGGGTACAGTCCTATATAGGGACAGTGAAGTGGTGTGGTGGGTATGGATGATAAAGGGTGGTGATAATGGACGGTGATGGGGTACAGTCCTATATAGGGACAGTGAAGTGGTGTGGTGGGTATGGATGATAAAGGGTGGTGATAATGGAGGGTGATGGGGTACAGTCCTATATAGGGACAGTGAAGTGGTGTGGTTGGTATGGATGATAAAGGGAGGTGATAATGGAGGTTGATGGGGTACAGTCCTATATAGGGACAGTGAAGTGGTGTGGTTGGTATGGATGATAAAGGGTGGTGATAATGGACGGTGATGGGGTACAGTCCTATATAGGGACAGTGAAGGGGTGTGGTGGGTATGGATGATAAAGGGTGGTGATAATGGAGGGTGATGGGGTACAGTCCTATATAGGGACAGTGAAGTGGTGTGGTGGGTATGGATGATAAAGGGTGGTGATAATGGACGGTGATGGGGTACAGTCCTATATAGGGACAGTGAAGTGGTGTGGTGGGTATGGATGATAAAGGGTGGTGATAATGGAGGGTGATGGGGTACAGTCCTATATAGGGACAGTGAAGTGGTGTGGTTGGTATGGATGATAAAGGGTGGTGATAATGGAGGGTGATGAGGTACAGTCCTATATAGGGACAGTGAAGTGGTGTGGTTGGTATGGATGATAAAGGGTGGTGATAATGGAGGGTGATGAGGTACAGTCCTATATAGGGACAGTGAAGTGGTGTGGTGGGTATGGATGATAAAGGGCGGTGATAATGGACGGTGATGGGGTACAGTCCTATATAGGGACAGTGAAGGGGTGTGGTTGGTATGGATGATAAAGGGTGGTGATAATGGACGGTGATGGGGTACAGTCCTATATAGGGACAGTGAAGTGGTGTGGTTGGTATGGATGATAAAGGGTGGTGATAATGGACGGTGATGGGGTACAGTCCTATATAGGGACAGTGAAGTGGTGTGGTTGGTATGGATGGATGATAAAGGGCGGTGATGATGGACGGTGATGGGGTACAGTCCTATATAGGGACAGTGAAGTGGTGTGGTTGGTATGGATGATAAAGGGCGGTGATAATGGAGGGTGATGGGGTACAGTCCTATATAGGGACAGTGAAGTGGTGTGGTTGGTATGGATGATAAAGGGTGGTGATAATGGACGGTGATGGGGTACAGTCCTATATAGGGACAGTGAAGTGGTGTGGTTGGTATGGATGATAAAGGGTGGTGATAATGGAGGGTGATGGGGTACAGTCCTATATAGGGACAGTGAAGTGGTGTGGTTGGGATGGATGATAAAGGGTGGTGATAATGGACGGTGATGGGGTACAGTCCTATATAGGGACAGTGAAGTGGTGTGGTTGGTATGGATGATAAAGGGTGGTGATAATGGATGGTGATGGGGTACAGTCCTATATAGGGACAGTGAAGTGGTGTGGTTGGTATGGATGATAAAGGGTGGTGATAATGGACGGTGATGGGGTACAGTCCTATATAGGGACAGTGAAGTGGTGTGGTTGGTATGGATGATAAAGGGTGGTGATAATGGAGGGTGATGGGGTACAGTCCTATATAGGGACAGTGAAGTGGTGTGGTTGGTATGGATGATAAAGGGCGGTGATAATGGAGGGTGATGGGGTACAGTCCTATATAGGGACAGTGAAGTGGTGTGGTGGGTATGGATGATAAAGGGTGGTGATAATGGACGGTGATGGGGTACAGTCCTATATAGGGACAGTGAAGTGGTGTGGTTGGTATGGATGATAAAGGGTGGTGATAATGGATGGTGATGGGGTACAGTCCTATATAGGGACAGTGAAGTGGTGTGGTTGGTATGGATGATAAAGGGTGGTGATAATGGAGGGTGATGGGGTACAGTCCTATATAGGGACAGTGAAGTGGTGTGGTTGGTATGGATGATAAAGGATGGTGATAATGGAGGGTGATGGGGTACAGTCCTATATAGGGACAGTGAAGTGGTGTGGTTGGTATGGATGATAAAGGGTGGTGATAATGGACGGTGATGGGGTACAGTCCTATATAGGGACAGTGAAGTGGTGTGGTTGGTATGGATGATAAAGGGTGGTGATAATGGAGGGTGATGGGGTACAGTCCTATATAGGGACAGTGAAGTGGTATGGTTGGTATGGATGATAAAGGGCGGTGATAATGGACGGTGATGGGGTACAGTCCTATATAGGGACAGTGAAGTGGTGTGGTTGGTATGGATGATAAAGGGTGGTGATAATGGATGGTGATGGGGTACAGTCCTATATAGGGACAGTGAAGTGGTGTGGTTGGTATGGATGATAAAGGGTGGTGATAATGGAGGGTGATGGGGTACAGTCCTATATAGGGACAGGGAAGTGGTGTGGTTGGTATGGATGATAAAGGGCGGTGATAATAGACGGTGATGGGGTACAGTCCTATATAGGGACAGTGAAGTGGTGTGGTTGGTATGGATGATAAAGGGCGGTGATAATGGAGGGTGATGGGGTACAGTCCTATATAGGGACAGTGAAGTGGTGTGGTTGGTATGGATGATAAAGGGTGGTGATAATGGAGGGTGATGGGGTACAGTCCTATATAGGGACAGTGAAGTGGTGTGGTTGGTATGGATGATAAAGGGTGGTGATAATGGAGGGTGATGGGGTACAGTCCTATATAGGGACAGTGAAGTGGTGTGGTTGGTATGGATGGATGATAAAGGGTGGTGATAATGGAGGGTGATGGGGTACAGTCCTATATAGGGACAGTGAAGTGGTGTGGTGGGTATGGATGGATGATAAAGGGTGGTGATAATGGACGGTGATGGGGTACAGCCCTATATAGGGACAGTGAAGTGGTGTGGTTGGTATGGATGGATGATAAAGGATGGTGATAATGGAGGGTGATGGGGTACAGTCCTATATAGGGACAGTGAAGTGGTGTGGTTGGTATGGATGATAAAGGGTGGTGATAATGGAGGGTGATGGGGTACAGTCCTATATAGGGACAGTGAAGTGGTGTGGTTGGTATGGATGATAAAGGGTGGTGATAATGGAGGGTGATGGGGTACAGTCCTATATAGGGACAGTGAAGTGGTGTGGTTGGTATGGATGGATGATAAAGGGTGGTGATAATGGACGGTGATGGGGTACAGTGCTATATAGGGACAGTGAAGTGGTGTGGTTGGTATGGATGATAAAGGGTGGTGATAATGGAGGGTGATGGGGTACAGTCCTATATAGGGACAGTGAAGTGGTGTGGTGGGTATGGATGATAAAGGGTGGTGATAATGGAGGGTGATGGGGTACAGTCCTATATAGGGACAGTGAAGTGGTGTGGTGGGTATGGATGATAAAGGGTGGTGATAATGGAGGGTGATGGGGTACAGTCCTATATAGGGACAGTGAAGTGGTGTGGTTGGTATGGATGATAAAGGGTGGTGATAATGGAGGGTGATGGGGTACAGTCCTATATAGGGACAGTGAAGTGGTGTGGTTGGTATGGATGATAAAGGGTGGTGATAATGGACGGTGATGGGGTACAGTCCTATATAGGGACAGTGAAGTGGTGTGGTGGGTGTGGATGATAAAGGGCGGTGATAATGGAGGGTGATGGGGTACAGTCCTATATAGGGACAGTGAAGTGGTGTGGTGGGTATGGATGATAAAGGGCGGTGATAATGGACGATGATGGGGTACAGTCCTATATAGGGACAGTGAAGGGGTGTGGTTGGTATGGATGGATGATAAAGGGTGGTGATAATGGAGGGTGATGGGGTACAGTCCTATATAGGGACAGTGAAGTGGTGTGGTGGGTATGGATGATAAAGGGCGGTGATAATGGACGGTGATGGGGTACAGTCCTATATAGGGACAGTGAAGTGGTGTGGTTGGTATGGATGATAAAGGGTGGTGATAATGGACGGTGATGGGGTGCAGTCCTATATAGGGACAGTGAAGTGGTGTGGTTGGTATGGATGATAAAGGGTGGTGATAATGGAGGGTGATGGGGTACAGTCCTATATAGGGACAGTGAAGTGGTGTGGTTGGTATGGATGATAAAGGGCGGTGATAATGGAGGGTGATGGGGTACAGTCCTATATAGGGACAGTGAAGTGGTGTGGTGGGTATGGATGATAAAGGGCGGTGATAATGGACGATGATGGGGTACAGTCCTATATAGGGACAGTGAAGTGGTGTGGTTGGTATGGATGATAAAGGGTGGTGATAATGGAGGGTGATGGGGTACAGTCCTATATAGGGACAGTGAAGTGGTGTGGTTGGTATGGATGATAAAGGGCGGTGATAATGGACGGTGATGGGGTACAGTCCTATATCAGGACAGTGAAGTGGTGTGGTTGGTATGGATGATAAAGGGTGGTGATAATGGAGGGTGATGGGGTACAGTCCTATATAGGGACAGTGAAGTGGTGTGGTTGGTATGGATGATAAAGGGCGGTGATAATGGACGGTGATGGGGTACAGTCCTATATAGGGACAGTGAAGTGGTGTGGTTGGTATGGATGATAAAGGGAGGTGATAATGGAGGGTGATGGGGTACAGTCCTATATAGGGACAGTGAAGTGGTGTGGTGGGTATGGATGATAAAGGGTGGTGATAATGGACGGTGATGGGGTACAGTCCTATATAGGGACAGTGAAGTGGTGTGGTGGGTATGGATGATAAAGGGTGGTGATAATGGAGGGTGATGGGGTACAGTCCTATATAGGGACAGTGAAGTGGTGTGGTTGGTATGGATGATAAAGGGAGGTGATAATGGAGGTTGATGGGGTACAGTCCTATATAGGGACAGTGAAGTGGTGTGGTTGGTATGGATGATAAAGGGTGGTGATAATGGACGGTGATGGGGTACAGTCCTATATAGGGACAGTGAAGGGGTGTGGTGGGTATGGATGATAAAGGGTGGTGATAATGGAGGGTGATGGGGTACAGTCCTATATAGGGACAGTGAAGTGGTGTGGTGGGTATGGATGATAAAGGGTGGTGATAATGGACGGTGATGGGGTACAGTCCTATATAGGGACAGTGAAGTGGTGTGGTGGGTATGGATGATAAAGGGTGGTGATAATGGAGGGTGATGGGGTACAGTCCTATATAGGGACAGTGAAGTGGTGTGGTTGGTATGGATGATAAAGGGTGGTGATAATGGAGGGTGATGAGGTACAGTCCTATATAGGGACAGTGAAGTGGTGTGGTTGGTATGGATGATAAAGGGTGGTGATAATGGAGGGTGATGAGGTACAGTCCTATATAGGGACAGTGAAGTGGTGTGGTGGGTATGGATGATAAAGGGCGGTGATAATGGACGGTGATGGGGTACAGTCCTATATAGGGACAGTGAAGGGGTGTGGTTGGTATGGATGATAAAGGGTGGTGATAATGGACGGTGATGGGGTACAGTCCTATATAGGGACAGTGAAGTGGTGTGGTTGGTATGGATGATAAAGGGTGGTGATAATGGACGGTGATGGGGTACAGTCCTATATAGGGACAGTGAAGTGGTGTGGTTGGTATGGATGGATGATAAAGGGCGGTGATGATGGACGGTGATGGGGTACAGTCCTATATAGGGACAGTGAAGTGGTGTGGTTGGTATGGATGATAAAGGGTGGTGATAATGGAGGGTGATGGGGTACAGTCCTATATAGGGACAGTGAAGTGGTGTGGTTGGTATGGATGATAAAGGGTGGTGATAATGGATGGTGATGGGGTACAGTCCTATATAGGGACAGTGAAGTGGTGTGGTTGGTATGGATGATAAAGGGCGGTGATAATGGAGGGTGATGGGGTACAGTCCTATATAGGGACAGTGAAGTGGTGTGGTGGGTATGGATGATAAAGGATGGTGATAATGGAGGGTGATGGGGTACAGTCCTATATAGGGACAGTGAAGTCGTGTGGTGGGTATGGATGATAAAGGGTGGTGATAATGGAGGGTGATGGGGTACAGTCCTATATAGGGACAGTGAAGTGGTGTGGTGGGTATGGATGATAAAGGGTGGTGATAATGGAGGGTGATGGGGTACAGTCCTATATAGGGACAGTGAAGTGGTGTGGTTGGTGTGGATGATAAAGGGTGGTGATAATGGACGGTGATGGGGTACAGTCCTATATAGGGACAGTGAAGTGGTGTGGTGGGTATGGATGATAAAGGGCGGTGATAATGGATGGTGATGGGGTACAGTCCTATATAGGGACAGTGAAGTGGTGTGGTTGGTATGGATGATAAAGGGTGGTGATAATGGACGGTGATGGGGTACAGTCCTATATAGGGACAGTGAAGTGGTGTGGTTGGTATGGATGATAAAGGGCGGTGATAATGGAGGGTGATGGGGTACAGTCCTATATAGGGACAGTGAAGTGGTGTGGTTGGTATGGATGATAAAGGGTGGTGATAATGGACGGTGATTAGGTACAGTCCTATATAGGGACAGTGAAGTGGTGTGGTTGGTATGGATGATAAAGGGTGGTGATAATGGACGGTGATGGGGTACAGTCCTATATAGGGACAGTGAAGTGGTGTGGTTGGTATGGATGATAAAGGGCGGTGATAATGGAGGGTGATGGGGTACAGTCCTATATAGGGACAGTGAAGTGGTGTGGTTGGTATGGATGATAAAGGGTGGTGATAATGGACGGTGATTAGGTACAGTCCTATATAGGGACAGTGAAGTGGTGTGGTTGGTATGGATGATAAAGGGCGGTGATAATGGATGGTGATGGGGTACAGTCCTATATAGGGACAGTGAAGTGGTGTGGTTGGTATGGATGATAAAGGGTGGTGATAATGGAGGGTGATGGGGTACAGTCCTATATAGGGACAGTGAAGTGGTGTGGTGGGTATGGATGATAAAGGGTGGTGATAATGGACGGTGATGGGGTACAGTCCTATATAGGGACAGTGAAGTGGTGTGGTGGGTATGGATGATAAAGGGTGATGATAATGGAGGGTGATGGGGTACAGTCCTATATAGGGACAGTGAAGTGGTGTGGTTGGTATGGATGATAAAGGGTGGTGATAATGGACGGTGATGGGGTACAGTCCTATATAGGGACAGTGAAGTGGTGTGGTTGGTATGGATGATAAAGGGTGGTGATAATGGACGGTGATGGGGTACAGTCCTATATAGGGACAGTGAAGTGGTGTGGTTGGTATGGATGATAAAGGGTGGTGATAATGGAGGGTGATGGGGTACAGTCCTATATAGGGACAGTGAAGTGGTGTGGTTGGTATGGATGATAAAGGGTGGTGATAATGGACGGTGATGGGGTACGGTCCTATATAGGGACTGTGAAGTGGTGTGGTTGGTATGGATGATAAAGGGAGGTGATAATGGAGGGTGATGGGGTACAGTCCTATATAGGGACAGTGAAGTGGTGTGGTTGGTATGGATGATAAAGGGTGGTGATAATGGACGGTGATGGGGTACAGTCCTATATAGGGACAGTGAAGTGGTGTGGTTGGTATGGATGATAAAGGGTGGTGATAATGGAGGGTGATGGGGTACAGTCCTATATAGGGACAGTGAAGTGGTGTGGTTGGTATGGATGATAAAGGGTGGTGATAATGGAGGGTGATGGGGTACAGTCCTATATAGGGACAGTGAAGTGGTGTGGTGGGTATGGATGATAAAGGGTGGTGATAATGGACGGTGATGGGGTACAGTCCTATATAGGGACAGTGAAGTGGTGTGGTTGGTATGGATGATAAAGGGTGGTGATAATGGACGGTGATGGGGTACAGTCCTATATAGGGACAGTGAAGTGGTGTGGTTGGTATGGATGATAAAGGGCGGTGATAATGGACGGTGATGGGGTACAGTCCTATATAGGGACAGTGAAGTGGTGTGGTTGGTATGGATGATAAAGGGTGGTGATAATGGAGGGTGATGGGGTACAGTCCTATATAGGGACAGTGAAGTGGTGTGGTTGGTATGGATGATAAAGGGTGGTGATAATGGAGGGTGATGGGGTACAGTCCTATATAGGGACAGTGAAGTGGTGTGGTGGGTATGGATGGATGATAAAGGGTGGTGATAATGGAGGGTGATGGGGTACAGTCCTATATAGGGACAGTGAAGTGGTGTGGTTGGTATGGATGATAAAGGGTGGTGATAATGGATGGTGATGGGGTACAGTCCTATATAGGGACAGTGAAGTGGTGTGGTTGGTATGGATAATAAAGGGTGGTGATAATGGAGGGTGATGGGGTACAGTCCTATATAGGGACAGTGAAGTGGTGTGGTGGGTATGGATGAGGAAAAGCATTGATGACCAGAACATGCAAACAGACAAAAAAATTGTGTGAACACCGTTAAAGTCTATGGGACACAAAGTGAAAAACCAAAAGTGCTAAGTTTAAAGGCTTATATGCATGGTATTGTCATAAAGTGTTTGGGGATCCGGATCCTGTCCCAGGGGAGTGTTTGGGGACCCGGGTCCTGCCCCAGGGGAGTGCTTGGGGACCCGGGTCCTGTCCCAGGGGAGTGTTTGGGGACCCGGGTCCTGCCCCAGGGGGGTGTTTGGGGACCCGGGTCCTGCCCCAGGGGGGTGTTTGGGGACTCGGGTCCTGCCCCAGGGGAGTGTTTGGGGACCCGGGTCCTGCCCCAGGGGAGTGTTTGGGGACCTGGGTCCTGCCCCAGGGGAGTGTTTGGGGACCTGGGTCCTGCCCCAGGGAGTGTTTGGGGACCCGAGTCCTGCCCCAGGGGAGTGTTTGGGGACCCGGGTCCTGCCCCAGGGGGGTGTTTGGGGACCCGGGTCCTGCCCCAGGGGGGTGTTTGGGGACCCGGGTCCTGCCCCAGGGGGGTGTTTGGGGACTCGGGTCCTGCCCCAGGGGAGTGTTTGGGGACCCAGGTCCTGCCCCAGGGGAGTGTTTGGGGACCCGGGTCCTGCCCCAGGGGAGTGTTTGGGGACCTGGGTCCTGCCCCAGGGGACATGTATCAATGCAAAAAAAAAAAATGTTTAAATTGGCAGTTTTTTCGGGAGCAATGATTTTAATAATGCTTAAAAGTGAAACAATAAAAATAAAATATTCCTTTAAATATCATGTCTGGGGGTCCCCTTAGTCTGCCTGTAAAGTGGCGCATCTTTTCCATGTTTATAACACTACCACAGCAAAATGAGATTTCTAAAGGAAAAAATGTAATTCAAACCTTCTCACAGCTGTAATGTATTGTCAGATCCTGGCAATATACAGTGCCTTGTGAAAGTATTCGCCCCCCTTGAACTTTTCAACCTTTTGCCACATTTCAGGCTTCAAACATAAAGATATACAATTTTAATTTTTTGTGAAGAATCACCAACAAGTGGGACACAATTGTGAAGTGGAACGAAATCTATTGGATAATTTAAACTTTTTTAGCAAATAAAAAACTGAAAAGTGGTGCGTGCAAAATTATTCGGCCCCTTTACTCTCAGTGCAGCAAACTCACTCCAGAAGTTCAGCGAGGATCTCTGAATGATCCAATGTTGTCCTAAATGACTGATGGTGATAAATAGAATCCACCTGTGTGTAATCAAGTCTCTGTATAAATGCACCTGCTCTGTGATAGTCTCAGGGTTCTGTTGAAAGCGCAGAGAGCATCATGAAGACCAAGGAACACACCAGGCAGGTCCGTAATACTGTCGTGGAGAAGTTTAAAGCCGGATTTGGATACAAAAAGATTTCCCAAGCTTTAAACATCCCAAGGAGCACTGTGCAAGCCATCATTTTGAAATGGAAGGAGTATCAGACCACTGCAAATCTACCAAGACCTGGCCGTCCCTCTAAACTTTCAGCTCAGACAAGGAGAAGACTGATCAGAGATGCAGCCAAGAGGCCCATGATCACTCTGGATGAACTGCAGAGGACTACAGCTGAGGTGGGAGAGTCTGTCCATAGGACAACAATCAGTCGTACACGGCACAAATCTGCCCTTTATGGAAGAGTGGCAAGAAGAAAGCCATTTCTCAAAGATATCCATAAAAAGTCTTGTCTAAAGTTTGCCACAAGCCACCTGGGAGACACACCAAACATGTGGAAGAAGGTGCTCTGCTCACATGAAACCAAAATCCAACTTTTTGCCCACAATGCAAAACGATATGTTTGGCGTAAAAGCAACACAGCTCATCACCCTCAACACACCATCCCCACTGTCACACATGGTGGTGGCAGCATCATGGTTTGGGCCTGCTTTTCTTCAGCAGGGACAGGGAAGATGGTTAAAATTGAGGGGAAGATGGATGCAGCCAAATACAGGACCATTCTGGATGAAAACCTGTTGGAGTCTGCAAAAGACCTGAAACTGGGACGGAGATTTATCTTCCAACAAGACAATGATCCCAAACATACAGCAAAATCTACAAAGGAATGGTTCACAAATAAACGTATCCAGGTGTTAGAATGGCCAAGTCAAAGTCCAGACCTGAATCCAATCGAGAATCTGTGGAAAGAGCTGAAAACTGCTGTTCACAAACGCTCTCCATCCAACCTCACTGAGCTCCAGCTGTTTTGCAAGGAAGAATGGGCAAGAATTTCAGTCTCTCGATGTGCAAAACTGATAGAGACACCCCAAGCGACTTGCAGCTGTAATCGCAGCAAAAGGCGGCTCTACAAAGTATTAACGCAAGGGGGCCCAATCATTTTGCACGCCCCACTTTTCATTTTTTTATTAGTTAAAAAAGTTTCAAAAATCCAATAGATTTCGTTCCACTTCACAATTGTGTCCCACTTGTTGGTGATTCTTCACAAAAAATAAACATTTTATATCTTTATGTTTGAAGCCTGAAATGTGGCAAAAGGTTGAAAAGTTCAAGGGGGCCGAATACTTTCGCAAGGCACTGTAGATACAAATCATTGAAAAAACAGCATGAACCCCCCCCCCCCCCCCCCCAGTCCATTACCAGGCCCTTCAGGTCTGGTATGGATATTAAGGGGAACTCTGCACTAAAATCTAAAAAAGAATTAGCTTGGGGGTCTCCCCCTATATCCATAACAGGCCGCAGGAAAAGGGGGGGAGAGAGCGCCCCCCCTCCTGAACCGGACCAGGCCTCATGCCCTCAACATGTGGAGGGTGCTTTGGGGTCCCCCCAGTGCACCTTGTCTCCATGATGGTGGAGACAAGGGTCTCATCCCCACAATCCTTGCCTTGTGGTAGTGGGGATCTGCAGGCGGGGGGCTTATCAGAATCTGGAAGCCCCCCTTTAACAAGGGGACCCCAAGATCCCCCCCTATGTGAATGGGTATCGGGTACATTGTACCTTTACCCATTCATCAAAAAAGTATCAAAAAAAGCAAAAACGACAGGAGACAGTTTTATCAATTCCTTTATTAAGAAAATAAAAGTGTCCTGCGATGTCCATTCATCTTCAATCACACGGCACCGACGGTCCCGAAAAAACCTGGAAAAACTCCGCCTCCATGGGAGGGGTCCCATCGACTGCAGCCTTTTTGGGGTGAGAGCTGTTATACAGCCAAGGCCAGGGCCACCTGGTGACGTAAATGGGTGACCCCCCCCGACATCACATGATGTCAGAAGGGGCGGGGTCACCTGGTTACATCACGGGGTGGCCCTGCCCTTGGCTATATAACAGCTGTCACCCCCAAAAAGGCTGCAGTAGGTGGGACCCCGGAGTTTTTCCAATTTTTTTATTTTTTTGGGGGGATCTGCGGTGCCAGGATTACATAGTTAGTCAGGTTGAAAAAAGACACAAGTCCATCCAGTTCAACCACAAAAAAAATATATATATATAATAATAATAATATCGTACAATCCCATATACACAATTCTATACACACAGTGGATCCAGAGGAAGGTGAAAACACCCAGCAGAGCCATGATCCAATTTGCTAAAGCAGAGGAAAAAATTCCTTCCTGATCCCCCCGAGAGGCAATCGGATTTTCCCCGGATCACCTTTACCTGTAAATGTCACCCAGTTATATTCTGTACACTTAGGAAATAATCCCGACCTTTCTTATAGCAATCTACTGATTGGGCCAGATCCACCTCTGCAGGGAGTCTATTCCACATTTTCACAGCTCTTACTGTGAAGAAACCTTTCCGTATTTGGAGATGAAATCTCTTTTCCTCTAGATGTAAAGAGTCCTCCTTGTCCTCTGTGATGACTGTAAAGTGAAGAACTCAACACCAAGTTCTCTATATGGACCCCTTATATATTATACATGGAGATCATATCCCCCTTATATATTATACATGGAGATCATATCCCCCCTTATATATTATACATGGTGATCATATCCCCCCTTATATATTATACATGGAGATCATATCCCCCCTTATATATTATACATGGTGATCATATCCCCCCTTATATATTATACATGGAGATCATATCCCCCCTTATATATTATACATGGAGATCATATCCCCCCTTATATATTATACATGGTGATCATATCCCCCCTTATATATTATACATGGAGATCATATCCCCCCTTATATATTATACATGGAGATCATATCCCCCCTTATATATTATACATGGTGATCATATCCCCCCTTATATATTATACATGGAGATCATATCCCCCCTTATATATTATACATGGAGATCATATCCCCCCTTATATATTATACATGGTGATCATATCCCCCCTTATATATTATACATGGTGATCATATCCCCCCTTATATATTATACATGGAGATCATATCCCCCCTTATATATTATACATGGTGATCATATCCCCCCTTATATATTATACATGGAGATCATATCCCCCCTTATATATTATACATGGTGATCATATCCCCCCTTATATATTATACATGGAGATCATATCCCCCCTTATATATTATACATGGTGATCATATCCCCCCTTATATATTATACATGGAGATCATATCCCCCCTTATATATTATACATGGAGATCATATCTCCCCCTTATATATTATACATGGAGATCATATCCCCCCTTATATATTATACATGGAGATCATATCCCCCCTTATATATTATACATGGTGATCATATCCCCCCTTAATCTCCTCTTATCAAGAGAGAATAAATTCAGTTCCTCTAATCTTTCCTCATAGCTGAGCTCCTCCATCCCTCTTATCAGTTTGGTTGCTCTTCTCTGCACTTTCTCCAGTTCCCCGATATCCTTTCTGAGAACTGGAGCCCAAAACTGAACAGCATATTCCAGATGAGGATAGGGGGGTGTTTTATGTGGCGCTACCTAAATAAGTGAATCCTGAACGGATCTCAATACATGTGAATTCTCAAAAAAATATAATATATTAACTAAATATATTAATTAAATCAATCTACGGTAATCCATATATAATAATAAATCATACGGTGCAATAATTTTCAGAAATGATGTGCAATAATGATATAAATAGCATAAAAAGCATAGAAATCAGTTCTATAAATAAATGAATACGTGCAGATGTGCAATGAGTGCAAATCACATAACACACAACCAGACGAATAAATAAATAAAAACCATTAAATAGTGTGGCTCCCAATCAAAATGCAAAGTGCAAACAAATCAGTCCACTCAAAAATGTGCAACGAGTCCAAAAAACCGATGGTAACCATGCGATGTGAACAAAAAAGTGCAAGGGTAATATTGACCCCATAGATAACATATAGGGGGCGCTAATTAGCAAAAAAATGAATCATCAACGTGAATAATAACCCTCTCATTAACAATCAATAATTTGCCACTTTTTTTAACAAATATCATAAGTGCAACTATTCATAGTACATTCACCATCATATGTACAGTTCCCACGATCATGTGATCACACCCCGGTGACAGCAATCTCTGCAACAACTAAAGTGTGAAAGTCCTTGAAATGTAAACTATTCCAATAACGCGATCGTCACACACAAGACGATGACGGATCTTTCCTGTAGAGAGCTGACACCACAACCTTCCCCGTGATCCTCCACCGCGCCCTCCATCGTCCACACCCAATAAGTGATTGTAATATGATTCAGCTTATCGGATTTTATTGATCACTTTATTGGAAAGGTTGGTCAGTGATCGCCTCTGCGGGGTTGTGCCGCCTCACATGCTTTGAACCTGTAGACAGTTCCAGCCCTCGATTGCTGTCACCGGGGTGTGATCACATGAATGTGGGAACTGTACATATGATGGTGAATGTACTATGAAGAGTTGCACTTATGATATTTGTTAAAAAGTGGCAAATTATTGATTGTTAATGAGAGGGTTATTATTCACGTTGATTATAAATTATTTTGCTAATTAGTTATCTATAATCTGAATTGAGAAATGTACTATTGTATTCTCTTTTTCAGGGGAGCAGCATTAGAGTATTAATTCATTTTTTAGTTTGATATATATATTTTTTTGCCGTGGGTTTTTTCAATTTTTCACAATATTGACCCCATACCCATTCACATAGGGGGGGGGGGATCTTGGGGCTTCCGGATTACGATAAGCCCCGCGCCCACAGACCCCCACAACCCCCGGGCAAGGATTGTGGGGATGAGGCCTTTGTCCCCATCAACACGGGGACAAGGTGCTTTGGGGGTACCCCAAAGCACCCTCCCCATGTTGAGGGCATGTGGCCTGGTACGGTTCAGGGGGGGTGCCCTCTTGTCCCCCCCTTTTCCTGCAGCCTGCCAGGTTGCGTGCTTGGATAAGGGTCTGGTATCGATTTTTGTGGGACTCCCACGCCCCTTTTTTAAAAAATTTTTGGCATGGGGCTCCCCTTAAAATCCATAACCATCCAGACTTGAAGTGCCTCCTATGGATTGTGGGGGGGACCCCCATGCTTTTTTTTTATTGTGGCACAGGGTTCCCATTAACCACTTCAATACACTGTGTTCTATAAACAAAACTGCCTGCATTGACTGAATATAAAGTCTACACTGAATGCAGAATAAATTATATATATATATATATATATATATATATATATATAGCACTGACCCCCGAAGGAGCTGCTGGTTTGATTTGGGCTTACCGTTACCTCACCTGCTTGCTTCTCCGTCTTGGGGTTCCCATGGTAGACGGCCCAAAGAATGTGGAAACTGACACTGAATCCTCTTTTGGGTTATTTATTTAGAACAAAACAAAGTCCCTCCTAATAGAGGGTAGGGAGTTAGGGGGGAGTTCAGGCACTTAGATTGCAAGATGGAAGTCTTGAGAGAAAATCCAGAGAATAAAACTGTTTCCCAACTGGATTTAAAGTGGTTGTAAACCCTTACAAACCACTTTGACCTACAGGTAAGCCTAGATTAAGGCTTACCTGTAGGTCCAAGAAATATCTCCTAAACCTATATGGTTTAGGAGATATTTGCCCTAAAACAGGCACCGCTGTCTACGGCGCATGCGCACTGAGCGCGGCATTCTCAGCGACGGAGCTGCCGCGCGTGTTGGCTCCCGTGCGCGTGCGCGGGAGTGTTGTCATCGCGGCTTCGCCGAATGACAGCGGCGGAGCTGCGAGACCCCACCAACAAGATGGATGCGCCGGACTACAGGGGACAGCGGCGACTTCGCTGGCTCCTGTGTCAGGTAAGTGACACATAATGGGCTACTATGCGATGCGATGCGATGCGATGCATAGTAGTCCATTATGCTTTACCTTTGCAGGGAATGAAAGAGGAAGTAACACTCATCAGGGTTTACTTCCTCTTTAACAACCTCCGGATAGACCTCTCTCACTAGGCCTAGCAGCCGGTGGGATGCTCGGTAAAGTCTCTGCCACAGATTTGTGAGATACACTTGAGCGTTACTGAGGGATGTGGATAAATTTAAAGAACTGACATACGGTACCAGGTTCTCTCAGCCGATCCGGTGATACCATATGAGTGTTGATCCAGGTTGCGTCCTTCAACTAAGCCTCCAGGCTCCTTCAGAGAAGACAGCCCTGCACACGGTCTTCTCCTGAAAGAGCCCTCCTCTGGGGTTCTTCAGTTGCTGGGCCTCTCCATTCAGATGAGACAGCACCAGACCATCCTTGGGTCAGTAGGCCCTGAAATTCACTCGGGCTTATACCTTCAGTTTCGTCACCTCGGGCCAGCTGGCCCCAAGACTCAGGATGCATGGTTTTGCACCCCAGGCCAGGAGGGCCATAGGGCTGGGTCAGGAGGACCACCAGAACCAAACAGACACAAGAATCATCTCCCGCCAACATGGTGTCAATACCTTAAATACCACCCCTCAGAATGCACAGCAGGAAAAACACTCCCACTGGGCTGGTTCCGAGAGATAAGTGGCATTCAATACACCCAGCTAGACTGCGTTTCTACTCTTGCGGTGGTGACAGCGACACCTGGGATCAAGCAGAACCCAGTGCAACCCAACTGGACTGGTACTGAAACCAGAACTTTTTCAGAAAAATAGTCCTGAAGCCCAACTGTGGCTTCAGGCAACTTAACTTTTCAAAAACAATAGTGCCTGCTCGTCAGGAGCCAGCGCTACATATATATGAAATGCACGGCCTGCACTGACTTGAATATACAGTCTACATTAATGCCGCGTACACACAATCGGACTTTCCACCAACAAAGCCGTGGATTTTTTTCTGAAGGTTGTTGGCTCAAACTTGTCTTGCATACACACGGTCACACAAATGTTGGCCCAAAATTCAGAACGTGAGAACGCGGTGACGTATAAGACGTACAACGAGCCGAGAAAAAGGAAGTTCAATAGCCAGTGCGGCTCCTTCTGCTTGATTCCGAGCATGTGTGATCTTTTGTGCGATGGACTTGTGTAAACATGATCCGACAACAAAGTGAAGTTGGCAGAAAATTTGAGAACCTGCTTTCAAACATTTGTGGCCGGAAATTCCGACAGCAAATGTTCTATGGAGCATACACACGGTCGGACTTTCCGACAACAAGCTCACATCCAACTTTTCCCATCCGAAAGTCTGACCGCGTGTACGGGGCATAAATGCAGAGTATATATATAACTACGGGGTGCTCTTCCCCATTGATCACTTGAGACAGGACTGCTCCTAACCCCTCATTTGAAGCCTCTGTCTGTACTACAAAATCCTTAATAAAATCCAGAGCTACGAGCACCGGATCCTGGCACAATGCCGTCTTAAGCTTCTGAAAAGCTTTTTCGGCATCGTCATTCCACTTTACCATCCCCGACTTTCTGCCTTTGGTCAGGTCAGTCAATGGTGCAGCAATGGAGGCAAAGTTGGGGATAAACCTCCGGTAGTGGCCAACTATGCCCAAAAACTCTCTGACCTGCTTCTTGGTTAGGGGACGGGGCCAGTGCTGTATGGATTTTACTTTACTCATTTGGGGCTTCATCAGCCCTCTACCCACAATGTACCCTAGGTACTTGGCTTCCTCCACCCCAACTGCACATTTTTCCAGATTGATGGTGAATCCTGCTCTTCTCAAGGAGTCTACGACTGCCTGAACTCGGGGAAGATGGGACTCCCAATCAGGGCTGAAGATGACTATGTCATCTAAATAAACAGAAGCGTACCATTCATGTGGACGCAAAGTTTTGTCCATGGCCCTTTGGAACGTAGCGGGGGCAGAGTGTAGACCAAATGGCATTCTTTTGTATTGGATGTGGCCTTCCGGGGTAGAGAAGGCTGTTTTCTCCCTAGCTTCCTTGGTCAGGGGAATCTGCCAGTACCCTTTCGTGAGGTCCAGCTTGGTGATATATCTGGCAGGACACAACCTCTCAATGAGCTCATCTACCCGTGGCATGGGATAAGCATCAAACTTGGAGATTTCATTACGTTTTCTAAAGTCATCGCAGAAGCGGAGAGTGCCGTTGGGTTTGGGGACCAACACGATTGGACTCGACCACTCGCTCTGCAACTCCTCAATGACATCAAGCTCGAGCATTCTTTTCACCTCTTCAGACACTGCCACTCTATGAGCTTCTGGGATACGGTAAGGCTTTAACCGAATTTTTACACTGGGTTCAGTTACAATGTCATGCTCGATGACATTGGGGAGACCCGGCAACCCTGAAAACATGTCCCTATTTCGTTGAAGAAACTCTTTTGCCTTCTGGGTTTGGGGTCTAGTTAACAGCCACCTGCACCAGTTCGAACCCTGCATGGTCTCCTGACTGTACCGCTACCACCGCGGATACCTGGTCTCTGTCTCTCCAGGGTTTCAACAAATTTACGTGATAGATCTGGTATGGTTTTCTTTTGCCAGGCTGGTGTACCTTGTACTTTACCTCCCCCACTTTTTCTTCTACCTCAAACGGACCTTGCCACTTGGCCAAGAACTTGTTCTCCACTGTGGATATTAGGACAGCCACCCGGTCTCCTACTTGAAACTGTCTGGTTTTGGCCGATCGGTTATACACCCTTCTTTGGGCAACCTGAGCCCTCTGCATGTGTTCCCTCACCAGCAGCATCACCTTAGCCACCCTCTCTCGCATTTGAGAGATATTCTCTACCACGGTCTTGTGTGGTGAGGACTCACTTTCCCACGTTTCCTTTACAGGATCGAGCAATCCCCGGGGCCTTCGCCCATACACTAGCTCAAATGGTGAGAAGCCCGTGGACGCTTGTGGAACCTCCTGGATGGCAAACAAGAGGGCAGGGAGTAACATATCCCAATCCTTCCCGTCTTTCTGGGCGACTCTTTTTAACATGGACTTTAGAGTTTTATTAAACCTCTCAACTAGGCCATCGGTCTGCGGGTGATAGACGGACGTCCACAACTGTTTAATCTGAAATAGTTTGTACAGGTCCGCCATCACCTTTGACATAAAAGGGGTGCCCTGGTCCATTAGTATCTCTTTGGGAAATCCAGTTTGGGAAAACATTTGAAATAATTTCCGGGCAATGGCCTTAGAGGACGTTTTCCTCAAAGGAACTGCTTCTGGGTATCTGGTTGCGTAGTCTAGGATGACTAATATATATTGGTGCCCCCTTGCCGACTTTACCAGGGGTCCCACAAGATCCATAGCAATCCGCTCGAATGGTACCTCAATAATTGCCAAGGGTACCAGAGGGCTTCTATAGTTGGGCACTGGGGCAGTCAACTGACAAATGGGACAAGATGCACAATATCTTTTAACCTCAACCTTCACCTCTGGCCAGTAAAACTGGTCAGTTATCCTGGCCTCTGTTTTCTCTGCCCCCAAGTGTCCTCCCAGTGCGTCGTTGTGGGCTAGATCATGTAGCATCCGCCCATATGGTCGGGAAACCAGAAACTGCTCTACAATTTCCCCTCGGCTTTCAGCCACGCGATAAACCAAGTTCCCCTTCAACGCAAAATGAGGAAACCTCCGATCTGCCCCTGGTATTTGTGAGACCCCATCCACAACAGAAACCTGCTCTCAAGCATTGACCAAGGTAGGATCCCGCAACTGGGCGGTGCCAAACGCACCCCTGGGTACATCTAGGTCTGGGTGCACTGGCCTTGAGGATGTTTCCCCTTCACCCTCCTCAACCGGGAACTGCAACGGGGAGAGCTCCTCGTCATCCTCCCCCAGCATAACCTGTAATGGGAAGACTTCCCCCCCTCAGAGGTTAACTCGGTTTTGAAACCTGAAATGGAATCATCCTTTAACTTAACATTCTCTGCAATATCATTATCAGTGACCGGTGTCCCCGTATCAGTGGGGTGTGTTGTGGGGGTTTCAGGCCCAGGTCCCTCAGACTCTGTCTCTTCCAGGCCCAGTGTCCCCAGTTCTTCTGGCTGTCCTGACAGCCCCATCTGTACCTGGCTCCACAGTTCGAGAAATAGTGGACAGTCCCGCCCCACTATAATGTCATGTATTAAACTTCTCACTACCCCGACCTCTTGTGTCACTGAGGTATGGCCATAGGACACAGTCACCGAAACCAAGGGGTAATCCTTGGTGTCCCCATGGATGCACACTACGCGTAGGGTTTTTCTTACGGGGCCTAGTCTCCCAATCACCCTGGCATGTACCAGTGTTACCATGCTACCAGAGTCCAGTAGTGCCCTATATATATATATATATATATATATATATAAGAGGGCCAGTATGGTGGCCCGTAATTATGGGAGGAGCCCGGAGGGTATATAACCAGACCTCGCACACCGTTCAGTGTCGATTCCAGTGCGCGGTAATACGTCACCAGGCCGACCGTTTGCTTCTTACTTCGTCTCCGTAAGTGCGTACATACACCTTCGCTATCCCGTCTCCATTCGCAAAACTTTGTCGATCGTTACGCCTCGTCGTCGCAGGTAGGACTATTCTCGTTATTCTTTACTCTAGTTGGTATCAGTTCGTTAGCTTGTTTTCTTTGCTAAAGTTGTCACACCTTCGGCTAGTATCTCTTTTACGCTATCCTTCACGTACATTTTCTTCTATCTGCCGTATTTCACCCGTACGTTCTCATTCTGTACTCGTTCACAGCTTCGTTAAAATCGTACGTTCTCATTCTGTACTCATTCACAGCTTTTGTTAAAATCGCACGCTCTCATTCTGTACTCGTTCACAGCTTCGTTAAAATCGTACGTTCCCATTCTGTACTCGTTACCATGTTGACTTTCGAAATCATTCGGCCTATAAAGTAAACCGAAACCAGTGCTACCCTTACATGGTTTCAAACATGCACCCCGCCTCAAGTTGGCCTTCTACCCGCTCGTTCAGATCACATACGCACTCCAGACGGTCGTCAAAACCGTACGATTCGAATATTTTTGCATTTGTCAGAATACCCTTGAAATAAACTTAGGCAGTCCAAACCCTTGTCATTGACAAATGGTTACGGGGGATTCGCACCTAGTCGCAGCTATGTTTCGAATCCGCACGGAACTAATACAAAAAAAAAAAAATATATATATATATACACAATACCACACCGGGTCTTATCACATCATCGACCAACGGGCCAAATCTTTCACCAACCGTTCTTTCAGGGCTCGCATCCAGCCCGGTTCTAATAGTCACAGCACAAACTCTACGATACCTTTTCACCTTTCTCGAACCTAATTGCACGTTCATTCACAACTTCTACACCAAACCGCTCATAGTTACGCACGGTCAACCCCACATAAATCATTTTCTTACCTTCTATCCTTCTAAACTGAACCGTCTTGCAACCACGGCAAGTCTTTCTGCATTTGGCTCACAAAAACAGCCGAACGTCTCCAGTAGCAACACGGCTACTCATACGTTTTCTCTATCCCTGTTCCTCTTTTAGGTCAGTAAGTTGCCACTTGGTCCATCCTGCAACAGGCTCAGACCACCCATTCCAGGTAAAAAAAAAAAAAAAAAAAGGGGAGGGGGGTAGAACACAGGGTAACCTGGTTAAAGTTTTGCATTTCTTCACCAGGGGGTCGCCTATGGCCCTGAAACAGCTTGTAAACCCACCTTATTACTACTCCTGTATCACCCCGCTGTAGGTTTCACACAAATTCAGTTCTTGACCCACAGAGTCGCCAGCACCAGGGCTTCAAGGCAGGTGCATCGTTAGAAGGTATGAAAAAAAAAAAAAAAAAAAAAATTTTTTTCTTTCTCTTACACACTTTCACGACATATTTTACCTCACATGCATAATTTTAAATTTTGGTTCCAAGGCGTTAGCAACTGTCACATACTTCTACGCATCTCACTCTGTTTTCGGAGCACAAGTCTCCACTACGCAGACAAGGTCGCCTAAACCCCCATTCTTGCTGGCAGTGCAAGCAGTTAGCCGACCGAACACACGTCAAGTTCTACAGACCGCAACATTCCTACTTAGCACACCAGACTTCCTTTACCTTCCCCGGTTCGCCCCGGGGACTCTGGTGCACTAGTCTGTGCCGAGCACAGTCGGACACCCGAGCTATCGGTTACCTAGCCAGTCACCTCCTGGCTCACCTCGGTTGTCACGCATTCTTATGAGTTATAATTAATTGTTTCACTCAAACAGCGCTCAAGCGCAAACCAACTGTCGCTATGGCTGTCACTCCCCCTGATTTTTTCCTACTTCATGCTTTCCTCGAAATACCTTTCTGTCCCCTCCTGTATCCCCAACCTTTTCTTAAAACATATGCATTTCCCCTCTCGTTTAGCGGACACCATATCGTTGGCCGGCAGCGACATCTCTTCCCCCGACCCATCATCACCTGGGGCGGGTTCAACCAACGATGACGGACAGCTCTACAGAGCCTGGACCATCCCGAAACTCACGGCAGAACTGCGACGCAGGGATATCCCCTTCCCGGCTACAGCAAGAAAAGCCGAACTCTTCAAATTGCTATTCCCACCATCCACGCCAGCCCCATCAGATTCCCAGGCGTCCCTACACTCCATCGCATCAGCAGTTGCTCAGCTGCACTCCTTAGTGGCTTCACTTTCATCAACAGTCTCCGATGTCCAGACCAGAGTAGTGTCTCTGGAAGAACGACAAGTGCTCCCCACGTCACCCGCCACTACTACCCCCATGCCAATGCCGTTAGGTACGCCCCAGTACAGCTCCACCATCTTCCCGGCACATCTCGTCCCAGCTAACATTAGGAAGGACATTTTAGATGGCCGGGACGTCAATCTCGCGTCCCTCCTTATTTCGGTACACGACGCAGCGGAGAACAAAGCCTATACATGGGGGGATGTCTCCGTCGTTCTAAAAGCGAAAGACCGTAGGCTCGCACGTAAGCTCACAGTCACTGAGTTCGTGCTCGCCTTTGGCATGGTCAGAGACATAATTTGCTCCCTCAACCCCAACAAAAGGGAAGAACTTGATCTGTATCTACACGCAGTGACGGATCTAGGTTATAGGTATGACTACCACCGCTCCTTTTCGGCCAAAGCTGCTGCCAGGCTCAGTCAGTTTCAGTTGGCTACCGACTGGAGCGCAGTCGATACAGAACTATTCTGTCACCATTTCGCGGGACTACGCTCCCCACTGTGCACCAACTGCCAGTCGGCCACCCACACAGCTAGCTGGTGTTCGGAAAACGAGGGCAGACGCCCCCCGTACTTTCCCCCCTTCTCAAACACAGCTCAGAGCTCAGGTACATCCACACAGCGCCCACAAGAGGACAAGTTAGGTCGACCCATTAAAACGCTAGGAGGAGCTCAAATTTGTAACAACTTCAATATCGGGGGTTGCCATTTCCCTCAATGCAGACTCCTCCACGTCTGCCTCACTTGCCACCAAGCTCACCCCAGAATCGCCTGCGGGATCAAAAAACCTAACCACACATGACTGAGCCGCATACACATCGGATGGCTGCACTTCTACCTCCTTTCACACCCATCACCCTCACTAGCAGCCTTCCTACTACAGGGTTTCACTGTAGGTTTCCACACGGGGTTTATCACTCTTCCAGACACCACCCACGAATGCAGAAATCTTCGGTCAGCAGCCACAGACGAAGAAGCGATCAACACCTTGCTACAAAATGAACTTGATCGGGGATACATGATCGGCCCCTTCTCACACCCACCTTTTTCTGTTTGGAGAGTCAGCCCTATCGGGCTTGTGAAAGGGAAATTCTCAAATAAACTTCGTTTAGTCTATGATTTGTCCGCGCCTCATTTTTCTCACGTACCTAGTTTAAATTCCCTTATACCCTCAGAGGAATTCGGTCTCAAATATTCCTCCGTAGACCTTGCCATCCAAACCATCCTCCGCTTAGGAGTTGGCGCCTGGCTGTCCAAAGCCTACATCGCGGACGCTTTTAAGTTATTACCGATCCATCCATGCCTATGGCAATGGCACGGTGTCAAATGGAAGGACCAGTACTATTTCGCCACAAAATTGACCTTCGGCTCCAAAAGCAGTCCATGGCTCTTCGACACGTTCGCCCAGTGCCTGTCCTGGATTCTTTCACACCACGCGTCCTGTCAGAAAGTGATCCACTACTTGGACGACTTTCTGCTTATTGAGGAACCTGGGGAATCTCCAGTAGATCTAAATAGCCTTAGAGAAGTTTTTGCCAAACTCAATATACCCATAGCGAAGAAGAAGGTGGAAGGTCCCGCACAACGCATCACCTTCTTGGGTATCATCCTCGACACTCAAACCATGCAGGCTAGCTTACCTCTCGACAAACTAACCCGCATCAGGGAGGTCATCCATACCTTTACGATTACACAAGGGTGCACCAAGAGACAACTTCAGTCTTTGCTCGGGATGCTCAACTTCGCGGTAAGGATCATCCCCCAGGGTCGATCTTTTGTCTCCCGCCTCTTGGTATTTCTTTCCCAAGTACAAGACCCCGATCGTGTCTTCAGGCTAGACCAAGCAGCGACAGTCGATCTCAACATGTGGGACGATTTCATAGCAAACTGGAATGGCATCTCAATGTTTATCCCATCAGTATCCCCCTCTTCACCCCAGATAGTCACTGATGCTGCAGCCTCCACAGGCTTCGCAGCGATCTTTGACCGTCACTGGTTCGCAGGCCCATGGCCGCCAGAAATTCTCGCAATCCCCGGCTTCAATCTATCATCCTCGCTATTCGAGTTATAGCCTATAGTGGCTGCAGCACAAGCCTGGGGCAGTAGCTGGACAGGACAGACAGTTACGGTTGTCACAGACAATCAAGCCACAGCCAACATCATAAACAAAGGCCGTTCTAAGTCACTGGCCATAATGGCATTTCTTCGCAGGCTGGTACAATTGTCCCTTCAGCACCAGTTTAATCTTCTCTGCATCCACATCCCAGGCAAGTGTAATACCTTAGCTGATGCCCTGTCCCGCCTTAATTTCGAATCATTCTTTTCACAGGAACCTGGAGCCGACCCAACCATGACTACTATCCCACACTGGTCTCAGCTAACTCTACATTGAATCCGTACCTATGCAATGCTACCAAGCTCATTAACCTTTCGTTATCTCACAACACGATCAAGGCCTACCGTGCTGCCTGGAAAATGTACAATAGATTCCTAGCAGCCTTTCCCGGGGCGAGCCCAGGCGATCTCCATCATATCCTCGCTTTCATTTCATACTGCCACACGCAGATGACTTTGGCTCACAACACTATCAGACTCTATCTGGCAGGCATCCAACATTTTATTTCTTTGCAAGACCCCGCCAAGCCGTCCTTATTCGCCGCTCATGCAATCAAGACAATTCTGCGTGGTATTCTCAAACAGCAGCCGCCAGTCAGCAGCAAACGTCTTCCCGTGACCGGCGCCATCTTTCGTGAGATATCACTCTTCCTCTCTCGTTCCCCTTTTGGCCCCTTTCCTAGCCTGGTCATTAAAGCAGCCATTTACCTAGCCTTCTATGGTTTCCTGCGCCCCAGCGAATTTACAGTCACCAGCTCCAGCGGTAAGACGCTATGCAGACGGCACCTCACTCGCCACCAAACCTTCTTCACTTTACATTTAGAGGTATCTAAAACACAACAGGTGGGCCCAGGGACGGACATCAAGTTTTTCAAAACCTTCAATGCCTGGTGCCCCGTGGCCGTCTTGGACCAATTACTAGAGCACTTATCCGATCCATCACCCGACAGCCCGTTACTACCATTCCCGGTTAAACCTCTTAGCTGTAATCAGTTTATCAGCCATGTCAAGGTCCTCCTACGCAATATAGGCCTCGACCCAGCTCGTTATTCAGGACACTCTTTTCGCATCGGAGCAGCATCAGCAGCCTCACGCAACGGAGTTCCAGCACACGTAATCAGGAAGTTGGGAAGATGGAAATCCACTTGCTTCGCTCAGTACATTCCCGACCCAAAGTCAGAAATGGCTCAAGCCTTCCGCGGCCTTGCTCTCTAAGCCTATTGTCTTACTATAATAAACTACTTTGTCCCTAAACCAAGTCTTTTGCGCCCTTCTCTTAGCATACCGCCCAGTAGCACAGGGCTCACTGCCCAGCTCACCTGGGTTTACCTTACCACAGACCAGGGCACACTTCAGGTCTATTTTATGTTGTTCGTCATGTGGCGTGTAGGACGAAGGGTTTTGACCATAAATATATATATTACTCTGCCACTAACTAACCTGCCTGCCTAATCATGCTCAATCTATCTCCATCCACACACTACACACAGCCGCTATGTAAGCAGCCTTATATAGTGTGGGGTGTGGACCCTGAGCCATGATTGGCCAAAGGCACCCTGCCTTTGGCCAATTATGGCTCTCTTAGCAGAGAGCACTGTGATTGGCCAAAGCATGCAGGTCAGGTGAATGCTTTGGCCAATCATCATACAGCAACGCACTGCGCTCTCACAGTGCATTATGGGGCGTTGTGCGGTGCACACATTTCCCACGAATGCCCCATAATGTTCAGTTCATTTTAGAACAAACGAACATCCGAGGTTCAAGACGATTTTATGTTTGACCCCAACTGCCAGCTCAACCATAATGTAGTACAGTCCTAGATAGTGATAGTGGGGTGGTGTGGATGATATGATGGTGAAGGACGGTGATGGGGTACAATCTAGGAGGGAGGGTCAAGTTATACAAAAGGGTAATAGCTGTGGGGGATGGGCTCATGGAGAAAATAGTGCAGTTGTTAGATGGAGGCAGGATAGGCTTCTCTGAAGAGGAACGTTTTCAGGGATCGCCTAAAAGTGAATAAATTTGGAGACATTCTGACAGATTGGGGTAGTGAATTCCAGAGGATGGGCGAGGCTCGGGAGAAGTCCTGGAGGCGGATATGGGAGGAGGTGATGAGGGAGCTAGAGAGTAGGAGGTCTTGGGAGGAATGAAGTGGGCGATTCGGTTGGTATTTGGAGACTAGGCTAGTGATGTAGCTGGGGGCAGAATTGTGGGTGGCTTTGTAAGTGTCAGTATTTAAAATTGAATATGTTGGGCAAGTGGCAGCCAATGGAGGGATTGGCAGAGAGGGTTAGCAGACACTGAGTGGTTTGTAAGGTGGGTGAGTCTGGCAGCAGCATTCATGATGGACTGAAGGGAGGAGAAGTCTATATAAAGGTAAGCCAATGAGGAGGGAGTTGCAGTAGTCAAGGCGAGAGATAACCAGGGAGTGAATCAGGAGCTTTGTGGTTTCATTGGTTAGAAACGGACGTAGCTTGGAGATGTTTCGGAGGTTGAGGCGGCAAGCTTTGGAAAGTGATTGGATGTGGGGCCGAAAGGAGAGTTCAGAGTCCAGGATAACACCTAGACCCTGACATGGGGGGATGGGTGGATGGGTGTGCCATTGCTCATGACAGAGAAGTCGGGGGAAGAGGCACGTGGGGGAGGAAATATTATGAGTTGGGTTTTGGACAAGTTGAGTTGGAGGAAGTGTTGTGACATCCATACAGATATGTCTATTAGTAAGTTGGTGATGGTGAGGAGACTGATGGGGTGAGTTGAGGGGTGGAGAGATAGATTTGGATGTCATCAGCATAGAAATGATATTGAAAGCCGTGGGAGGCGATCAGCTGACCCAGGGAAGAGGTGTAGAATGAAAATAAAAGAGGTCCAAGAACAGAACCTTGGGGGACAGAGAAGGGAAGAGGAGAGGAGAGGAGGAAGGAGAATTGTAAGTGACACTAAAGGTGCGTTGGGGTAGGTAGGATGAGAGCCACTGAAGAGCCCAGTCACCGAGACCGAGGGAGTGAAGTCTTATGAGGAGGGGGAGGGGTGGTCAACCATGTCAAAGGCAGCTGAAAGGTCCAGAAGTCGGAGTACAGAATCGTGTCCGTTGGTTTTTGCAGTTAGTTGGTCATTTGTGAGTTTTAAAAGAGCAGTTTCTGTTGAGTGTTGAGGGCGAAATCCAGACTGAAGGGGATCAAGAAGGTTATTCTTAAAGAGGTGGTCACTCAGTTGGTTGTAAACCAGGCGCTCAAGGAGCTTACAGGAAAAGGGGAGCAAGGAGATCGGGCGTAGGTTGTTAGGGTCCAAGGACGGCTTTTTAAGTATGGGGGTGACCAGTGCATGTTATAGAGCGTTGGGGAAAAGGTCAGAGGTGAGGGAGAGATTGAAGATATGGGTTAGAGAGTATAGGATGAAGTCAGATGGTGACCGTAGTGTTTGAGAGGGAATGGGGTCCAGGGGGCAGGTGGTTAGGTGGGCGTTAGAAAGGAGTATAGCAACTTCGTCTGTAGTAGCAGTTTTGAATAAGGGAAGCGTTAAGAGTACCTGTTGTAGTTTGGTCTTAACTGGGGGAGATGCCTGTAGAGTGGAGATTTCATCACGGATTGTATCAATCTTGTTTTTGAAGTGATTAGCGATCTCCTGGGCAGTGAGTGAGTCAGTGGGTGGAGGTGGTGGAGGACGAAGTAGAGAGTTGAAGGTAGAGAAAAGTGTGTGGGGACTGTACGAGAAGGTGTTAATAAGAGTTGTAAAATAGGTCTTCTTGGCAGTGTGGAGGAAAGAATAGTATTTTTGGAGGGCAGATTTGTATTGGTTGAAGTCTTTGAGAGACCTTAGTCTTGTGCCACAGACGCTCAAGAGCGCGACTACATTTTTTGAGAATTCTAGTGTCATTTGTTTGCCATGGTTGTTGTTGTTGCCAGGGTTGTTGTTGTTGCTGGGGTTGTTGTTCCCGGGATTGTTGTTGTTGCTGAGGTTGTTGTTGTTGCTGGGGTTGTTGTTGTTGCCGGGGTTGTTGTTGTTGCCAGGGTTGTTGTTGTTGCCAGGGTTGTTGTTGCCAGGGTTGTTGTTGCCAGGGTTGTAGGGGGTCGAGGCCTGATTCTGCGTGTGGTGAGGGGAGCGAGCTTGTCCAGGATGGAGGACAGGGATTTATTGTAGGTGGAAGTGGCTTGGTTGGGGCAGGACAGGGGAGAGATTTTGTCATAGAGGTGGTCAGTAGCAGAATAGAGGAGAGAAGAGTTGAAATTGAGGAAGTTTCTATGGGTGATGGTTAGGCAATTGGAGGGAAAGGTGTTGGAAGACAGGGGGAGAGAGAAACTAATTAGGTGATGGTCGGAGAGAGGAGAAGGATTATTTGAGAAGTTGCATGGAGTGCAGAGGTAGGAGAATACAAGGTCAGGGGTGTTTCCATCAGAGTGAGTAGAAGATGTACCCATTGCTTCAGGTCAAATGAAGAGGTTAGACTAAGAAGTTTAGAAGTATCCGGAGTGTTTGTATTATCAGGGATGTTGAAATCACCGGGAAGGATTGTGGGAATTTCTGAAGAGAGAAAGTAGGGTAGCCAGGCGGAGAACTCATCAAGGAAAGTGGATAATGGTCCGGGGGGAAGGTAGATCACAGCAATTCTTAGGGAAGTTGGAGAGAAGAGACGTGTACAGTGAGCTTCAAATGATGAGAAGGAAAGAGAGGGAGGGGAGTGAATAACCAGTAAAGTCCATTGGGGGGATAGGAGGAGTCCCACTCCACCTCCCTTGCGTCCATTAGGCCTAGGGGAGTGAGTCCAGTGAAGGGCACCCTTGGGAGAGGGAAGCAGAAGAAGGGGTATCAGATTTGTGGAGCCAGGTTTTCGTGAGAGATGGATGATAAAGGGCAGTGATGTGGTACAGTCCTAAATAGGGACACTGGAGTGGTGTGGTTGGATGATGGGTGTTGATGTGGTACAGTCCTAGATAGGGACAGTGGAGTGGTGTGGATGGTATGGATAATGAAGAACATTGATGTGGTACAGTCCTAGATAGGGATAATGGAGTGGTGTGGTTGGAATGAATGATTAAGAATGGTGATGTAAGAGTATTCTAGATAGGGATAATGGAGTGGTGTGGTTGGAATGGATGATGAAGGACGGTGATGTAGGAGTACTCTAGATAGGGATAATGGAGTGGTGTGGTTGGAATGGATGATGAAGGACGGTGATGTAGGAGTATTCTAGATTGGGATAATGGAGTGGTGTGGTTGGAATGGATGATGAAGGACAGTGATGTAGGAGTAGTCTAGATAGGGATAATGGAGTGGTGTGATTGGTATGGATGATGAAGGGCGGTGATGTAGGAGTATTCTAGATAGGGATAATGGAGTGGTGTGGTTGGTATGGATGATGAAGGACGGTGATGTAGAAGTACTCTAGATAGGGATAATGGAGTGGTGTGGTTGGAATGGATGATGAAGGGCGGTGATGTAGAAGTATTCTAGATAGGGATAATGGAGTGGTGTGGTTGGTATGGATGATGAAGGACGGTGATGTAGAAGTACTCTAGATAGGGATAATGGAGTGGTGTGATTGGTATGGATGATGAAGGGCGGTGATGTAGGAGTAGTCTAGATAGGGATAATGGAGTGGTGTGATTGGTATGGATGATGAAGGGCGGTGATGTAGAAGTACTCTAGATAGGGATAATGGAGTGGTGTGATTGGTATGGATGATGAAGGGCGGTGATGTAGGAGTACTCTAGATAGGGATAATGGAGTGGTGTGGTTGGTATGGATGATGAAGGACGGTGATGTAGAAGTACTCTAGATAGGGATAATGGAGTGGTGTGATTGGTATTGATGATGAAGGGCGGTGATGTAGAAGTACTCTAGATAGGGATAATGGAGTGGTGTGGTTGGTATGGATGATGAAGGGCGGTGATGTAGAAGTACTCTAGATAGGGATAATGGAGTGGTGTGGTTGGTATGGATGATGAAGGGCAGTGATGTAGAAGTATTCTAGATAGGGATAATGGAGTGGTGTGATTGGTATGGATGATGAAGGGCGGTGATGTAGGAGTATTCTAGATTGGGATAATGGAGTGGTGTGATTGGTATGGATGATGAAGGGCGGTGATGTAGAAGTACTCTAGATAGGGATAATGGAGTGGTGTGGTTGGAATGGATGATGAAGGACGGTGATGTAGAAGTATTCTAGATAGGGATAATGGAGTGGTGTGGTTGGAATGGATGATGAAGGGCGGTGATGTAGGAGTATTCTAGATTGGGATAATGGAGTGGTGTGATTGGTATGGATGATGAAGGGCGGTGATGTAGAAGTACTCTAGATAGGGATAATGGAGTGGTGTGGTTGGAATGGATGATGAAGGACGGTGATGTAGAAGTATTCTAGATAGGGATAATGGAGTGGTGTGGTTGGAATGGATGATGAAGGACGGTGATGTAGAAGTACTCTAGATAGGGATAAATGAGTGGTGTGGTTGGAATGGATGATGAAGGACGGTGATGTAGGAGTATTCTAGATAGGGATAATGGAGTGGTGTGGTTGGAATGGATGATGAAGGGTGGTGATGTAGGAGTATTCTAGATAGGGATAATGGAGTGGTGTGGTTGGTATGGATGATGAAGGACGGTGATGTAGAAGTATTCTAGATAGGGATAACGGAGTGGTGTGGTTGGAATGGATGATGAAGGACGGTGATGTAGAAGTATTCTAGATAGGGATAATGGAGTGGTGTGGTTGGAATGGATGATGAAGGGCGGTGATGTAGGAGTATTCTAGATAGGGATAAATGAGTGGTGTGGTTGGAATGGATGATGAAGGACGGTGATGTAGGAGTATTCTAGATAGGGATAATGGAGTGGTGTGGTTGGAATGGATGATGAAGGGCGGTGATGTAGGAGTATTCTAGATAGGGATAATGGAGTGGTGTGATTGGTATGGATGATGAAGGGCGGTGATGTAGAAGTACTCTAGATAGGGATAACGGAGTGGTGTGGTTGGAATGGATGATGAAGGACGGTGATGTAGGAGTATTCTAGATAGGGATAAATGAGTGGTGTGGTTGGAATGGATGATGAAGGACGGTGATGTAGGAGTATTCTAGATAGGGATAATGGAGTGGTGTGGTTGGAATGGATGATGAAGGACGGTGATGTAGGAGTATTCTAGATAGGGATAATGGAGTGGTGTGGTTGGAATGGATGATGAAGGACGGTGATGTAGGAGTATTCTAGATAGGGATAATGGAGTGGTGTGGTTGGTATGGATGATGAAGGACGGTGATGTAGGAGTACTCTAGATAGGGATAATGGAGTGGTGTGGTTGGAATGGATGATGAAGGACGGTGATGTAGGAGTATTCTAGATTGGGATAATGGAGTGGTGTGGTTGGTATGGGTGATGAAGGGCGGTGATGTAGAAGTACTCTAGATAGGGATAATGGAGTGGTGTGGTTGGTATGGATGATTAAGAATGGTGATGTAAGAGTATTCTAGATAGGGATAAAGGAGTGGTGTGGTTGGAATGGATGATTAAGAATGGTGATGTAAGAGTATTCTAGATAGGGATAATGGAGTGGTGTGGTTGGAATGGATGATGAAGGACGGTGATGTAGGAGCACTCTAGATAGGGATAATGGAGTGGTGTGGTTGGAATGGATGATGAAGGACGGTGATGTAGGAGTATTCTAGATTGGGATAATGGAGTGGTGTGGTTGGAATGGATGATGAAGGGCGGTGATGTAGGAGCACTCTAGATAGGGATAATGGAGTGGTGTGGTTGGAATGGATGATGAAGGACGGTGATGTAGGAGTATTCTAGATTGGGATAATGGAGTGGTGTGGTTGGAATGGATGATGAAGGGCGGTGATGTAGGAGTATTCTAGATAGGGATAAATGAGTGGTGTGGTTGGAATGGATGATGAAGGACAGTGATGTAGGAGTAGTCTAGATAGGGATAATGGAGTGGTGTGATTGGTATGGATGATGAAGGGCGGTGATGTAGGAGTATTCTAGATAGGGATAATGGAGTGGTGTGGTTGGTATGGATGATGAAGGACGGTGGTGTAGAAGTACTCTAGATAGGGATAATGGAGTGGTGTGGTTGGTATGGATGATGAAGGGCGGTGATATAGAAGTACTCTAGATAGGGATAATGGAGTGGTGTGATTGGAATGGATGATGAAGGGCGGTGATGTAGAAGTACTCTAGATAGGGATAAATGAGTGGTGTGGTTGGTATGGATGATGAAGGGCGGTGATGTAGAAGTACTCTAGATAGGGATAATGGAGTGGTGTGATTGGTATGGATGATGAAGGGCGGTGATGTAGAAGTACTCTAGATAGGGATAATGGAGTGGTGTGGTTGGTATGGATGATGAAGGGCGGTGATGTAGGAGTACTCTAGATAGGGATAATGGAGTGGTGTGGTTGGAATGGATGATGAAGGGCGGTGATGTAGGAGTATTCTAGATAGGGATAATGGAGTGGTGTGATTGGTATTGATGATGAAGGGCGGTGATGTAGAAGTACTCTAGATAGGGATAATGGAGTGGTGTGGTTGGTATGGATGATGAAGGGCGGTGATGTAGAAGTACTCTAGATAGGGATAATGGAGTGGTGTGGTTGGTATGGATGATGAAGGGCAGTGATGTAGAAGTATTCTAGATAGGGATAATGGAGTGGTGTGATTGGTATGGATGATGAAGGGCGGTGATGTAGGAGTATTCTAGATTGGGATAATGGAGTGGTGTGGTTGGAATGGATGATGAAGGACGGTGATGTAGGAGTATTCTAGATAGGGATAAATGAGTGGTGTGGTTGGAATGGATGATGAAGGACGGTGATGTAGGAGTATTCTAGATAGGGATAATGGAGTGGTGTGGTTGGTATGGATGATGAAGGACGGTGATGTAGGAGTAGTCTAGATAGGGATAATGGAGTGGTGTGGTTGGAATGGATGATGAAGGACGGTGATGTAGAAGTATTCTAGATAGGGATAACGGAGTGGTGTGGTTGGAATGGATGATGAAGGACGGTGATGTAGAAGTATTCTAGATAGGGATAATGGAGTGGTGTGGTTGGAATGGATGATGAAGGGCGGTGATGTAGGAGTATTCTAGATAGGGATAAATGAGTGGTGTGGTTGGAATGGATGATGAAGGACGGTGATGTAGGAGTATTCTAGATAGGGATAATGGAGTGGTGTGGTTGGAATGGATGATGAAGGACGGTGATGTAGGAATATTCTAGATAGGGATAAATGAGTGGTGTGGTTGGAATGGATGATGAAGGACGGTGATGTAGGAGTATTCTAGATAGGGATAATGGAGTGGTGTGGTTGGAATGGATGATGAAGGACGGTGATGTAGGAGTATTCTAGATAGTGATAATGGAGTGGTGTGGTTGGTATGGGTGATGAAGGGCGGTGATGTAGAAGTACTCTAGATAGGGATAATGGAGTGGTGTGGTTGGAATGGATGATGAAGGGCGGTGATGTAGGAGTATTCTAGATAGGGATAATGGAGTGGTGTGGTTGGAATGGATGATGAAGGGCGGTGATGTAGGAGTATTCTAGATAGGGATAATGGAGTGGTGTGGTTGGAATGGATGATGAAGGACGGTGATGTAGGAGTATTCTAGATAGGGATAATGGAGTGGTGTGGTTGGAATGGATGATGAAGGGCGGTGATGTAGGAGTATTCTAGATAGGGATAATGGAGTGGTGTGGTTGGTATGGATGATGAAGGGCGGTGATGTAGGAGTATTCTAGATAGGGATAATGGAGTGGTGTGGTTGGTATGGATGATGAAGGGCGGTGATGTAGAAGTACTCTAGATAGGGATAATGGAGTGGTGTGGTTGGTATGGATGATGAAGGGCGGTGATGTAGAAGTACTCTAGATAGGGATAATGGAGTGGTGTGGTTGGAATGGATGATGAAGGACGGTGATGTAGGAGTAGTCTAGATAGGGATAATGGAGTGGTGTGGTTGGTATGGATGATGAAGGGCGGTGATGTAGAAGTATTTAAGATAGGGATAATGGAGTGGTGTGGTTGGTATGGATGATGAAGGGCGGTGATGTAGAAGTACTCTAGATAGGGATAATGGAGTGGTGTGATTGGTATGGATGATGAAGGGCGGTGATGTAGAAGTACTCTAGATAGGGATAACGGAGTGGTGTGGTTGGAATGGATGATGAAGGACGGTGATGTAGGAGTATTCTAGATAGGGATAATGGAGTGGTGTGGTTGGAATGGATGATGAAGGACGGTGATGTAGGAGTATTCTAGATAGGGATAATGGAGTGGTGTGGTTGGAATGGATGATGAAGGACGGTGATGTAGGAGTATTCTAGATAGGGATAAATGAGTGGTGTGGTTGGAATGGATGATGAAGGACGGTGATGTAGGAGTACTCTAGATAGGGATAATGGAGTGGTGTGGTTGGAATGGATGATGAAGGACGGTGATGTAGGAGTATTCTAGATAGGGATAATGGAGTGGTGTGGTTGGAATGGATGATGAAGGACGGTGATGTAGGAGTATTCTAGATAGGGATAATGGAGTGGTGTGGTTGGTATGGGTGATGAAGGGCGGTGATGTAGAAGTACTCTAGATAGGGATAATGGAGTGGTGTGGTTGGAATGGATGATGAAGGGCGGTGATGTAGGAGTATTCTAGATAGGGATAATGGAGTGGTGTGGTTGGTATGGGTGATGAAGGACGGTGATGTAGAAGTATTCTAGATAGGGATAATGGAGTGGTGTGGTTGGTATGGATGATGAAAGGCGGTGATGTAGGAGTATTCTAGATAGGGATAATGGAGTGGTGTGGTTGGTATGGATGATGAAGGGCGGTGATGTAGAAGTATTCTAGATAGGGATAATGGAGTGGTGTGGTTGGAATGGATGATGAAGGGCGGTGATGTAGGAGTACTCTAGATAGGGATAATGGAGTGGTGTGGTTGGTATGGATGATGAAGGGCGGTGATGTAGAAGTACTCTAGATAGGGATAACGGAGTGGTGTGGTTGGTATGGATGATGAAGGGCGGTGATGTAGAAGTATTCTAGATAGGGATAATGGAGTGGTGTGGTTGGTATGGATGATGAAGGGCGGTGATGTAGAAGTACTCTAGATAGGGATAACGGAGTGGTGTGGTTGGTATGGATGATGAAGGGCGGTGATGTAGAAGTATTCTAGATAGGGATAATGGAGTGGTGTGGTTGGTATGGATGATGAAGGACGGTGATGTAGGAGTATTCTAGATAGGGATAAATGAGTGGTGTGGTTGGAATGGATGATGAAGGACGGTGATGTAGGAGTACTCTAGATAGGGATAATGGAGTGGTGTGGTTGGAATGGATGATGAAGGACGGTGATGTAGGAGTATTCTAGATAGGGATAATGGAGTGGTGTGGTTGGAATGGATGATGAAGGACGGTGATGTAGGAGTATTCTAGATAGGGATAATGGAGTGGTGTGGTTGGTATGGGTGATGAAGGGCGGTGATGTAGAAGTACTCTAGATAGGGATAATGGAGTGGTGTGGTTGGAATGGATGATGAAGGGCGGTGATGTAGGAGTATTCTAGATAGGGATAATGGAGTGGTGTGGTTGGTATGGGTGATGAAGGGCGGTGATGTAGAAGTACTCTAGATAGGGATAATGGAGTGGTGTGGTTGGAATGGATGATGAAGGACGGTGATGTAGGAGTATTCTAGATAGGGATAATGGAGTGGTGTGGTTGGTATGGATGATGAAGGGCGGTGATGTAGGAGTACTCTAGATAGGGATAATGGAGTGGTGTGGTTGGAATGGATGATGAAGGGCGGTGATGTAGGAGTATTCTAGATAGGGATAATGGAGTGGTGTGGTTGGTATGGATGATGAAGGGCGGTGATGTAGAAGTACTCTAGATAGGGATAATGGAGTGGTGTGGTTGGTATGGATGATGAAGGGCGGTGATGTAGAAGTACTCTAGATAGGGATAACGGAGTGGTGTGGTTGGTATGGATGATGAAGGGCGGTGATGTAGAAGTATTCTAGATAGGGATAATGGAGTGGTGTGGTTGGTATGGATGATGAAGGGCGGTGATGTAGAAGTACTCTAGATAGGGATAACGGAGTGGTGTGGTTGGTATGGATGATGAAGGGCGGTGATGTAGAAGTATTCTAGATAGGGATAATGGAGTGGTGTGGTTGGTATGGATGATGAAGGGCGGTGATGTAGAAGTACTCTAGATAGGGATAATGGAGTGGTGTGGTTGGTATGGATGATGAAGGACGGTGATGTAGGAGTATTCTAGATAGGGAAAATGGAGTGGTGTGGTTGGAATGGATGATGAAGGGGCGGTGATGTAGAAGTATTCTAGATAGGGATAATGGAGTGGTGTGGTTGGAATGGATGATGAAGGACGTTGATGTAGGAGTAGTCTAGATAGGGATAATGGAGTGGTGTGGTTGGAATGGATGATGAAGGACGGTGATGTAGAAGTATTCTAGATAGGGATAATGGAGTGGTGTGGTTGGTATGGATGATGAAGGGCGGTGATGTAGAAGTACTCTAGATAGGTATAATGGAGTGGTGTGGTTGGTATGGATGATGAAGGACGGTGATGTAGGAGTATTCTAGATAGGGATAATGGAGTGGTGTGGTTGGAATGGATGATGAAGGACGGTGATGTAGAAGTACTCTAGATAGGGATAATGGAGGGGTGTGGTTGGTATGGATGATGAAGGACGGTGATGTAGAAGTACTCTAGATAGGGATAATGGAGTGGTGTGATTGGTATGGATGATGAAGGACGGTGATGTAGGAGTACTCTAGATAGGGATAATGGAGTGGTGTGGTTGGAATGGATGATGAAGGGCGGTGATGTAGGAGTATTCTAGATAGGGATAATGGAGTGGTGTGGTTGGAATGGATGATGAAGGGCGGCGATGTAGGAGTAGTCTAGATAGGGATAATGGAATGGTGTGGTTGGAATGGATGATGAAGGACGGTGATGTAGGAGTATTCTAGATAGGGATAATGGAGTGGTGTGATTGGTATGGATGATGAAGGGCGGTGATGTAGAAGTACTCTAGATAGAGATAATGGAGTGGTGTGGTTGGTATGGGTGATGAAGGACGGTGATGTAGGAGTAGTCTAGATAGGGATAATGGAGTGGTGTGGTTGGAATGGATGATGAAGGACGGTGATGTAGGAGTAGTCTAGATAGGGATAATGGAGTGGTGTGGTTGGTATGGATGATGAAGGACGGTGATGTAGGAGTAGTCTAGATAGGGATAATGGAGTGGTGTGGTTGGAATGGATGATGAAGGGCGGTGATGTAGAAGTATTCTATATAGGGATAATGGAGTGGTGTGGTTGGAATGGATGATGAAGGGCGGTGATGTAGAAGTATTCTATATAGGGATAATGGAGTGGTGTGGTTGGAATGGATGATGAAGGACGGTGATGTAGAAGTATTCTAGATAGGGATAATGGAGTGGTGTGGTTGGTATGGATGATGAAGGACGGTGATGTAGGAGTATTCTATATAGGGATAATGGAGTGGTGTGGTTGGAATGGATGATGAAGGGCGGTGATGTAGGAGTATTCTATATAGGGATAATGGAGTGGTGTGGTTGGTATGGATGATGAAGGACGGTGATGTAGAAGTACTCTAGATAGGGATAATGGAGTGGTGTGGTTGGTATGGACGATGAAGGGCGGTGATGTAGGAGTACTCTAGATAGGGATAATGGAGTGGTGTGATTGGTATGGATGATGAAGGGCGGTGATGTAGGAGTACTCTAGATAGGGATAATGGAGTGGTGTGGTTGGTATGGATGATGAAGGATGGTGATGTAGGAGTAGTCTAGATAGAGATAATGGAGTGGTGTGGTTGGTATGGATGATGAAGGACGGTGATGTAGGAGTAGTCTAGATAGGGATAATGGAGTGGTGTGGTTGGTATGGATGATGAAGGGCGGTGATGTAGGAGTATTCTAGATAGGGATAATGGAGTGGTGTGGTTGGTATGGACGATGAAGGGCGGTGATGTAGGAGTAGTCTAGATAGGGATAATGGAGTGGTGTGGTTGGTATGGACGATGAAGGGCGGTGATGTAGGAGTAGTCTAGATAGGGATAATGGAGTGGTGTGGTTGGTATGGGTGATGAAGGACGGTGATGTAGGAGTAGTCTAGATAGGGATAATGGAGTGGTGTGGTTGGTATGGGTGATGAAGGACGGTGATGTAGGAGTATTCTAGATAGGGATAATGGAGTGGTGTGGTTGGTATGGATGATGAAGGGCGGTGATGTAGGAGTATTCTAGATAGGGATAATGGAGTGGTGTGGTTGGTATGGATGATGAAGGGCGGTGATGTAGAAGTACTCTAGATAGGGATAATGGAGTGGTGTGGTTGGTATGGATGATGAAGGACGGTGATGTAGGAGTAGTCTAGATAGGGATAATGGAGTGGTGTGGTTGGAATGGATGATGAAGGACGGTGATGTAGGAGTACTCTAGATAGGGATAATGGAGTGGTGTGGTTGGTATGGATGATGAAGGGCGGTGATGTAGGAGTACTCTAGATAGGGATAATGGAGTGGTGTGGTTGGTATGGATGATGAAGGACGGTGATGTAGAAGTACTCTAGATAGGGATAATGGAGTGGTGTGGTTGGTATGGATGATGAAGGGCGGTGATGTAGGAGTACTCTAGATAGGGATAATGGAGTGGTGTGGTTGGTATGGATGATGAAGGACGGTGATGTAGGAGTACTCTAGATAGGGATAATGGAGTGGTGTGGTTGGTATGGATGATGAAGGGCGGTGATGTAGGAGTAGTCTAGATAGGGATAATGGAATGGTGTGGTTGGTATGGATGATGAAGGGCGGTGATGTAGAAGTACTCTAGATAGGGATAATGGAGTGGTGTGATTGGAATGGATGATGAAGGGCGGTGATGTAGGAGTACTCTAGATAGGGATAATGGAGTGGTGTGGTTGGTATGGATGATGAAGGGCGGTGATGTAGGAGTACTCTAGATAGGGATAATGGAGTGGTGTGGTTGGTATGGATGATGAAGGACGGTGATGTAGAAGTACTCTAGATAGGGATAATGGAGTGGTGTGGTTGGTATGGATGATGAAGGGCGGTGATGTAGGAGTACTCTAGATAGGGATAATGGAGTGGTGTGGTTGGTATGGATGATGAAGGACGGTGATGTAGGAGTACTCTAGATAGGGATAATGGAGTGGTGTGGTTGGTATGGATGATGAAGGGCGGTGATGTAGGAGTATTCTAGATAGGGATAATGGAATGGTGTGGTTGGTATGGATGATGAAGGGCGGTGATGTAGAAGTAGTCTAGATAGGGATAATGGAGTGGTGTGATTGGAATGGATGATGAAGGGCGGTGATGTAGGAGTACTCTAGATAGGGATAATGGAGTGGTGTGGTTGGTATGGATGATGAAGGGCGGTGATGTAGAAGTACTCTAGATAGGGATAATGGAGTGGTGTGGTTGGAATGGATGATGAAGGACGGTGATGTAGAAGTACTCTAGATAGGGATAATGGAGTGGTGTGGTTGGTATGGATGATGAAGGGCGGTGATGTAGGAGTATTCTAGATAGGGATAATGGAATGGTGTGGTTGGTATGGATGATGAAGGGCGGTGATGTAGAAGTACTCTAGATAGGGATAATGGAGTGGTGTGGTTGGAATGGATGATGAAGGACGGTGATGTAGAAGTATTCTAGATAGGGATAATGGAGTGGTGTGATTGGTATGGATGATGAAGGGCGGTGATGTAGAAGTACTCTAGATAGGGATAACGGAGTGGTGTGATTGGTATGGATGATGAAGGGCGGTGATGTAGGAGTACTCTAGATAGGGATAATGGAGTGGTGTGGTTGGAATGGATGATGAAGGACGGTGATGTAGGAGTACTCTAGATAGGGATAATGGAGTGGTGTGGTTGGAATGGATGATGAAGGACGGTGATGTAGGAGTATTCTAGATAGGGATAATGGAGTGGTGTGGTTGGAATGGATGATGAAGGACGGTGATGTAGAAGTATTCTAGATAGGGATAATAGAGTGGTGTGATTGGTATGGATGATGAAGGGCGGTGATGTAGAAGTACTCTAGATAGGGATAACGGAGTGGTGTGGTTGGAATGGATGATGAAGGACGGTGATGTAGGAGTATTCTAGATAGGGATAATGGAGTGGTGTGGTTGGTATGGATGATGAAGGACGGTGATGTAGGAGTATTCTAGATAGGGATAATGGAGTGGTGTGGTTGGAATGGATGATGAAGGACGGTGATGTAGGAGTATTCTAGATAGGGATAATGGAGTGGTGTGGTTGGAATGGATGATGAAGGACGGTGATGTAGGAGTATTCTAGATAGGGATAAATGAGTGGTGTGGTTGGAATGGATGATGAAGGACGGTGATGTAGGAGTATTCTAGATAGGGATAATGGAGTGGTGTGGTTGGTATGGGTGATGAAGGACGGTGATGTAGGAGTATTCTAGATAGGGATAATGGAGTGGTGTGGTTGGAATGGATGATGAAGGACGGTGATGTAGGAGTATTCTAGATAGGGATAATGGAGTGGTGTGGTTGGAATGGATGATGAAGGACGGTGATGTAGGAGTATTCTAGATAGGGATAATGGAGTGGTGTGGTTGGTATGGGTGATGAAGGACGGTGATGTAGGAGTATTCTAGATAGGGATAATGGAGTGGTGTGGTTGGAATGGATGATGAAGGACGGTGATGTAGGAGTATTCTAGATAGGGATAAATGAGTGGTGTGGTTGGAATGGATGATGAAGGACGGTGATGTAGGAGTATTCTAGATAGGGATAATGGAGTGGTGTGGTTGGTATGGGTGATGAAGGGCGGTGATGTAGAAGTACTCTAGATAGGGATAATGGAGTGGTGTGGTTGGAATGGATGATGAAGGGCGGTGATGTAGGAGTATTCTAGATAGGGATAATGGAGTGGTGTGGTTGGAATGGATGATGAAGGGCGGTGATGTAGGAGTATTCTAGATAGGGATAATGGAGTGGTGTGGTTGGAATGGATGATGAAGGGCGGTGATGTAGGAGTATTCTAGATAGGGATAATGGAGTGGTGTGGTTGGTATGGATGATGAAGGGCGGTGATGTAGGAGTATTCTAGATAGGGATAATGGAGTGGTGTGGTTGGTATGGATGATGAAGGGCGGTGATGTAGGAGTATTCTAGATAGGGATAATGGAGTGGTGTGGTTGGTATGGATGATGAAGGGCGGTGATGTAGGAGTATTCTAGATAGGGATAATGGAGTGGTGTGGTTGGAATGGATGATGAAGGGCGGTGATGTAGGAGTATTCTAGATAGGGATAATGGAGTGGTGTGGTTGGTATGGATGATGAAGGACGGTGATGTAGAAGTACTCTAGATAGGGATAACGGAGTGGTGTGGTTGGTATGGATGATTAAGGGCGGTGATGTAGAAGTACTCTAGATAGGGATAATGGAGTGGTGTGGTTGGTATGGATGATGAAGGGCGGTGATGTAGGAGTATTCTAGATAGGGAACATGGAGTGGTGTGGTTGGAATGGATGATGAAGGGGCGGTGATGTAGAAGTATTCTAGATAGGGATAACGGAGTGGTGTGGTTGGTATGGATGATGAAGGGCGGTGATGTAGGAGTATTCTAGATAGGGATAATGGAGTGGTGTGGTTGGTATGGATGATGAAGGACGGTGATGTAGAAGTATTCTAGATAGGGATAATGGAGTGGTGTGGTTGGTATGGATGATGAAGGACGGTGATGTAGGAGTATTCTAGATAGGGATAATGGAGTGGTGTGGTTGGTATGGATGATGAAGGACGGTGATGTAGAAGTATTCTAGATAGGGATAATGGAGTGGTGTGGTTGGTATGGATGATGAAGGACGGTGATGTAGAAGTACTCTAGATAGGGATAACGGAGTGGTGTGGTTGGTATGGATGATGAAGGGCGGTGATGTAGAAGTACTCTAGATAGGGATAATGGAGTGGTGTGGTTGGTATGGATGATGAAGGGCGGTGATGTAGGAGTATTCTAGATAGGGAAAATGGAGTGGTGTGGTTGGAATGGATGATGAAGGGGCGGTGATGTAGAAGTATTCTAGATAGGGATAACGGAGTGGTGTGGTTGGTATGGATGATGAAGGGCGGTGATGTAGGAGTATTCTAGATAGGGATAATGGAGTGGTGTGGTTGGTATGGATGATGAAGGACGGTGATGTAGGAGTATTCTAGATAGGGATAATGGAGTGGTGTGGTTGGTATGGATGATGAAGGGCGGTGATGTAGAAGTACTCTAGATAGGGATAACGGAGTGGTGTGGTTGGTATGGATGATGAAGGGCGGTGATGTAGGAGTATTCTAGATAGGGATAATGGAGTGGTGTGGTTGGTATGGATGATGAAGGACGGTGATGTAGGAGTATTCTAGATAGGGAAAATGGAGTGGTGTGGTTGGAATGGATGATGAAGGGGCGGTGATGTAGAAGTATTCTAGATAGGGATAATGGAGTGGTGTGGTTGGAATGGATGATGAAGGACGTTGATGTAGGAGTAGTCTAGATAGGGATAATGGAGTGGTGTGGTTGGTATGGGTGATGAAGGACGGTGATGTAGGAGTATTCTAGATAGGGATAATGGAGTGGTGTGGTTGGTATGGATGATGAAGGACGGTGATGTAGAAGTACTCTAGATAGGGATAATGGAGTGGTGTGGTTGGAATGGATGATGAAGGACGGTGATGTAGGAGTACTCTAGATAGGGATAATGGAGTGGTGTGGTTGGAATGGATGATGAAGGACGGTGATGTAGGAGTATTCTAGATAGGGATAATGGAGTGGTGTGGTTGGAATGGATGATGAAGGACGGTGATGTAGAAGTATTCTAGATAGGGATAATAGAGTGGTGTGATTGGTATGGATGATGAAGGGCGGTGATGTAGAAGTACTCTAGATAGGGATAACGGAGTGGTGTGGTTGGAATGGATGATGAAGGACGGTGATGTAGGAGTATTCTAGATAGGGATAATGGAGTGGTGTGGTTGGTATGGATGATGAAGGACGGTGATGTAGGAGTATTCTAGATAGGGATAATGGAGTGGTGTGGTTGGAATGGATGATGAAGGACGGTGATGTAGGAGTATTCTAGATAGGGATAATGGAGTGGTGTGGTTGGAATGGATGATGAAGGACGGTGATGTAGGAGTATTCTAGATAGGGATAAATGAGTGGTGTGGTTGGAATGGATGATGAAGGACGGTGATGTAGGAGTATTCTAGATAGGGATAATGGAGTGGTGTGGTTGGTATGGGTGATGAAGGACGGTGATGTAGGAGTATTCTAGATAGGGATAATGGAGTGGTGTGGTTGGAATGGATGATGAAGGACGGTGATGTAGGAGTATTCTAGATAGGGATAATGGAGTGGTGTGGTTGGTATGGGTGATGAAGGACGGTGATGTAGGAGTATTCTAGATAGGGATAATGGAGTGGTGTGGTTGGAATGGATGATGAAGGACGGTGATGTAGGAGTATTCTAGATAGGGATAAATGAGTGGTGTGGTTGGAATGGATGATGAAGGACGGTGATGTAGGAGTATTCTAGATAGGGATAATGGAGTGGTGTGGTTGGTATGGGTGATGAAGGGCGGTGATGTAGAAGTACTCTAGATAGGGATAATGGAGTGGTGTGGTTGGTGTGGATGATGAAGGGCGGTGATGTAGAAGTACTCTAGATAGGGATAATGGAGTGGTGTGGTTGGAATGGATGATGAAGGGCGGTGATGTAGGAGTATTCTAGATAGGGATAATGGAGTGGTGTGGTTGGAATGGATGATGAAGGGCGGTGATGTAGGAGTATTCTAGATAGGGATAATGGAGTGGTGTGGTTGGAATGGATGATGAAGGGCGGTGATGTAGGAGTATTCTAGATAGGGATAATGGAGTGGTGTGGTTGGTATGGATGATGAAGGGCGGTGATGTAGGAGTATTCTAGATAGGGATAATGGAGTGGTGTGGTTGGTATGGATGATGAAGGGCGGTGATGTAGGAGTATTCTAGATAGGGATAATGGAGTGGTGTGGTTGGTATGGATGATGAAGGGCGGTGATGTAGGAGTATTCTAGATAGGGATAATGGAGTGGTGTGGTTGGAATGGATGATGAAGGGCGGTGATGTAGGAGTATTCTAGATAGGGATAATGGAGTGGTGTGGTTGGTATGGATGATGAAGGACGGTGATGTAGAAGTACTCTAGATAGGGATAACGGAGTGGTGTGGTTGGTATGGATGATTAAGGGCGGTGATGTAGAAGTACTCTAGATAGGGATAATGGAGTGGTGTGGTTGGTATGGATGATGAAGGGCGGTGATGTAGGAGTATTCTAGATAGGGAACATGGAGTGGTGTGGTTGGAATGGATGATGAAGGGGCGGTGATGTAGAAGTATTCTAGATAGGGATAACGGAGTGGTGTGGTTGGTATGGATGATGAAGGGCGGTGATGTAGGAGTATTCTAGATAGGGATAATGGAGTGGTGTGGTTGGTATGGATGATGAAGGACGGTGATGTAGAAGTATTCTAGATAGGGATAATGGAGTGGTGTGGTTGGTATGGATGATGAAGGACGGTGATGTAGGAGTATTCTAGATAGGGATAATGGAGTGGTGTGGTTGGTATGGATGATGAAGGACGGTGATGTAGAAGTATTCTAGATAGGGATAATGGAGTGGTGTGGTTGGTATGGATGATGAAGGACGGTGATGTAGAAGTACTCTAGATAGGGATAACGGAGTGGTGTGGTTGGTATGGATGATGAAGGGCGGTGATGTAGAAGTACTCTAGATAGGGATAATGGAGTGGTGTGGTTGGTATGGATGATGAAGGGCGGTGATGTAGGAGTATTCTAGATAGGGAAAATGGAGTGGTGTGGTTGGAATGGATGATGAAGGGGCGGTGATGTAGAAGTATTCTAGATAGGGATAACGGAGTGGTGTGGTTGGTATGGATGATGAAGGGCGGTGATGTAGGAGTATTCTAGATAGGGATAATGGAGTGGTGTGGTTGGTATGGATGATGAAGGACGGTGATGTAGGAGTATTCTAGATAGGGATAATGGAGTGGTGTGGTTGGTATGGATGATGAAGGGCGGTGATGTAGAAGTACTCTAGATAGGGATAACGGAGTGGTGTGGTTGGTATGGATGATGAAGGGCGGTGATGTAGGAGTATTCTAGATAGGGATAATGGAGTGGTGTGGTTGGTATGGATGATGAAGGACGGTGATGTAGGAGTATTCTAGATAGGGAAAATGGAGTGGTGTGGTTGGAATGGATGATGAAGGACGGTGATGTAGGAGTATTCTAGATAGGGATAATGGAGTGGTGTGGTTGGAATGGATGATGAAGGACGGTGATGTAGGAGTATTCTAGATAGGGATAATGGAGTGGTGTGGTTGGAATGGATGATGAAGGACGGTGATGTAGGAGTATTCTAGATAGGGATAATGGAGTGGTGTGGTTGGTATGGGTGATGAAGGACGGTGATGTAGGAGTATTCTAGATAGGGATAATGGAGTGGTGTGGTTGGAATGGATGATGAAGGACGGTGATGTAGGAGTATTCTAGATAGGGATAAATGAGTGGTGTGGTTGGAATGGATGATGAAGGACGGTGATGTAGGAGTATTCTAGATAGGGATAATGGAGTGGTGTGGTTGGTATGGGTGATGAAGGGCGGTGATGTAGAAGTACTCTAGATAGGGATAATGGAGTGGTGTGGTTGGAATGGATGATGAAGGGCGGTGATGTAGGAGTATTCTAGATAGGGATAATGGAGTGGTGTGGTTGGAATGGATGATGAAGGGCGGTGATGTAGGAGTATTCTAGATAGGGATAATGGAGTGGTGTGGTTGGAATGGATGATGAAGGGCGGTGATGTAGGAGTATTCTAGATAGGGATAATGGAGTGGTGTGGTTGGTATGGATGATGAAGGGCGGTGATGTAGGAGTATTCTAGATAGGGATAATGGAGTGGTGTGGTTGGTATGGATGATGAAGGGCGGTGATGTAGGAGTATTCTAGATAGGGATAATGGAGTGGTGTGGTTGGTATGGATGATGAAGGGCGGTGATGTAGGAGTATTCTAGATAGGGATAATGGAGTGGTGTGGTTGGAATGGATGATGAAGGGCGGTGATGTAGGAGTATTCTAGATAGGGATAATGGAGTGGTGTGGTTGGTATGGATGATGAAGGACGGTGATGTAGAAGTACTCTAGATAGGGATAACGGAGTGGTGTGGTTGGTATGGATGATTAAGGGCGGTGATGTAGAAGTACTCTAGATAGGGATAATGGAGTGGTGTGGTTGGTATGGATGATGAAGGGCGGTGATGTAGGAGTATTCTAGATAGGGAACATGGAGTGGTGTGGTTGGAATGGATGATGAAGGGGCGGTGATGTAGAAGTATTCTAGATAGGGATAACGGAGTGGTGTGGTTGGTATGGATGATGAAGGGCGGTGATGTAGGAGTATTCTAGATAGGGATAATGGAGTGGTGTGGTTGGTATGGATGATGAAGGACGGTGATGTAGAAGTATTCTAGATAGGGATAATGGAGTGGTGTGGTTGGTATGGATGATGAAGGACGGTGATGTAGGAGTATTCTAGATAGGGATAATGGAGTGGTGTGGTTGGTATGGATGATGAAGGACGGTGATGTAGAAGTATTCTAGATAGGGATAATGGAGTGGTGTGGTTGGTATGGATGATGAAGGACGGTGATGTAGAAGTACTCTAGATAGGGATAACGGAGTGGTGTGGTTGGTATGGATGATGAAGGGCGGTGATGTAGAAGTACTCTAGATAGGGATAATGGAGTGGTGTGGTTGGTATGGATGATGAAGGGCGGTGATGTAGGAGTATTCTAGATAGGGAAAATGGAGTGGTGTGGTTGGAATGGATGATGAAGGGGCGGTGATGTAGAAGTATTCTAGATAGGGATAACGGAGTGGTGTGGTTGGTATGGATGATGAAGGGCGGTGATGTAGGAGTATTCTAGATAGGGATAATGGAGTGGTGTGGTTGGTATGGATGATGAAGGACGGTGATGTAGGAGTATTCTAGATAGGGATAATGGAGTGGTGTGGTTGGTATGGATGATGAAGGGCGGTGATGTAGAAGTACTCTAGATAGGGATAACGGAGTGGTGTGGTTGGTATGGATGATGAAGGGCGGTGATGTAGGAGTATTCTAGATAGGGATAATGGAGTGGTGTGGTTGGAATGGATGATGAAGGACGGTGATGTAGGAGTAGTCTAGATAGGGATAATGGAGTGGTGTGGTTGGTATGGATGATGAAGGACGGTGATGTAGGAGTATTCTAGATAGGGAAAATGGAGTGGTGTGGTTGGAATGGATGATGAAGGGGCGGTGATGTAGAAGTATTCTAGATAGGGATAATGGAGTGGTGTGGTTGGAATGGATGATGAAGGACGTTGATGTAGGAGTAGTCTAGATAGGGATAATGGAGTGGTGTGGTTGGTATGGATGATGAAGGGCGGTGATGTAGGAGTATTCTAGATAGGGAAAATGGAGTGGTGTGGTTGGAATGGATGATGAAGGGGCGGTGATGTAGAAGTATTCTAGATAGGGATAACGGAGTGGTGTGGTTGGTATGGATGATGAAGGGCGGTGATGTAGGAGTATTCTAGATAGGGATAATGGAGTGGTGTGGTTGGTATGGATGATGAAGGACGGTGATGTAGGAGTATTCTAGATAGGGATAATGGAGTGGTGTGGTTGGTATGGATGATGAAGGGCGGTGATGTAGAAGTACTCTAGATAGGGATAACGGAGTGGTGTGGTTGGTATGGATGATGAAGGGCGGTGATGTAGGAGTATTCTAGATAGGGATAATGGAGTGGTGTGGTTGGAATGGATGATGAAGGACGGTGATGTAGGAGTAGTCTAGATAGGGATAATGGAGTGGTGTGGTTGGTATGGATGATGAAGGACGGTGATGTAGGAGTATTCTAGATAGGGAAAATGGAGTGGTGTGGTTGGAATGGATGATGAAGGGGCGGTGATGTAGAAGTATTCTAGATAGGGATAATGGAGTGGTGTGGTTGGAATGGATGATGAAGGACGTTGATGTAGGAGTAGTCTAGATAGGGATAATGGAGTGGTGTGGTTGGTATGGGTGATGAAGGACGGTGATGTAGGAGTATTCTAGATAGGGATAATGGAGTGGTGTGGTTGCTATGGATGATGAAGGACGGTGATGTAGGAGTATTCTAGATAGGGATAATGGAGTGGTGTGGTTGGAATGGATGATGAAGGACGGTGATGTAGGAGTAGTCTAGATAGGGATAATGGAGTGGTGTGGTTGGTATGGACGATGAAGGGCGGTGATGTAGGAGTAGTCTAGATAGGGATAATGGAGTGGTGTGGTTGGTATGGGTGATGAAGGACGGTGATGTAGGAGTATTCTAGATAGGGATAATGGAGTGGTGTGGTTGGTATGGATGATGAAGGACGGTGATGTAGGAGTAGTCTAGATAGGGATAATGGAGTGGTGTGGTTGGTATGGACGATGAAGGGCGGTGATGTAGGAGTAGTCTAGATAGGGATAATGGAGTGGTGTGGTTGGTATGGACGATGAAGGGCGGTGATGTAGGAGTAGTCTAGATAGGGATAATGGAGTGGTGTGGTTGGTATGGGTGATGAAGGACGGTGATGTAGGAGTATTCTAGATAGGGATAATGGAGTGGTGTGGTTGGTATGGATGATGAAGGACGGTGATGTAGAAGTACTCTAGATAGGGATAATGGAGTGGTGTGGTTAGAATGGATGATGAAGGGCGGTGATGTAGAAGTACTCTAGATAGGGATAATGGAGTGGTATGGTTGGAATGGATGATGAAGGACGGTGATGTAGGAGTATTCTAGATAGGGATAATGGAGTGGTGTGGTTGGTATGGATGATGAAGGATGGTGATGTAGGAGTATTCTAGATAGGGATAATGGAGTGGTGTGGTTGGTATGGATGATGAAGGACGGTGATGTAGGAGTAGTCTAGATAGGGATAATGGAGTGGTGTGGTTGGTATGGACGATGAAGGGCGGTGATGTAGGAGTAGTCTAGATAGGGATAATGGAGTGGTGTGGTTGGTATGGACGATGAAGGGCGGTGATGTAGGAGTATTCTAGATAGGGATAATGGAGTGGTGTGGTTGGTATGGGTGATGAAGGACGGTGATGTAGGAGTATTCTAGATAGGGATAATGGAGTGGTGTGGTTGGTATGGATGATGAAGGACGGTGATGTAGGAGTATTCTAGATAGGGATAATGGAGTGGTGTGGTTGGTATGGGTGATGAAGGACGGTGATGTAGGAGTATTCTAGATAGGGATAATGGAGTGGTGTGGTTGGTATGGATGATGAAGGACGGTGATGTAGAAGTACTCTAGATAGGGATAATGGAGTGGTGTGGTTGGTATGGGTGATGAAGGACGGTGATGTAGGAGTATTCTAGATAGGGATAATGGAGTGGTGTGGTTGGTATGGATGATGAAGGACGGTGATGTAGAAGTACTCTAGATAGGGATAATGGAGTGGTGTGGTTAGAATGGATGATGAAGGGCGGTGATGTAGAAGTACTCTAGATAGGGATAATGGAGTGGTATGGTTGGAATGGATGATGAAGGACGGTGATGTAGGAGTATTCTAGATAGGGATAATGGAGTGGTGTGGTTGGTATGGATGATGAAGGATGGTGATGTAGGAGTATTCTAGATAGGGATAATGGAGTGGTGTGGTTGGTATGGATGATGAAGGGCGGTGATGTAGGAGTATTCTAGATAGGGATAATGGAGTGGTGTGGTTGGTATGGATGATGAAGGGCGGTGATGTAGAAGTACTCTAGATAGGGATAATGGAGTGGTGTGGTTGGTATGGATGATGAAGGACGGTGATGTAGGAGTAGTCTAGATAGGGATAATGGAGTGGTGTGGTTGGTATGGATGATGAAGGACGGTGATGTAGGAGTAGTCTAGATAGGGATAATGGAGTGGTGTGGTTGGAATGGATGATGAAGGACGGTGATGTAGGAGTACTCTAGATAGGGATAATGGAGTGGTGTGGTTGGTATGGATGATGAAGGGCGGTGATGTAGGAGTATTCTAGATAGGGATAATGGAGTGGTGTGGTTGGAATGGATGATGAAGGGCGGTGATGTAGGAGTATTCTAGATAGGGATAATGGAGTGGTGTGGTTGGTATGGACGATGAAGGGCGGTGATGTAGGAGTATTCTAGATAGGGATAATGGAGTGGTGTGGTTGGTATGGATGATGAAGGGCGGTGATGTAGAAGTACTCTAGATAGGGATAATGGAGTGGTGTGGTTGGTATGGATGATGAAGGACGGTGATGTAGGAGTAGTCTAGATAGGGATAATGGAGTGGTGTGGTTGGAATGGATGATGAAGGACGGTGATGTAGGAGTACTCTAGATAGGGATAATGGAGTGGTGTGGTTGGTATGGATGATGAAGGACGGTGATGTAGAAGTACTCTAGATAGGGATAATGGAGTGGTGTGGTTGGTATGGATGATGAAGGGCGGTGATGTAGGAGTACTCTAGATAGGGATAATGGAGTGGTGTGGTTGGTATGGATGATGAAGGACGGTGATGTAGGAGTACTCTAGATAGGGATAATGGAGTGGTGTGGTTGGTATGGATGATGAAGGGCGGTGATGTAGAAGTATTTAAGATAGGGATAATGGAGTGGTGTGGTTGGTATGGATGATGAAGGGCGGTGATGTAGGAGTAGTCTAGATAGGGATAATGGAGTGGTGTGGTTGGTATGGATGATGAAGGGCGGTGATGTAGAAGTACTCTAGATAGGGATAATGGAGTGGTGTGGTTGGAATGGATGATGAAGGACGGTGATGTAGAAGTATTCTAGATAGGGATAATGGAGTGGTGTGATTGGTATGGATGATGAAGGGCGGTGATGTAGGAGTAGTCTAGATAGGGATAATGGAGTGGTGTGGTTGGAATGGATGATGAAGGACGGTGATGTAGGAGTATTCTAGATAGGGATAATGGAGTGGTGTGGTTGGAATGGATGATGAAGGACGGTGATGTAGAAGTATTCTAGATAGGGATAATGGAGTGGTGTGATTGGTATGGATGATGAAGGGCGGTGATGTAGGAGTAGTCTAGATAGGGATAATGGAGTGGTGTGGTTGGAATGGATGATGAAGGACGGTGATGTAGGAGTATTCTAGATAGGGATAATGGAGTGGTGTGGTTGGAATGGATGATGAAGGACGGTGATGTAGGAGTATTCTAGATAGGGATAATGGAGTGGTGTGGTTGGAATGGATGATGAAGGACGGTGATGTAGAAGTATTCTAGATAGGGATAATAGAGTGGTGTGATTGGTATGGATGATGAAGGGCGGTGATGTAGAAGTACTCTAGATAGGGATAACGGAGTGGTGTGGTTGGAATGGATGATGAAGGACGGTGATGTAGGAGTATTCTAGATAGGGATAATGGAGTGGTGTGGTTGGTATGGATGATGAAGGACGGTGATGTAGGAGTATTCTAGATAGGGATAATGGAGTGGTGTGGTTGGAATGGATGATGAAGGACGGTGATGTAGGAGTATTCTAGATAGGGATAATGGAGTGGTGTGGTTGGAATGGATGATGAAGGACGGTGATGTAGGAGTATTCTAGATAGGGATAAATGAGTGGTGTGGTTGGAATGGATGATGAAGGACGGTGATGTAGGAGTATTCTAGATAGGGATAATGGAGTGGTGTGGTTGGTATGGGTGATGAAGGACGGTGATGTAGGAGTATTCTAGATAGGGATAATGGAGTGGTGTGGTTGGAATGGATGATGAAGGACGGTGATGTAGGAGTATTCTAGATAGGGATAATGGAGTGGTGTGGTTGGAATGGATGATGAAGGACGGTGATGTAGGAGTATTCTAGATAGGGATAATGGAGTGGTGTGGTTGGTATGGGTGATGAAGGACGGTGATGTAGGAGTATTCTAGATAGGGATAATGGAGTGGTGTGGTTGGAATGGATGATGAAGGACGGTGATGTAGGAGTATTCTAGATAGGGATAATGGAGTGGTGTGGTTGGAATGGATGATGAAGGACGGTGATGTAGGAGTATTCTAGATAGGGATAATGGAGTGGTGTGGTTGGAATGGATGATGAAGGACGGTGATGTAGGAGTATTCTAGATAGGGATAATGGAGTGGTGTGGTTGGTATGGGTGATGAAGGACGGTGATGTAGGAGTATTCTAGATAGGGATAATGGAGTGGTGTGGTTGGAATGGATGATGAAGGACGGTGATGTAGGAGTATTCTAGATAGGGATAATGGAGTGGTGTGGTTGGTATGGATGATGAAGGGCGGTGATGTAGAAGTACTCTAGATAGGGATAAATGAGTGGTGTGGTTGGAATGGATGATGAAGGACGGTGATGTAGGAGTATTCTAGATAGGGATAATGGAGTGGTGTGGTTGGTATGGATGATGAAGGACGGTGATGTAGAAGTACTCTAGATAGGGATAATGGAGTGGTGTGGTTGGAATGGATGATGAAGGGCGGTGATGTAGGAGTATTCTAGATAGGGATAATGGAGTGGTGTGGTTGGTATGGATGATGAAGGACGGTGATGTAGAAGTACTCTAGATAGGGATAATGGAGTGGTGTGGTTGGAATGGACGATGAAGGGGCGGTGATGTAGGAGTATTCTAGATAGGGATAATGGAGTGGTGTGGTTGGAATGGATGATGAAGGGCGGTGATGTAGAAGTACTCTAGATAGGGATAATGGAGTGGTGTGATTGGTATGGATGATGAAGGGCGGTGATGTAGGAGTAGTCTAGATAGGGATAATGGAGTGGTGTGGTTGGTATGGATGATGAAGGACGGTGATGTAGAAGTACTCTAGATAGGGATAATGGAGTGGTGTGGTTGGTATGGACGATGAAGGGCGGTGATGTAGGAGTACTCTAGATAGGGATAATGGAGTGGTGTGGTTGGTATGGGTGATGAAGGACGGTGATGTAGGAGTATTCTAGATAGGGATAATGGAGTGGTGTGGTTGGTATGGGTGATGAAGGACGGTGATGTAGGAGTAGTCTAGATAGGGATAATGGAGTGGTGTGGTTGGAATGGATGATGAAGGGCGGTGATGTAGGAGTATTCTAGATAGGGATAATGGAGTGGTGTGGTTGGTATGGATGATGAAGGACGGTGATGTAGAAGTACTCTAGATAGGGATAATGGAGTGGTGTGGTTGGTATGGACGATGAAGGGCGGTGATGTAGGAGTACTCTAGATAGGGATAATGGAGTGGTGTGGTTGGTATGGACGATGAAGGGCGGTGATGTAGGAGTATTCTAGATAGGGATAATGGAGTGGTGTGGTTGGTATGGGTGATGAAGGACGGTGATGTAGGAGTATTCTAGATAGGGATAATGGAGTGGTGTGGTTGGTATGGGTGATGAAGGACGGTGATGTAGGAGTAGTCTAGATAGGGATAATGGAGTGGTGTGGTTGGTATGGATGATGAAGGACGGTGATGTAGGAGTAGTCTAGATAGGGATAATGGAGTGGTGTGGTTGGTATGGATGATGAAGGGCGGTGATGTAGGAGTATTCTAGATAGGGATAATGGAGTGGTGTGGTTGGTATGGACGATGAAGGGCGGTGATGTAGGAGTAGTCTAGATAGGGATAATGGAGTGGTGTGGTTGGTATGGGTGATGAAGGACGGTGATGTAGGAGTATTCTAGATAGGGATAATGGAGTGGTGTGGTTGGTATGGATGATGAAGGACGGTGATGTAGGAGTAGTCTAGATAGGGATAATGGAGTGGTGTGGTTGGAATGGATGATGAAGGACGGTGATGTAGGAGTATTCTAGATAGGGATAATGGAGTGGTGTGGTTGGTATGGATGATGAAGGACGGTGATGTAGGAGTATTCTAGATAGGGATAATGGAGTGGTGTGGTTGGTATGGGTGATGAAGGACGGTGATGTAGGAGTATTCTAGATAGGGATAATGGAGTGGTGTGGTTGGTATGGATGATGAAGGATGGTGATGTAGGAGTATTCTAGATAGGGATAATGGAGTGGTGTGATTGGTATGGATGATGAAGGGCGGCGATGTAGGAGTATTCTAGATAGGGATAAATGAGTGGTGTGGTTGGAATGGATGATGAAGGACGGTGATGTAGGAGTACTCTAGATAGGGATAATGGAGTGGTGTGGTTGGTATGGACGATGAAGGGCGGTGATGTAGGAGTAGTCTAGATAGGGATAATGGAGTGGTGTGGTTGGTATGGACGATGAAGGGCGGTGATGTAGGAGTAGTCTAGATAGGGATAATGGAGTGGTGTGGTTGGTATGGGTGATGAAGGACGGTGATGTAGGAGTATTCTAGATAGGGATAATGGAGTGGTGTGGTTGGTATGGATGATGAAGGACGGTGATGTAGGAGTAGTCTAGATAGGGATAATGGAGTGGTGTGGTTGGAATGGATGATGAAGGACGGTGATGTAGGAGTATTCTAGATAGGGATAATGGAGTGGTGTGGTTGGTATGGATGATGAAGGACGGTGATGTAGGAGTATTCTAGATAGGGATAATGGAGTGGTGTGGTTGGTATGGATGATGAAGGATGGTGATGTAGGAGTAGTCTAGATAGAGATAATGGAGTGGTGTGGTTGGTATGGACGATGAAGGGCGGTGATGTAGGAGTAGTCTAGATAGGGATAATGGAGTGGTGTGGTTGGTATGGACGATGAAGGGCGGTGATGTAGGAGTAGTCTAGATAGGGATAATGGAGTGGTGTGGTTGGTATGGATGATGAAGGATGGTGATGTAGGAGTAGTCTAGATAGGGATAATGGAGTGGTGTGGTTGGTATGGACGATGAAGGGCGGTGATGTAGGAGTATTCTAGATAGGGATAATGGAGTGGTGTGGTTGGTATGGGTGATGAAGGACGGTGATGTAGGAGTATTCTAGATAGGGATAATGGAGTGGTGTGGTTGGTATGGATGATGAAGGATGGTGATGTAGGAGTACTCTAGATAGGGATAATGGAGTGGTGTGGTTGGTATGGATGATGAAGGGCGGCGATGTAGGAGTATTCTAGATAGGGATAAATGAGTGGTGTGGTTGGAATGGATGATGAAGGACGGTGATGTAGGAGTACTCTAGATAGGGATAATGGAGTGGTGTGGTTGGTATGGACGATGAAGGGCGGTGATGTAGGAGTAGTCTAGATAGGGATAATGGAGTGGTGTGGTTGGTATGGACGATGAAGGGCGGTGATGTAGGAGTAGTCTAGATAGGGATAATGGAGTGGTGTGGTTGGTATGGGTGATGAAGGACGGTGATGTAGGAGTATTCTAGATAGGGATAATGGAGTGGTGTGGTTGGTATGGATGATGAAGGACGGTGATGTAGGAGTAGTCTAGATAGGGATAATGGAGTGGTGTGGTTGGAATGGATGATGAAGGACGGTGATGTAGGAGTATTCTAGATAGGGATAATGGAGTGGTGTGGTTGGTATGGATGATGAAGGACGGTGATGTAGGAGTATTCTAGATAGGGATAATGGAGTGGTGTGGTTGGTATGGACGATGAAGGGCGGTGATGTAGGAGTAGTCTAGATAGGGATAATGGAGTGGTGTGGTTGGTATGGGTGATGAAGGACGGTGATGTAGGAGTATTCTAGATAGGGATAATGGAGTGGTGTGGTTGGTATGGATGATGAAGGACGGTGATGTAGGAGTAGTCTAGATAGGGATAATGGAGTGGTGTGGTTGGAATGGATGATGAAGGACGGTGATGTAGGAGTATTCTAGATAGGGATAATGGAGTGGTGTGGTTGGTATGGATGATGAAGGACGGTGATGTAGGAGTATTCTAGATAGGGATAATGGAGTGGTGTGGTTGGTATGGGTGATGAAGGACGGTGATGTAGGAGTATTCTAGATAGGGATAATGGAGTGGTGTGGTTGGTATGGATGATGAAGGATGGTGATGTAGGAGTATTCTAGATAGGGATAATGGAGTGGTGTGATTGGTATGGATGATGAAGGGCGGCGATGTAGGAGTATTCTAGATAGGGATAAATGAGTGGTGTGGTTGGAATGGATGATGAAGGACGGTGATGTAGGAGTACTCTAGATAGGGATAATGGAGTGGTGTGGTTGGTATGGACGATGAAGGGCGGTGATGTAGGAGTAGTCTAGATAGGGATAATGGAGTGGTGTGGTTGGTATGGACGATGAAGGGCGGTGATGTAGGAGTAGTCTAGATAGGGATAATGGAGTGGTGTGGTTGGTATGGGTGATGAAGGACGGTGATGTAGGAGTATTCTAGATAGGGATAATGGAGTGGTGTGGTTGGTATGGATGATGAAGGACGGTGATGTAGGAGTAGTCTAGATAGGGATAATGGAGTGGTGTGGTTGGAATGGATGATGAAGGACGGTGATGTAGGAGTATTCTAGATAGGGATAATGGAGTGGTGTGGTTGGTATGGATGATGAAGGACGGTGATGTAGGAGTATTCTAGATAGGGATAATGGAGTGGTGTGGTTGGTATGGATGATGAAGGATGGTGATGTAGGAGTAGTCTAGATAGAGATAATGGAGTGGTGTGGTTGGTATGGACGATGAAGGGCGGTGATGTAGGAGTAGTCTAGATAGGGATAATGGAGTGGTGTGGTTGGTATGGACGATGAAGGGCGGTGATGTAGGAGTAGTCTAGATAGGGATAATGGAGTGGTGTGGTTGGTATGGATGATGAAGGATGGTGATGTAGGAGTAGTCTAGATAGGGATAATGGAGTGGTGTGGTTGGTATGGACGATGAAGGGCGGTGATGTAGGAGTATTCTAGATAGGGATAATGGAGTGGTGTGGTTGGTATGGGTGATGAAGGACGGTGATGTAGGAGTATTCTAGATAGGGATAATGGAGTGGTGTGGTTGGTATGGATGATGAAGGATGGTGATGTAGGAGTACTCTAGATAGGGATAATGGAGTGGTGTGGTTGGTATGGATGATGAAGGGCGGCGATGTAGGAGTATTCTAGATAGGGATAAATGAGTGGTGTGGTTGGAATGGATGATGAAGGACGGTGATGTAGGAGTACTCTAGATAGGGATAATGGAGTGGTGTGGTTGGTATGGACGATGAAGGGCGGTGATGTAGGAGTAGTCTAGATAGGGATAATGGAGTGGTGTGGTTGGTATGGACGATGAAGGGCGGTGATGTAGGAGTAGTCTAGATAGGGATAATGGAGTGGTGTGGTTGGTATGGGTGATGAAGGACGGTGATGTAGGAGTATTCTAGATAGGGATAATGGAGTGGTGTGGTTGGTATGGATGATGAAGGACGGTGATGTAGGAGTAGTCTAGATAGGGATAATGGAGTGGTGTGGTTGGAATGGATGATGAAGGACGGTGATGTAGGAGTATTCTAGATAGGGATAATGGAGTGGTGTGGTTGGTATGGATGATGAAGGACGGTGATGTAGGAGTATTCTAGATAGGGATAATGGAGTGGTGTGGTTGGTATGGATGATGAAGGATGGTGATGTAGGAGTAGTCTAGATAGAGATAATGGAGTGGTGTGGTTGGTATGGATGATGAAGGACGGTGATGTAGGAGTATTCTAGATAGGGATAATGGAGTGGTGTGGTTGGTATGGACGATGAAGGGCGGTGATGTAGGAGTAGTCTAGATAGGGATAATGGAGTGGTGTGATTGGTATGGATGATGAAGGACGGTGATGTAGGAGTATTCTAGATAGGGATAATGGAGTGGTTTGGTTGGTATGGATGATGAAGGGCGGTGATGTAGAAGTACTCTAGATAGGGATAATGGAGTGGTGTGATTGGTATGGATGATGAAGGACGGTGATGTAGAAGTATTCTAGATAGGGATAATGGAGTGGTGTGATTGGTATGGATGATGAAGGGCGGTGATGTAGGAGTAGTCTAGATAGGGATAATGGAGTGGTGTGGTTGGAATGGATGATGAAGGACGGTGATGTAGGAGTACTCTAGATAGGGATAATGGAGTGGTGTGGTTGGTATGGATGATGAAGGACGGTGATGTAGGAGTATTCTAGATAGGGATAATGGAGTGGTGTGGTTGGTATGGATGATGAAGGACGGTGATGTAGGAGTAGTCTAGATAGGGATAATGGAGTGGTGTGGTTGGTATGGATGATGAAGGATGGTGATGTAGGAGTAGTCTAGATAGGGATAATGGAGTGGTGTGGTTGGAATGGATGATGAAGGACGGTGATGTAGGAGTATTCTAGATAGGGATAATGGAGTGGTGTGGTTGGTATGGATGATGAAGGATGGTGATGTAGGAGTACTCTAGATAGGGATAATGGAGTGGTGTGGTTGGAATGGATGATGAAGGGCGGTGATGTAGGAGTAGTCTAGATAGGGATAATGGAGTGGTGTGGTTGGAATGGATGATGAAGGGCAGTGATGTAGGAGTATTCTAGATAGGGATAATGGAGTGGTGTGGTTGGAATGGATGATGAAGGGCGGTGATGTAGGAGTAGTCTAGATAGGGATAATGGAGTGGTGTGGTTGGTATGGGTGATGAAGGACGGTGATGTAGGAGTATTCTAGATAGGGATAATGGAGTGGTGTGGTTGGTATGGATGATGAAGGACGGTGATGTAGGAGTAGTCTAGATAGGGATAATGGAGTGGTGTGGTTGGTATGGGTGATGAAGGACGGTGATGTAGGAGTATTCTAGATAGGGATAATGGAGTGGTGTGGTTGGTATGGATGATGAAGGACGGTGATGTAGGAGTAGTCTAGATAGGGATAATGGAGTGGTGTGGTTGGAATGGATGATGAAGGACGGTGATGTAGGAGTATTCTAGATAGGGATAATGGAGTGGTGTGGTTGGTATGGATGATGAAGGATGGTGATGTAGGAGTAGTCTAGATAGAGATAATGGAGTGGTGTGGTTGGTATGGATGATGAAGGACGGTGATGTAGAAGTATTCTAGATAGGGATAATGGAGTGGTGTGGTTGGTATGGATGATGAAGGACGGTGATGTAGGAGTAGTCTAGATAGGGATAATGGAGTGGTGTGGTTGGAATGGATGATGAAGGACGGTGATGTAGGAGTATTCTAGATAGGGATAATGGAGTGGTGTGGTTGGTATGGATGATGAAGGATGGTGATGTAGGAGTAGTCTAGATAGAGATAATGGAGTGGTGTGGTTGGTATGGATGATGAAGGACGGTGATGTAGGAGTATTCTAGATAGGGATAATGGAGTGGTGTGGTTGGTATGGATGATGAAGGATGGTGATGTAGGAGTAGTCTAGATAGAGATAATGGAGTGGTGTGGTTGGTATGGATGATGAAGGACGGTGATGTAGGAGTAGTCTATATAGGGATAATGGAGTGGTGTGGTTGGTATGGATGATGAAGGACGGTGATGTAGGAGTATTCTAGATAGGGATAATGGAGTGGTGTGGTTGGTATGGATGATGAAGGATGGTGATGTAGGAGTAGTCTAGATAGAGATAATGGAGTGGTGTGGTTGGTATGGACGATGAAGGGCGGTGATGTAGGAGTAGTCTAGATAGGGATAATGGAGTGGTGTGGTTGGTATGGACGATGAAGGGCGGTGATGTAGGAGTAGTCTAGATAGGGATAATGGAGTGGTTTGGTTGGTATGGATGATGAAGGGCGGTGATGTAGAAGTATTCTAGATAGGGATAATGGAGTGGTGTGATTGGTATGGATGATGAAGGACGGTGATGTAGGAGTACTCTAGATAGGGATAATGGAGTGGTGTGGTTGGTATGGATGATGAAGGACGGTGATGTAGGAGTATTCTAGATAGGGATAATGGAGTGGTGTGGTTGGTATGGATGATGAAGGACGGTGATGTAGGAGTACTCTAGATAGGGATAATGGAGTGGTGTGGTTGGTATGGATGATGAAGGACGGTGATGTAGGAGTATTCTAGATAGGGATAATGGAGTGGTGTGGTTGGTATGGATGATGAAGGACGGTGATGTAGGAGTACTCTAGATAGGGATAATGGAGTGGTGTGATTGGTATGGATGATGAAGGGCGGTGATGTAGAAGTACTCTAGATAGGGATAATGGAGTGGTGTGGTTGGAATGGATGATGAAGGACGGTGATGTAGGAGTACTCTAGATAGGGATAATGGAGTGGTGTGGTTGGAATGGATGATGAAGGACGGTGATGTAGGAGTAGTCTAGATAGGGATAATGGAGTGGTGTGGTTGGTATGGATGATGAAGGATGGTGATGTAGGAGTATTCTAGATAGGGATAATGGAGTGGTGTGGTTGGTATGGATGATGAAGGACGGTGATGTAGGAGTATTCTAGATAGGGATAATGGAGTGGTGTGGTTGGTATGGATGATGAAGGATGGTGATGTAGGAGTACTCTAGATAGGGATAATGGAGTGGTGTGGTTGGAATGGATGATGAAGGGCGGTGATGTAGGAGTATTCTATATAGGGATAATGGAGTGGTGTGGTTGGTATGGATGATGAAGGACGGTGATGTAGAAGTACTCTAGATAGGGATAATGGAGTGGTGTGGTTGGTATGGATGATGAAGGACGGTGATGTAGGAGTATTCTAGATAGGGATAATGGAGTGGTGTGGTTGGAATGGATGATGAAGGACGGTGATGTAGAAGTACTCTAGATAGGGATAATGGAGTGGTGTGGTTGGTATGGATGATGAAGGACGGTGATGTAGAAGTACTCTAGATAGGGATAATGGAGTGGTGTGGTTGGTATGGATGATGAAGGACGGTGATGTAGGAGTATTCTAGATAGGGATAATGGAGTGGTGTGGTTGGTATGGATGATGAAGGACGGTGATGTAGAAGTACTCTAGATAGGGATAATGGAGTGGTGTGGTTGGAATGGATGATGAAGGACGGTGATGTAGGAGTATTCTAGATAGGGATAATGGAGTGGTGTGGTTGGAATGGATGATGAAGGGCGGTGATGTAGGAGTATTCTATATAGGGATAATGGAGTGGTGTGGTTGGTATGGATGATGAAGGACGGTGATGTAGAAGTACTCTAGATAGGGATAATGGAGTGGTGTGGTTGGTATGGATGATGAAGGACGGTGATGTAGGAGTATTCTAGATAGGGATAATGGAGTGGTGTGGTTGGAATGGATGATGAAGGACGGTGATGTAGAAGTACTCTAGATAGGGATAATGGAGTGGTGTGGTTGGTATGGATGATGAAGGACGGTGATGTAGAAGTACTCTAGATAGGGATAATGGAGTGGTGTGGTTGGTATGGATGATGAAGGACGGTGATGTAGGAGTATTCTAGATAGGGATAATGGAGTGGTGTGGTTGGTATGGATGATGAAGGACGGTGATGTAGAAGTACTCTAGATAGGGATAATGGAGTGGTGTGGTTGGTATGGATGATGAAGGACGGTGATGTAGGAGTATTCTAGATAGGGATAATGGAGTGGTGTGGTTGGAATGGATGATGAAGGACGGTGATGTAGGAGTATTCTAGATAGGGATAATGGAGTGGTGTGATTGGTATGGATGATGAAGGGCGGTGATGTAGAAGTACTCTAGATAGGGATAATGGAGTGGTGTGGTTGGAATGGATGATGAAGGACGGTGATGTAGGAGTAGTCTAGATAGGGATAATGGAGTGGTGTGGTTGGAATGGATGATGAAGGACGGTGATGTAGAAGTACTCTAGATAGGGATAATGGAGTGGTGTGGTTGGTATGGATGATGAAGGACGGTGATGTAGGAGTATTCTAGATAGGGATAATGGAGTGGTGTGGTTGGTATGGATGATGAAGGACGGTGATGTAGAAGTACTCTAGATAGGGATAATGGAGTGGTGTGGTTGGAATGGATGATGAAGGACGGTGATGTAGGAGTAGTCTAGATAGGGATAATGGAGTGGTGTGGTTGGTATGGATGATGAAGGGCGGTGATGTAGGAGTATTCTAGATAGGGATAATGGAGTGGTGTGGTTGGTATGGATGATGAAGGACGGTGATGTAGGAGTATTCTAGATAGGGATAATGGAGTGGTGTGGTTGGTATGGATGATGAAGGACGGTGATGTAGGAGTACTCTAGATAGGGATAATGGAGTGGTGTGGTTGGTATGGATGATGAAGGACGGTGATGTAGGAGTATTCTAGATAGGGATAATGGAGTGGTGTGATTGGTATGGATGATGAAGGGCGGTGATGTAGGAGTACTCTAGATAGGGATAATGGAGTGGTGTGGTTGGTATGGATGATGAAGGATGGTGATGTAGGAGTAGTCTAGATAGAGATAATGGAGTGGTGTGGTTGGTATGGATGATGAAGGACGGTGATGTAGGAGTACTCTAGATAGGGATAATGGAGTGGTGTGATTGGTATGGATGATGAAGGGCGGTGATGTAGAAGTACTCTAGATAGGGATAATGGAGTGGTGTGGTTGGAATGGATGATGAAGGACGGTGATGTAGGAGTACTCTAGATAGGGATAATGGAGTGGTGTGGTTGGAATGGATGATGAAGGACGGTGATGTAGGAGTAGTCTAGATAGGAATAATGGAGTGGTGTGGTTGGTATGGATGATGAAGGATGGTGATGTAGGAGTATTCTAGATAGGGATAATGGAGTGGTGTGGTTGGTATGGATGATGAAGGACGGTGATGTAGGAGTATTCTAGATAGGGATAATGGAGTGGTGTGGTTGGTATGGATGATGAAGGATGGTGATGTAGGAGTACTCTAGATAGGGATAATGGAGTGGTGTGGTTGGAATGGATGATGAAGGGCGGTGATGTAGGAGTATTCTATATAGGGATAATGGAGTGGTGTGGTTGGAATGGATGATGAAGGGCGGTGATGTAGGAGTATTCTATATAGGGATAATGGAGTGGTGTGGTTGGTATGGATGATGAAGGACGGTGATGTAGGAGTATTCTAGATAGGGATAATGGAGTGGTGTGGTTGGTATGGATGATGAAGGATGGTGATGTAGGAGTACTCTAGATAGGGATAATGGAGTGGTGTGGTTGGAATGGATGATGAAGGGCGGCGATGTAGGAGTATTCTAGATAGGGATAATGGAGTGGTGTGGTTGGTATGGATGATGAAGGGCGGTGATGTAGAAGTACTCTAGATAGGGATAATGGAGTGGTGTGGTTGGTATGGATGATGAAGGACGGTGATGTAGAAGTACTCTAGATAGGGATAATGGAGTGGTGTGGTTGGTATGGATGATGAAGGACGGTGATGTAGGAGTATTCTAGATAGGGATAATGGAGTGGTGTGGTTGGTATGGATGATGAAGGACGGTGATGTAGGAGTATTCTAGATAGGGATAATGGAGTGGTGTGGTTGGAATGGATGATGAAGGACGGTGATGTAGGAGTATTCTAGATAGGGATAATGGAGTGGTGTGATTGGTATGGATGATGAAGGGCGGTGATGTAGAAGTACTCTAGATAGGGATAATGGAGTGGTGTGGTTGGAATGGATGATGAAGGACGGTGATGTAGGAGTAGTCTAGATAGGGATAATGGAGTGGTGTGGTTGGAATGGATGATGAAGGACGGTGATGTAGAAGTACTCTAGATAGGGATAATGGAGTGGTGTGGTTGGTATGGATGATGAAGGGCGGTGATGTAGGAGTACTCTAGATAGGGATAATGGAGTGGTGTGGTTGGTATGGATGATGAAGGACGGTGATGTAGAAGTACTCTAGATAGGGATAATGGAGTGGTGTGGTTGGTATGGATGATGAAGGACGGTGATGTAGGAGTATTCTAGATAGGGATAATGGAGTGGTGTGGTTGGTATGGATGATGAAGGACGGTGATGTAGAAGTACTCTAGATAGGGATAATGGAGTGGTGTGGTTGGAATGGATGATGAAGGGGCGGTGATGTAGGAGTATTCTAGATAGGGATAATGGAGTGGTGTGGTTGGTATGGATGATGAAGGACGGTGATGTAGAAGTACTCTAGATAGGGATAATGGAGTGGTGTGGTTGGAATGGATGATGAAGGACGGTGATGTAGGAGTAGTCTAGATAGGGATAATGGAGTGGTGTGGTTGGAATGGGTGATGAAGGACGGTGATGTAGGAGTATTCTAGATAGGGATAATGGAGTGGTGTGGTTGGTATGGATGATGAAGGGCGGTGATGTAGGAGTATTCTAGATAGGGATAATGGAGTGGTGTGGTTGGTATGGGTGATGAAGGACGGTGATGTAGGAGTATTCTAGATAGGGATAATGGAGTGGTGTGGTTGGAATGGATGATGAAGGACGGTGATGTAGGAGTACTCTAGATAGGGATAATGGAGTGGTGTGGTTGGTATGGATGATGAAGGACGGTGATGTAGAAGTACTCTAGATAGGGATAATGGAGTGGTGTGGTTGGTATGGGTGATGAAGGACGGTGATGTAGGAGTATTCTAGATAGGGATAATGGAGTGGTGTGGTTGGTATGGATGATGAAGGACGGTGATGTAGGAGTATTCTAGATAGGGATAATGGAGTGGTGTGGTTGGTATGGATGATGAAGGGCGGTGATGTAGGAGTATTCTAGATAGGGATAATGGAGTGGTGTGGTTGGTATGGATGATGAAGGGCGGTGATGTAGAAGTACTCTAGATAGGGATAATGGAGTGGTGTGGTTGGAATGGATGATGAAGGACGGTGATGTAGGAGTATTCTAGATAGGGATAATGGAGTGGTGTGGTTGGAATGGATGATGAAGGACGGTGATGTAGGAGTATTCTAGATAGGGATAATGGAGTGGTGTGGTTGGAATGGATGATGAAGGACGGTGATGTAGATTATAGTATATATAGTATAGTTTCAGGCTGTGATAATGCGGGATTCTGGTTCAGGTTGTGGTAGTGGGATATTACAGTTCTATAATTGATCAGCTTTTGGTGATGATAGTTTTAAGGCGGTTCTAGAATTCGATGATGAGTTATGGTAACTTTGTACATTTCTAGGTACTGCTGGTGAAGTAGAATAGTGGTTGTTTGGTGGGGTGATGTGGTAGAGCTCTGGATGGGGATTCAGATGGGGAAGTATAATACATAGTGATGGTGACTATGATTTTCTTCTTTGTAGGGGTGGTGATGCGATAGAAGTCTAGGGGGCGTCGGTGATGTGGTACAGTTCTAGGTACCCATAATGTTGTGGTGAACCTTTTTCTAGTGATGATGATGGGACACTGGTCTAGGACTGATGGTGATGATGGGACACTGGTCTAGGACTGATGGTGATGGTGATGATGGAACACTGGTCTAGGACTGATGGGGATGGTGATAATGGGACACTGGGCTAGGACTGATGGCGATGATGATGGGACACTGGTCTAGGACTGATGGTGATGATGGGACACTGGTCTAGGACTGATGGCGATGATGATGGGACACTGGTCTAGGACTGATGGTGATGATGGGACACTGGTCTAGGACTGATGGTGATGATGATGGGACACTGGTCTAGGACTGATGGGGATGGTGATGATGGGACACTGGTCTAGGACTGATGGGGATGGTGATGATGGGACACTGGTCTAGGACTGATGGTGATGATGGGACACTGGTCTAGGACTGATGGGGATGGTGATAATGGGACACTGGGCTAGGACTGATGGCGATGATGATGGGACACTGGTCTAGGACTGATGGCGATGATGATGGGACACTGGTCTAGGACTGATGGCGATGATGATGGGACACTGGTCTAGGACTGATGGCGATGATGGGACACTGGTCTAGGACTGATGGTGATGATGATGGGACACTGGTCTAGGACTGATGGGGATGGTGATGATGGGACACTGGTCTAGGACTGATGGTGATGATGGGACACTGGTCTAGGACTGATGGGGATGATGATGGGACACTGGTGTAGGACTGATGGTGATGATGGGACACTGGTCTAGGACTGATGGTGATGATGATGGGACACTGGTCTAGGACTGATGGGGATGGTGATGATGGGACACTGGTCTAGGACTGATGGTGATGATGGGACACTGGTCTAGGACTGATGGGGATGGTGATAATGGGACACTGGTCTAGGACTGATGGTGATGATGATCTGACACTGGTGTAGGACTGATGGTGATGATGGGACACTGGTCTAGGACTGATGGTGATGATGATGGGACACTGGTCTAGGACTGATGGGGATGGTGATGATGGGACACTGGTCTAGGACTGATGGTGATGATGGGACACTGGTCTAGGACTGATGGGGATGGTGATAATGGGACACTGGGCTAGGACTGATGGCGATGATGATGGGACACTGCTCTAGGACTGATGGCGATGATGATGGGACACTGGTCTAGGACTGATGGTGATGATGGGACACTGGTCTAGGACTGATGGTGATGGTGATGATGGAACACTGGTCTAGGACTGATGGGGATGGTGATAATGGGACACTGGGCTAGGACTGATGGCGATGATGATGGGACACTGGTCTAGGACTGATGGCGATGATGATGGGACACTGGTCTAGGACTGATGGTGATGATGGGACACTGGTCTAGGACTGATGGTGATGATGATGGGACACTGGTCTAGGACTGATGGGGATGGTGATGATGGGACACTGGTCTAGGACTGATGGGGATGGTGATGATGGGACACTTGTCTAGGACTGATGGTGATGGTGATGATGGGACACTGGTCTAGGACTGATGGGGATGGTGATAATGGGACACTGGGCTAGGACTGATGGCGATGATGATGGGACACTGGTCTAGGACTGATGGCGATGATGATGGGACACTGGTCTAGGACTGATGGCGATGATGGGACACTGGTCTAGGACTGATGGTGATGATGATGGGACACTGGTCTAGGACTGATGGTGATGATGGGACACTGGTCTAGGACTGATGGTGATGATGGAACACTGGTCTAGGACTGATGGGGATGGTGATAATGGGACACTGGGCTAGGACTGATGGCGATGATGATGGGACACTGGTCTAGGACTGATGGCGATGATGATGGGACACTGGTCTAGGACTGATGGTGATGATGGGACACTGGTCTAGGACTGATGGTGATGATGATGGGACACTGGTCTAGGACTGATGGGGATGGTGATGATGGGACACTGGTCTAGGACTGATGGGGACGGTGATGATGGGACACTGGTCTAGGACTGATGGTGATGGTGATGATGGGACACTGGTCTAGGACTGATGGGGATGGTGATAATGGGACACTGGGCTAGGACTGATGGCGATGATGATGGGACACTGCTCTAGGACTGATGGCGATGATGATGGGACACTGGTCTAGGACTGATGGTGATGATGGGACACTGGTCTAGGACTGATGGTGATGATGGAACACTGGTCTAGGACTGATGGGGATGGTGATATTGGGACACTGGGCTAGGACTGATGGCGATGATGATGGGACACTGGTCTAGGACTGATGGCGATGATGATGGGACACTGGTCTAGGACTGATGGTGATGATGGGACACTGGTCTAGGACTGATGGTGATGATGATGGGACACTGGTCTAGGACTGATGGGGATGGTGATGATGGGACACTTGTCTAGGACTGATGGTGATGGTGATGATGGGACACTGGTCTAGGACTGATGGGGATGGTGATAATGGGACACTGGGCTAGGACTGATGGCGATGATGATGGGACACTGGGCTAGGACTGATGGTGATGATGATGGGACACTGGGCTAGGACTGATGGTGATGATGATGGGACACTGGTCTAGGACTGATGGCGATGATGATGGGACACTGGTCTAGGACTGATGGTGATGATGGGACACTGGTCTAGGACTGATGGTGATGATGATGGGACACTGGTCTAGGACTGATGGTGATGATGGGACACTGGTCTAGGACTGATGGTGATGATGATGGGACACTGGTCTAGGACTGATGGGGATGGTGATGATGGGACACTGGTCTAGGACTGATGGTGATGGTGATGATGGGACACTGGTCTAGGACTGATGGTGATGGTGATGATGGGACACTGGTCTAGGACTGATGGGGATGGTGATAATGGGACACTGGGCTAGGACTGATGGCGATGATGATGGGACACTGGGCTAGGACTGATGGTGATGATGATGGGACACTGGTCTAGGACTGATGGCGATGATGATGGGACACTGGTCTAGGACTGATGGTGATGATGGGACACTGGTCTAGGACTGATGGTGATGATGATGGGACACTGGTGTAGGACTGATGGTGATGATGGGACACTGGTCTAGGACTGATGGTGATGATGATGGGACACTGGTCTAGGACTGATGGGGATGGTGATGATGGGACACTGGTCTAGGACTGATGGTGATGATGGGACACTGGTCTAGGACTGATGGTGATGGTGATGATGGGACACTGGTCTAGGACTGATGGGGATGTACACATCTAGGTAGTATGGGTAACAGTACAGTTCTGAGGGGGGGATGGATGGAACCTTGGTTCTTGGTAGGGACAATGGTCCAGCTCTAGGTATTGAAGGTGGTATTGATTTGTTGTGTCTAGTTTGGTCACAATCTAAGCTGAATTCTCAGAAATTCTCTCTTTTTGTATACATTGATTATCTCATCAATAACCTCATTCTGTATTTCTCTCAGGTATAAAGCGCTCGCTGCCACTGGTTGGAGTTCATTGCAGTCTGCAGAAGAATGGTGAGCGGAAGGGACAATAAAAGACATTTGTGGTCTGATGGTGGTCTGTTCTTTCTTATGGGACTGTAGATTGTAGAAGTTCTCTGATTGCATAGAAGACGTTGTGTGACCAATGATGTCTTCTGCCTTCCCACAGGTTGAGAGAACATAAGAGAGACCCGTCTCTGGAGGACCCGATCCCTCAGGAGTATGTTCTGTACCTGATTCCATCGGGGCCCCTAGGGACCTGCCTGCAGGAGTTCTGGAAGGAGAGTCTCCGAGTGTGCGGGAAGAACAGAGCCCACTCCAGCTTCCCTCATATCACCTTGTGCCAATACTTCACTGTACGTCCCGCATCCATTCTTCCAGGAAAACCACAATGAGACCCATGGAAATGGTCACATGACTATGACCGCATCAGCCGGATAATCAGCCGGTCACTGGGTGTCCTATGTGGGGATGATCGAAAAGTGCCGATCATATGGCTTGTCCACATGTGGAATGCCCTGGTTAGTGATGGACGAACTTCCGACGGGACGTTTCGCGAATGCGGCCGATAGTTCACGAACCGAAACGTTCGCGGCGGGCCCCATTGACTTCAATGGGAGGCGAACTTTGCAAACCTACAGGTCAAATTTGCAGCCACAAAATAATTAATAGCTGTGCAAACATAGTCCCACCACATGGCCACTGACATAACACATGTATGAGGTGAATCTGGGATCGACAACTACAAGCATTCTTTTTTTATATGGAAAATTGTTGTGACAATTCAGGACTGTGGAGCGCATGAAGGCAATGGAGGAGAGGGAAGGTCAGGGACCAGGGTAGGCAAAGAAGAGGGTGCAGGAGATGATCACCAGCAGCGTGACATACAGCAATGACACCTGCACCGTGATAGAGTCATCTGACAGCAGCACCGTGATAGAGAGCACTGACATCAGCAGCGTGACATACAGCAATGACACCTGCACCGTGACATACAGCACTGACACCAGCACCGTGATAGAGAGCACTGACAACAGCACCGTGATAGAGAGCACTGACATCAGCAGCGTGACATACAGCAATGACACCTGCACCGTGATAGAGTCATCTGACACCAGCACTGTGATAGAGAGCACTGACATCAGCAGCGTGACATAAAGCACTAACACCAGCACCGTGATATACAGCACTGACAGCAGCACCGTGATATACAGCACTGACAGCAGCACCGTGATAGAGAGCACTGACATCAGCAGCGTGACATAAAGCACTAACACCAGCACCGTGATATACAGCACTGACAGCAGCACCGTGATATACAGCACTGACACCTGCACCGTAAGCAGCCCCAGGAGGAAGTCAGCATAGCACAGGGATGGTGGGAGCCCCTCATAATGAGCATAGCACAGGGATGGTGGGAGCCCCTCATAATGAGCATAGCACAGGGATGGTGGGAGCCCCTCATAATGAGCATAGCACAGGGATGGTGGGAGCCCCTCATAATATGCACAGCAGAGGTACAGCCCCAGGAGGAAGTCAGCATAGCACAGGGATGGTGGGAGCCCCTCATAATATGCACAGCAGAGGTACAGCCCCAGGAGGAAGTCAGCACAGCACAGGGATGGTGGGAGCCCCTCATAATAAGCAGCCCCAGGAGGATGTCAGCATAGCACAGGGATAGTGGGAGCCCCTCATAATAAGCAGCCCCAGGAGGAAGTCAGCACAGCACAGGGATGGTGGGAGCCCCTCATAATAAGCAGCCCCAGTAGAAATATGACACCGCTCAACCTCCTCAAAGAGGAGGGTACGGGCATATAGTACGGTGTGCTTTTTTTGGACAAGGAAGTGAGCCAAATGAAGAAAGAAGGTCTGTGTGCTTGATTAAAAAAATTTTTTATAGACATATACATGGTCTACTGGTCACATGTGTTGAATTCCTCCGAGATCCATGCCTCATTCATTTTTAGAAATGTGAGGTAGTTAACACTGTCGTGAGCTAGGCGAGTACGCTTATCGGTCACAATCCCCCCTGCTGCGCTGAACGTCCTTTCGGACAGGACACTGGACGAGGGGCAAGCCAACAGTTCGATTGCAAATTGGGCAAGCTCTGGCCAGAGGTCAAGCCTGCCCACCCAGTAGTCTAGGGGTTCATCACTCCTCAGAGCGTCCACATCGGCCGTTAACCCGATGTAGTCGGACACCTGACGGTCTAGGCGTTCCCTGATGCTGGATCCGGATGACACCTGTCGATGGGTTGGCTGAAAGAATGACCTCATATCCGAAGTCAGCAACACATCTTCAAACCGCCCTCTTCTTACAGGCGCTGTTGGATTGGTACCCGCAAATCCTTCTCTGGGAGTGGGAATTGCTCCTCTGCCAGCGCACGCAAAAGCAGAATGCAGCATTTCTCGAAGCAAGGCCTGGAAGTGCTCCATTCTGACAGCCCTCTGTGACGGCGGTAACATTTCCGCCATTTTGTGTTTGTACCGGGGGTCTAAGTACGTTGCCACCCAGTACTGGTCCTTGACCCTTATGCTTTTTATACGGGGGTCCCTATTAAAACACTGGAGCATGAAGGCCCCCATTTGCACTAAAGTGGAAGCGGTGTGGTGGCCTGGCTCCTGCTCCTCATCCAGGATAATGTCAGCCAGGATAACCTCAACCCTATATATTGTGGACCTATACCAGTCCTTAAGGAATAGCAGACTGTACCTCACTCAACCCTATGTACTGTAGTACCCTATACCTTACCAGTCCTTATAAGGACCTTTGTGGAACAAGTAGGTTGTGTGTGACTGATTAGCAGACTGTCCGTCAGACCCTATACCGATGAAGGACTGCTGCAGTATAGGGCAAAGGTCAGCAGTAGTGCACCTCAACCCTATGTATTGTGGACCTATACCAGTCCTTACGGAATAGCAGACTGTACCTCACTCAACCCTATGTACTGTAGCACCCTACACCAGGTTACCAGTCCTTATAAGGACCTTTGTGGAACAAGTGAGTTGTGAATGATTAGCAGACTGCAGCAGAAGGGCAGCAGTCAAGTATAATATTCTTTCTATATTTGGAAGAAAGAATATTATACGTGTACAAGCCTATTACCATACCACTGATACCAGTCCTGAAAAGAACCTTTGTGGACCTAATATAGTAACAGCTACTGATTAAACTGACCCTCACTGCCTCACACACGGCTTCCTTCCTGTCCCTATATAAACTGACAAAACAGAGGAGACTGGAACAATAACTGGAATAGCACTTTTGTGGACCTGATAGTAACAGCTAATGACTAAACTGACTGTCCCTGCAGCACACACCGTCCTGTCCCTTTCTCTACACTGACAAAAGACACTCAGGCTGCTGTAATAATCAGTAGCACAGCAAACCTATATACACCTAACACCTATACCAGTCCTGAAAAGAACTTTTGTGTACCAAACAGCTAGCGATTTATCTGTCCCTACTCCACACAGGAACCTGTCCCTATAGTGACAGAAGAAAGAATGTAAAATGGCCGCCGGATCGGGTGTATTTATAAGTTAGGGGGAATGTCCGATTGTCCATGTGCTGTAATGTCTCAATTGGCTGTCCTGTACCCCATGATGGATGTGTCATCATAGGTCAAAGTTCTTTTACACAGTAAAAACACAGAAGTCCGCCGGGCGAACGGCGCCAATAGTCCGCCGAACGGGCAGACCGCGAACAGCCGAAATTCGCTGCGAAACGACCGCCGGGCGAACCGTTCGGCCATCACTAGCCCTGGTCACCCATTTATAGGCCAATAAGATTCCAGTTACAAATAGAGATGGCTACAGAATGTAAATGGTGTTTGAATGGGATTGCGGTGAATGGGATGGTGGTGAATTGTAGTGAGGTGAATGGGATGGCGGTGAATTGTAGTGCGGTGAATGGAATTGCGGTGAATTGTAGTATGGTGAATGGGATTGCGGTGAATTGTAGTATGGTGAATGGGATTGCGGTGAATTGTAGTATGGTGAATGGGATTGCGGTGAATTGTAGTATGGTGAATGGGATTGCGGTGAATTGTAGTGCGGTGAATGGGATTGCGGTGAGTTGTAGTGCGGTGAATGGGATTGCGGTGAATGGGATTGCGGTGAATTGTAGTGCGGTGAATGGGATTGCGGTGAATTGTAGTATGGTGAATGGGATTGCGGTGAATTGTAGTATGGTGAATGGGATTGCGGTGAGTTGTAGTGCGGTGAATGGGATTGCGGTGAATTGTAGAGTGGTGAATGGGATTGCGGTGAATTGTAGTATGGTGAATGGGATTGCAGTGAATTGTAGTGCGGTGAATGGGATTGCGGTGAGTTGTAGTGCGGTGAATGGGATTGCAGTGAATTGTAGAGTGGTGAATGGGATTGCGGTGAATTGTAGTATGGTGAATGGGATTGCAGTGAATTGTAGTATGGTGAATGGGATGGCGGTGAATTGTAGAGTGGTGAATGGGATTGCGGTGAATTGTAGTGCGGTGAATGGGATTGCGGTGAATGGGATTGCGGTGAATTGTAGTATGGTGAATGGGATTGCAGTGAATTGTAGAGTGGTGAATGGGATTGCGGTGAATTGTAGTATGGTGAATGGGATTGCGGTGAATTGTAGTATGGTGAATGGGATTGCAGTGAATTGTAGTATGGTGAATGGGATGGCGGTGAATTGTAGAGTGGTGAATGGGATTGCGGTGAATTGTAGTGCGGTGAATGGGATTGCGGTGAATGGGATTGCGGTGAATTGTAGTGCGGTGAATGGGATGGCGGTGAATTGTAGAGTGGTGAATGGGATTGCGGTGAGTTGTAGTGCGGTGAATGGGATTGCGGTGAATGGGATTGCGGTGAATGGGATTGCGGTGAATTGTAGTGCGGTGAATGGGATTGCGGTGAATTGTAGTATGGTGAATGGGATTGCGGTGAATTGTAGTATGGTGAATGGGATTGCGGTGAGTTGTAGTGCGGTGAATGGGATTGCGGTGAATTGTAGAGTGGTGAATGGGATTGCGGTGAATTGTAGTATGGTGAATGGGATTGCGGTGAGTTGTAGTGCGGTGAATGGGATTGCGGTGAATTGTAGTATGGTGAATGGGATTGCGGTGAGTTGTAGTGCGGTGAATGGGATGGCGGTGAATTGTAGAGTGGTGAATGGGATTGCGGTGAATTGTAGTATGGTGAATGGGATTACGGTGAATTGTAGTATGGTGAATGGGATTGCGGTGAATGGGATTGCAGTGAATTGTAGTATGGTGAATGGGATTACGGTGAATTGTAGTATGGTGAATGGGATTGCGGTGAATGGGATTGCAGTGAATTGTACAGTGGTGAATGGGATGGCGGTGAATTGTAGAGTGGTGAATGGGATGGCGGTGAATTGTAGTATGGTGAATGGGATTGCAGTGAATTGTAGTATGGTGAATGGGATGGCGGTGAATTGTAGTGTGGTGAATGGGATTGCGGTGAATGGGATTGCAGTGAATTGTACAGTGGTGAATGGGATTGCGGTGAATTGTAGTGCGGTGAATGGGATGGCGGTGAATTGTAGAGTGGTGAATGGGATTGCGGTGAATGGGATTGCGGTGAATGGGATTGCAGTGAATTGTACAGTGGTGAATGGGATTGCAGTGAATTGTAGTGCGGTGAATGGGATGGCGGTGAATTGTAGAGTGGTGAATGGGATTGCGGTGAATGGGATTGCGGTGAATGGGATTGCGGTGAATGGGATTGCGGTGAATTGTAGTGCGGTGAATGGGATTGCGGTGAATTGTAGTATGGTGAATGGGATTGCGGTGAATTGTAGTATGGTGAATGGGATTGCGGTGAGTTGTAGTGCGGTGAATGGGATTGCGGTGAATTGTAGAGTGGTGAATGGGATTGCGGTGAATTGTAGTATGGTGAATGGGATTGCGGTGAGTTGTAGTGCGGTGAATGGGATTGCGGTGAATTGTAGTATGGTGAATGGGATTGCGGTGAGTTGTAGTGCGGTGAATGGGATGGCGGTGAATTGTAGAGTGGTGAATGGGATTGTGGTGAATTGTAGTATGGTGAATGGGATTACGGTGAATTGTAGTATGGTGAATGGGATTGCGGTGAATGGGATTGCAGTGAATTGTACAGTGGTGAATGGGATGGCGGTGAATTGTAGAGTGGTGAATGGGATGGCGGTGAATTGTAGTATGGTGAATGGGATGGCGGTGAATTGTAGTGTGGTGAATGGGATTGCGGTGAATGGGATTGCAGTGAATTGTACAGTGGTGAATGGGATTGCGGTGAATTGTAGAGTGGTGAATGGGATGGCGGTGAATTGTAGTATGGTGAATGGGATTGCAGTGAATTGTAGTATGGTGAATGGGATGGCGGTGAATTGTAGTGTGGTGAATGGGATGGCGGTGAATTGTAGAGTGGTGAATGGGATGGCAGTGAATTGTAGTGCGGTGAATGGGATGGCGGTGAATTGTAGAGTGGTGAATGGGATTGCGGTGAATGGGATTGCGGTGAATGGGATTGCGGTGAATGGGATTGCGGTGAATTGTAGTGCGGTGAATGGGATTGCGGTGAATTGTAGTATGGTGAATGGGATTGCGGTGAATTGTAGTATGGTGAATGGGATTGCGGTGAGTTGTAGTGCGGTGAATGGGATTGCGGTGAATTGTAGAGTGGTGAATGGGATTGCGGTGAATTGTAGTATGGTGAATGGGATTGCGGTGAGTTGTAGTGCGGTGAATGGGATTGCGGTGAGTTGTAGTGCGGTGAATGGGATGGCGGTGAATTGTAGAGTGGTGAATGGGATTGCGGTGAATTGTAGTATGGTGAATGGGATTACGGTGAATTGTAGTATGGTGAATGGGATTGCGGTGAATGGGATTGCAGTGAATTGTACAGTGGTGAATGGGATGGCGGTGAATTGTAGAGTGGTGAATGGGATTGCGGTGAATTGTAGTATGGTGAATGGGATTGCAGTGAATTGTAGTATGGTGAATGGGATGGCGGTGAATTGTAGTATGGTGAATGGGATTGCAGTGAATTGTAGAGTGGTGAATGGGATGGCGGTGAATTGTAGTATGGTGAATGGGATTGCAGTGAATTGTAGTATGGTGAATGGGATGGCGGTGAATTGTAGTGTGGTGAATGGGATTGCGGTGAATGGGATTGCAGTGAATTGTACAGTGGTGAATGGGATTGCGGTGAATTGTAGAGTGGTGAATGGGATGGTGGTGAATTGTAGTATGGTGAATGGGATTGCAGTGAATTGTAGTATGGTGAATGGGATGGCGGTGAATTGTAGTGTGGTGAATGGGATGGCGGTGAATTGTAGAGTGGTGAATGGGATGGCAGTGAATTGTAGTGCGGTGAATGGGATGGCGGTGAATTGTAGTGCGGTGAATGGGATTGCGGTGAATGGGATTGCGGTGAATGGGATTGCGGTGGAAAGGAAATGCCACTCGTTAAGCCTCCGGACCTTATTAGATGCTCCCACTCTACTGTGATCTCTCAGGCGCCGGCTCTGCACAAGTTTGTGGAAAAAGAAATCCTGGACTGCGGCACTCCATGAAAAGGCTTCTTTATTGTAGACTTTAAAAATCCAAAAGTCCCGTCACATCAGGGAAGGGCAGACGGGTAAGTGGGAAAACCGAAAGGAATAGCGAGATGATGAAAATATTCCTGCTGGTAGATATGAATAGAGGACATGAAAGACGTATAATATACAGACGTATCCCGCTGGGGTGCAGATTCATTGATGGGACAGCTGAAAATATAACAGCAAAAATAAGTGAATATTTGTAGAGGAACTATTATTAGAAAAGATATATATATATATATGTAGCTCCTGAAGAGCAAGCACTGTGTGTTTTTCTCTATTTAAAATTCCTGAAAACCACAGTTGGGTTTTGGGGTCAATTATATCAAATTCTGGTTTCAGTACCAGTCTAGCTGGCTTGCACTGGGTTCTGCTTGGCCACAGGTGGCGCTGTCATCACTGGCAAGTGTGAGAAGGCAGTTTAGCTGGGCGCATTGAATGCCATTCTTTCTCTGAACCAGCCCAGTGGGAGCGTCGTCTTGCTGTGCATTCTGGGAGAGGGTACTTAAGGTACTGACATCACGTGCTTCTGGGTTCCGGTCCAGAAGATCTTTCTGTCTGTTTGGTCCTTGTCCTCCTGACCAGCCCCCATGGCCCTCATGGCCTGGGGTGCGGATCCATCCAATTCCAAGTCTCGGGGCTGGATAGCCCGAGGCAAAGTACCTGGAAGGAGGATTCAAAGGTGGTCCAGTGCCGTCTCATCTGTGGAGAGGCCCAACAACTGGAGAAGCAACCAGGGGAGGACTCTTCTGGAGAAGGCCACGATTAAGGCTAGATTCTCAGAAGGAGCCTGGAGGCTCAGTTGAAAGACACCAAGTGAATCTACACTCGTACGGTATCGCCGGACCGGCTGAGAGATACTGGCACCGTATGAGGGCTCTCTAAGTTTATCTACATCCTTCAGTTACACCAAGTCTGTGGCGGAGACTTCGCTTTACTTAAACACTCTATCGGCTGCTAGGCCTGGTGAAAGGAGATCTATCCGGTAGCGGTGAGAGGAGGTCTATCCGGTAGCTGTGAGAGGAGGTCTATCCGGTAGTTAGGAGAGGAGGTCTATCCGGTAGTTATGAGAGGAGGTTTATCCGGTAGTGGTGAGTGGAGGTCTATCCGGTAGTTATGAGAGGAGGTCTATCCGGTAGCGGTGAGAGGAGGTCTATCCGGTAGCAGTGAGAGGAGGTCTATCCGGTAGTGGTGGGAGGAGGTCTATCCGGTGGTGGTGAGAGGAGGTCTATCCGGTAGCTGTGAGAGGAGGTCTATCCGGTGGTGGTGAGAGGAGGTCTATCCGGTAGCGGTGAGAGAAGGTCTATCCGGTAGTGGTGAGAGGAGGTCTATCCGGTGGTGGTGAGAGGAGGTCTATCTGGTGGCTGTGAGAGGAGGTCTATCCGGTAGTTATGAGAGGAGGTCTATCCGGTAGCGGTGAGAGGAGGTCTATCCGGTAGCAGTGAGAGGAGGTCTATCCGGTAGTGGTGAGAGGAGGTCTATCTGGTGGCTGTGAGAGGAGGTCTATCCGATAGCGGTGAGAGGAGGTCTATCCGGTAGCGGTGAGAGGAGGTCTATCCGGTAGCGGTGAGAGGAGGTCTATCCGATAGCGGTGAGAGGAGGTCTATCCGATAGCGGTGAGAGGAGGTCTATCCGGTAGCGGTGAGAGGAGGTCTATCCGATAGCGGTGAGAGGAGGTCTATCCGGTAGCAGGGAGAGGAGGTCTATCCGGTAGCGGTGAGAGGAGGTCTATCCGGTAGCGGTGAGAGGAGGTCTATCCGGTGGCTGTGAGAGTAGGTCTATCCGGTAGTTATGAGAGGAGGTCTATCCGGTAGTTATGAGAGGAGGTCTATCCGGTAGTTATGAGAGGATGTCTATCCGGTGGCTGTGAGAGGAGGTCTATCCGGTAGCAGTGAGAGGAGGTCTATATGGTAGTGGTGAGAGGAGGTCTATCCGGTGGTGGTGAGAGGAGGTCTATCCGGTAGTGGTGAGAGGAGGTCTATCCGGTGGTGGTGAGAGGAGGTCTATCCGGTGGCGGTGAGAGGAGGTCTATCCGGTAGTTATGAGAGGAGGTCTATCCGGTAGCGGTGAGAGGAGGTCTATCCGGTGGTGGTGAGAGGAGGTCTATCCGGTGGTGGTGAGAGGAGGTCTATCCGGTGGTGGTGAGAGGAGGTCTATCCGGTAGTTATGAGAGGAGGTCTATCCGGTGGCTGTGAGAGGAGGTCTATCCGGTAGCTGTGAGAGGAGGTCTATCCGGTAGCTGTGAGAGGAGGTCTATCCGGTAGTTATGAGAGGAGGTCTATCCGGTAGCGGTGAGAGGAGGTCTATCCGGTAGTGGTGAGTGGAGGTCTATCCGGTAGCGCTGAGAGGAGGTCTATCCGGTAGCGGTGAGAGGAGGTCTATCCGGTAGCGGTGAGAGGAGGTCTATCCGGTAGCGGTGAGAGCAGGTCTATCCGGTAGCGGTGAGAGGAGGTCTATCCGGTAGTGGTGAGAGGAGGTCTATCCGGTAGCGGTGAGAGGAGGTCTATCCGGTAGTGGTGAGAGGAGGTCTATCCGGTAGTGGTGAGAGGAGGTCTATCTGGTGGTGGTGAGAGGAGGTCTATCCGGTAGTGGTGAGAGGAGGTCTATCCGGTAGTGGTGAGAGGAGGTCTATCCGGTAGCGGTGAGAGGAGGTCTATCCGATGGCGGTGAGAGGAGGTCTATCCGATGGCGGTGAGAGGAGGTCTATCCGGTAGCGTTGAGAGGAGGTCTATCCGGTGGCTGTCAGAGGGGGTCTATCCGGTGGCTGTGAGAGGAGGTCTATCCGGTGGCGGTGAGAGGAGGTCTATCCGATGGCGGTGAGAGGAGGTCTATCCGGTAGCGGTGAGGTCTATCCGGTAGCATTGAGAGGAGGTCTATCCGATGGTGGTGAGAGGAGGTCTTTCCGATGGTGGTGAGAGGAGGTCTATCCGGTAGCGGTGAGAGGAGGTCTATCCGATGGCGGTGAGAGGAGGTCTATCCGGTAGCGGTGAGAGGAGGTCTATCCGGTAGCGGTGAGAGGAGGTCTATCTGATAGCGGTGAGAGGAGGTCTATCCGGTAGCTGTGAGAGGAGGTCTATCCGGTAGCGGTGAGAGGAGGTCTATCCGGTAGCGGTGAGAGGAGGTCTATCCGGTAGCGGTGAGAGGAGGTCTATCCGGTGGCGGTGAGAGGAAGTCTATCCGGTGGCGGTGAGAGGAGGTCTATCCGGTAGCGGTGAGAGGAGGTCTATCCGGTAGCGGTGAGAGGAGGTCTATCCGGTGGCGGTGAGAGGAGTTCTATCCGGTAGTTATGAGAGGAGGTCTATCCGGTAGCGGTGAGAGGAGGTCTATCCGGTAGCGGTGAGAGGAGGTCTATCCGGTAGCAGTGAGAGGAGGTCTATCCGGGAGTGGTGGGAGGAGGTCTATCCGGTGGTGGTGAGAGGAGGTCTATCCGGTAGCTGTGAGAGGAGGTCTATCCGGTGGTGGTGAGAGGAGGTCTATCCGGTAGCGGTGAGAGAAGGTCTATCCGGTAGTGGTGAGAGGAGGTCTATCCGGTGGTGGTGAGAGGAGGTCTATCTGGTGGCTGTGAGAGGAGGTCTATCCGGTAGTTATGAGAGGAGGTCTATCCGGTAGCGGTGAGAGGAGGTCTATCCGGTAGCAGTGAGAGGAGGTCTATCCGGTAGTGGTGAGAGGAGGTCTATCTGGTGGCTGTGAGAGGAGGTCTATCCGATAGCGGTGAGAGGAGGTCTATCCGGTAGCGGTGAGAGGAGGTCTATCCGGTAGCGGTGAGAGGAGGTCTATCCGATAGCGGTGAGAGGAGGTCTATCCGATAGCGGTGAGAGGAGGTCTATCCGGTAGCGGTGAGAGGAGGTCTATCCGATAGCGGTGAGAGGAGGTCTATCCGGTAGCAGGGAGAGGAGGTCTATCCGGTGGTGGTGAGAGGAGGTCTATCTGGTGGCTGTGAGAGGAGGTCTATCCGGTAGTTATGAGAGGAGGTCTATCCGGTAGCGGTGAGAGGAGGTCTATCCGGTAGCAGTGAGAGGAGGTCTATCCGGTAGTGGTGAGAGGAGGTCTATCCGGTGGTGGTGAGAGGAGGTCTATCCGGTAGTGGTGAGAGGAGGTCTATCCGGTGGTGGTGAGAGGAGGTCTATCTGGTGGCTGTGAGAGGAGGTCTATCCGATAGCGGTGAGAGGAGGTCTATCCGGTAGCGGTGAGAGGAGGTCTATCCGGTAGCGGTGAGAGGAGGTCTATCCGATAGCGGTGAGAGGAGGTCTATCCGATAGCGGTGAGAGGAGGTCTATCCGGTAGCTGTGAGAGGAGGTCTATCCGGTAGTGGTGAGAGGAGGTCTATCCGGTGGTGGTGAGAGGAGGTCTATCCGGTAGTGGTGAGAGGAGGTCTATCCGGTGGTGGTGAGAGGAGGTCTATCCGGTGGTGGTGAGAGGAGGTCTATCCGGTGGCGGTGAGAGGAGGTCTATCCGGTAGTTATGAGAGGAGGTCTATCCGGTAGCGGTGAGAGGAGGTCTATCCGGTGGTGGTGAGAGGAGGTCTATCCGGTGGTGGTGAGAGGAGGTCTATCCGGTGGTGGTGAGAGGAGGTCTATCCGGTGGTGGTGAGAGGAGGTCTATCCGGTAGTTATGAGAGGAGGTCTATCCGGTGGCTGTGAGAGGAGGTCTATCCGGTAGCTGTGAGAGGAGGTCTATCCGGTAGTTATGAGAGGAGGTCTATCCGGTAGCGGTGAGAGGAGGTCTATCCGGTAGTGGTGAGTGGAGGTCTATCCGGTAGCGCTGAGAGGAGGTCTATCCGGTAGCGGTGAGAGGAGGTCTATCCGGTAGCGGTGAGAGGAGGTCTATCCGGTAGCGGTGAGAGCAGGTCTATCCGGTAGCGGTGAGAGGAGGTCTATCCGGTAGTGGTGAGAGGAGGTCTATCCGGTAGCGGTGAGAGGAGGTCTATCCGGTAGTGGTGAGAGGAGGTCTATCTGGTGGTGGTGAGAGGAGGTCTATCCGGTAGTGGTGAGAGGAGGTCTATCCGGTAGTGGTGAGAGGAGGTCTATCCGGTAGCGGTGAGAGGAGGTCTATCCGATGGCGGTGAGAGGAGGTCTATCCGATGGCGGTGAGAGGAGGTCTATCCGGTAGCGTTGAGAGGAGGTCTATCCGGTGGCTGTCAGAGGGGGTCTATCCGGTGGCTGTGAGAGGAGGTCTATCCGGTGGCGGTGAGAGGAGGTCTATCCGATGGCGGTGAGAGGAGGTCTATCCGGTAGCGGTGAGGTCTATCCGGTAGCATTGAGAGGAGGTCTATCCGATGGTGGTGAGAGGAGGTCTATCCGATGGTGGTGAGAGGAGGTCTATCCGGTAGCGGTGAGAGGAGGTCTATCCGATGGCGGTGAGAGGAGGTCTATCCGGTAGCGGTGAGAGGAGGTCTATCCGGTAGCGGTGAGAGGAGGTCTATCTGATAGCGGTGAGAGGAGGTCTATCCGGTAGCTGTGAGAGGAGGTCTATCCGGTAGCGGTGAGAGGAGGTCTATCCGGTAGCGGTGAGAGGAGGTCTATCCGGTAGCGGTGAGAGGAGGTCTATCCGGTGGCGGTGAGAGGAAGTCTATCCGGTGGCGGTGAGAGGAGGTCTATCCGGTAGCGGTGAGAGGAGGTCTATCCGGTAGCGGTGAGAGGAGGTCTATCCGGTGGCGGTGAGAGGAGGTCTATCCGGTAGTTATGAGAGGAGGTCTATCCGGTAGCGGTGAGAGGAGGTCTATCCGGTGGTGGTGAGAGGAGGTCTATCCGGTGGTGGTGAGAGGAGGTCTATCCGGTGGTGGTGAGAGGAGGTCTATCCGGTAGTTATGAGAGGAGGTCTATCCGGTAGTTATGAGAGGAGGTCTATCCGGTGGCTGTGAGAGGAGGTCTATCCGGTAGCTGTGAGAGGAGGTCTATCCGGTAGCTGTGAGAGGAGGTCTATCCTGTAGTTATGAGAGGAGGTCTATCCGGTAGCGGTGAGAGGAGGTCTATCCGGTAGTGGTGAGTGGAGGTCTATCCGGTAGCGGTGAGAGGAGGTCTATCCGGTAGCGGTGAGAGCAGGTCTATCCGGTAGCGGTGAGAGGAGGTCTATCCGGTAGTGGTGAGAGGAGGTCTATCCGGTAGCGGTGAGAGGAGGTCTATCCGGTAGTGGTGAGAGGAGGTCTATCTGGTGGTGGTGAGAGGAGGTCTATCCGGTAGTGGTGAGAGGAGGTCTATCCGGTAGTGGTGAGAGGAGGTCTATCCGGTAGCGGTGAGAGGAGGTCTATCCGATGGCGGTGAGAGGAGGTCTATCCGATGGCGGTGAGAGGAGGTCTATCCGGTAGCGTTGAGAGGAGGTCTATCCGGTGGCTGTCAGAGGGGGTCTATCCGGTGGCTGTGAGAGGAGGTCTATCCGGTGGCGGTGAGAGGAGGTCTATCCGATGGCGGTGAGAGGAGGTCTATCCGGTAGCGGTGAGGTCTATCCGGTAGCATTGAGAGGAGGTCTATCCGATGGTGGTGAGAGGAGGTCTATCCGATGGTGGTGAGAGGAGGTCTATCCGGTAGCGGTGAGAGGAGGTCTATCCGATGGCGGTGAGAGGAGGTCTATCCGGTAGCGGTGAGAGGAGGTCTATCCGGTAGCGGTGAGAGGAGGTCTATCTGATAGCGGTGAGAGGAGGTCTATCCGGTAGCTGTGAGAGGAGGTCTATCCGGTAGCGGTGAGAGGAGGTCTATCCGGTAGCGGTGAGAGGAGGTCTATCCGGTAGCGGTGAGAGGAGGTCTATCCGGTGGCGGTGAGAGGAAGTCTATCCGGTGGCGGTGAGAGGAGGTCTATCCGGTAGCGGTGAGAGGAGGTCTATCCGGTAGCGGTGAGAGGAGGTCTATCCGGTGGCGGTGAGAGGAGGTCTATCCGGTAGTTATGAGAGGAGGTCTATCCGGTAGCGGTGAGAGGAGGTCTATCCGGTGGTGGTGAGAGGAGGTCTATCCGGTGGTGGTGAGAGGAGGTCTATCCGGTGGTGGTGAGAGGAGGTCTATCCGGTAGTTATGAGAGGAGGTCTATCCGGTAGTTATGAGAGGAGGTCTATCCGGTGGCTGTGAGAGGAGGTCTATCCGGTAGCTGTGAGAGGAGGTCTATCCGGTAGCTGTGAGAGGAGGTCTATCCTGTAGTTATGAGAGGAGGTCTATCCGGTAGCGGTGAGAGGAGGTCTATCCGGTAGTGGTGAGTGGAGGTCTATCCGGTAGCGGTGAGAGGAGGTCTATCCGGTAGTTATGAGAGGAGGTCTATCCGGTAGCGGTGAGAGGAGGTCTATCCGGCAGTGGTGAGTGGAGGTCTATCCGGTAGCGGTGAGAGGAGGTCTATCCGGTAGCGGTGAGAGGAGGTCTATCCGGTAGCGGTGAGAGGAGGTCTATCCGGTAGCGGTGAGAGGAGGTCTATCCGGTAGCGGTGAGAGGAGGTCTATCCGGTGGCGGTGAGAGGAGGTCTATCCGGTAGTTATGAGAGGAGGTCTATCCGGTAGCGGTGAGAGGAGGTCTATCCGGTGGTGGTGAGAGGAGGTCTATCCGGTGGCTGTGAGAGGAGGTCTATCCGGTGGCTGTGAGAGGAGGTCTATCCGATAGCGGTGAGAGGAGGTCTATCCGATAGCGGTGAGAGGAGGTCTATCCGGTAGCGGTGAGAGGAGGTCTATCCGATAGCGGTGAGAGGAGGTCTATCCGGTAGCAGTGAGAGGAGGTCTATCCGGTAGTGGTGAGAGGAGGTCTATCCGGTGGTGGTGAGAGGAGGTCTATCCGGTAGTGGTGAGAGGAGGTCTATCCGGTGGTGGTGAGAGGAGGTCTATCTGGTGGCTGTGAGAGGAGGTCTATCCGATAGCGGTGAGAGGAGGTCTATCCGGTAGCGGTGAGAGGAGGTCTATCCGGTAGCGGTGAGAGGAGGTCTATCCGATAGCGGTGAGAGGAGGTCTATCCGATAGCGGTGAGAGGAGGTCTATCCGGTAGCTGTGAGAGGAGGTCTATCCGGTAGTTAGGAGAGGAGGTCTATCCGGTAGTTATGAGAGGAGGTTTATCCGGTAGTGGTGAGTGGAGGTCTATCCGGTAGTTATGAGAGGAGGTCTATCCGGTAGCGGTGAGAGGAGGTCTATCCGGTAGCAGTGAGAGGAGGTCTATCCGGTAGTGGTGGGAGGAGGTCTATCCGGTGGTGGTGAGAGAAGGTCTATCCGGTAGTGGTGAGAGGAGGTCTATCTGGTGGCTGTGAGAGGAGGTCTATCCGGTAGTTATGAGAGGAGGTCTATCCGGTAGCGGTGAGAGGAGGTCTATCCGGTAGCGGTGAGAGGAGGTCTATCCGGTAGCGGTGAGAGGAGGTCTATCCGGTAGCGGTGAGAGGAGGTCTATCCGGTAGCGGTGAGAGGAGGTCTATCCGGTGGCTGTGAGAGTAGGTCTATCCGGTAGTTATGAGAGGAGGTCTATCCGGTAGTTATGAGAGGAGGTCTATCCGGTAGTTATGAGAGGATGTCTATCCGGTGGCTGTGAGAGGAGGTCTATCCGGTAGCAGTGAGAGGAGGTCTATATGGTAGTGGTGAGAGGAGGTCTATCCGGTGGTGGTGAGAGGAGGTCTATCCGGTAGTGGTGAGAGGAGGTCTATCCGGTGGTGGTGAGAGGAGGTCTATCCGGTAGTGGTGAGAGGAGGTCTATCCGGTAGTTATGAGAGGAGGTCTATCCGGTAGTTATGAGAGGATGTCTATCTGGTGGCTGTGAGAGGAGGTCTCTCCGGTAGTTATGAGAGGAGGTCTATCCGGTAGTTATGAGAGGATGTCTATCCGGTAGCGGTGAGAGGAGGTCTATCCGGTGGTGGTGAGAGGAGGTCTATCCGGTAGCGGTGAGAGGAGGTCTATCCGGTAGCGGTGAGAGGAGGTCTATCCGGTGGTGGTGAGAGGAGGTCTATCCGGTGGCGGTGAGAGGAGGTCTATCCGGTAGTTATGAGAGGAGGTCTATCCGGTAGCGGTGAGAGGAGGTCTATCCGGTGGTGGTGAGAGGAGGTCTATCCGGTGGTGGTGAGAGGAGGTCTATCCGGTAGTTATGAGAGGAGGTCTATCCGGTGGCTGTGAGGGGAGGTCTATCCGGTAGCTGTGAGAGGAGGTCTATCCGGTAGCTGTGAGAGGAGGTCTATCCGGTAGTTATGAGAGGAGGTCTATCCGGTAGCGGTGAGAGGAGGTCTATCCGGTAGTGGTGAGTGGAGGTCTATCCGGTAGCGCTGAGAGGAGGTCTATCCGGTAGCGGTGAGAGGAGGTCTATCCGGTAGTGGTGAGAGGAGGTCTATCCGGTAGCGGTGAGAGCAGGTCTATCCGGTAGCGGTGAGAGGAGGTCTATCCGGTAGTGGTGAGAGGAGGTCTATCCGGTAGCGGTGAGAGGAGGTCTATCCGGTAGTGGTGAGAGGAGGTCTATCTGGTGGTGGTGAGAGGAGGTCTATCCGGTAGTGGTGAGAGGAGGTCTATCCGGTAGTGGTGAGAGGAGGTCTATCCGGTAGTGGTGAGAGGAGGTCTATCCGGTAGCGGTGAGAGGAGGTCTATCCGATGGCGGTGAGAGGAGGTCTATCCGATGGCGGTGAGAGGAGGTCTATCCGGTAGCGTTGAGAGGAGGTCTATCCGGTGGCTGTCAGAGGGGGTCTATCCGGTGGCTGTGAGAGGAGGTCTATCCGGTGGCGGTGAGAGGAGGTCTATCCGATGGCGGTGAGAGGAGGTCTATCCGGTAGCGGTGAGGTCTATCCGGTAGCATTGAGAGGAGGTCTATCCGATGGTGGTGAGAGGAGGTCTATCCGATGGTGGTGAGAGGAGGTCTATCCGGTAGCGTTGAGAGGAGGTCTATCCGATGGCGGTGAGAGGAGGTCTATCCGGTAGCGGTGAGAGGAGGTCTATCCGGTAGCGGTGAGAGGAGGTCTATCTGATAGCGGTGAGAGGAGGTCTATCCGGTAGCTGTGAGAGGAGGTCTATCCGGTAGCGGTGAGAGGAGGTCTATCCGGTAGCGGTGAGAGGAGGTCTATCCGGTAGCGGTGAGAGGAGGTCTATCCGGTGGCGGTGAGAGGAAGTCTATCCGGTGGTGGTGAGAGGAGGTCTATCCGGTAGCGGTGAGAGGAGGTCTATCCGGTAGCGGTGAGAGGAGGTCTATCCGGTGGCGGTGAGAGGAGTTCTATCCGGTAGTTATGAGAGGAGGTCTATCCGGTAGCGGTGAGAGGAGGTCTATCCGGTGGTGGTGAGAGGAGGTCTATCCGGTGGTGGTGAGAGGAGGTCTATCCGGTAGTTATGAGAGGAGGTCTATCCGGTAGTTATGAGAGGAGGTCTATCCGGTGGCTGTGAGAGGAGGTCTATCCGGTAGCTGTGAGAGGAGGTCTATCCGGTAGCTGTGAGAGGAGGTCTATCCGGTAGTTATGAGAGGAGGTCTACTTGGTAGCGGTGAGAGGAGGTCTATCCGGTAGTTATGAGAGGAGGTCTATCCGGTAGCGGTGAGAGGAGGTCTATCCGGTAGTGGTGAGTGGAGGTCTATCCGGTAGCGGTGAGAGGAGGTCTATCCGGTAGCGGTGAGAGGAGGTCTATCCGGTAGCGGTGAGAGGAGGTCTATCCGGTAGCGGTGAGAGGAGGTCTATCCGGTAGCGGTGAGAGGAGGTCTATCCGGTGGCGGTGAGAGGAGGTCTATCCGGTAGTTATGAGAGGAGGTCTATCCGGTAGCGGTGAGAGGAGGTCTATCCGGTGGCTGTGAGAGGAGGTCTATCCGGTGGCTGTGAGAGGAGGTCTATCCGATAGCGGTGAGAGGAGGTCTATCCGATAGCGGTGAGAGGAGGTCTATCCGGTAGCGGTGAGAGGAGGTCTATCCGATAGCGGTGAGAGGAGGTCTATCCGGTAGCAGTGAGAGGAGGTCTATCCGGTAGTGGTGAGAGGAGGTCTATCCGGTGGTGGTGAGAGGAGGTCTATCCGGTAGTGGTGAGAGGAGGTCTATCCGGTGGTGGTGAGAGGAGGTCTATCTGGTGGCTGTGAGAGGAGGTCTATCCGATAGCGGTGAGAGGAGGTCTATCCGGTAGCGGTGAGAGGAGGTCTATCCGGTAGCGGTGAGAGGAGGTCTATCCGATAGCGGTGAGAGGAGGTCTATCCGATAGCGGTGAGAGGAGGTCTATCCGGTAGCTGTGAGAGGAGGTCTATCCGGTAGTTAGGAGAGGAGGTCTATCCGGTAGTTATGAGAGGAGGTTTATCCGGTAGTGGTGAGTGGAGGTCTATCCGGTAGTTATGAGAGGAGGTCTATCCGGTAGCGGTGAGAGGAGGTCTATCCGGTAGCAGTGAGAGGAGGTCTATCCGGTAGTGGTGGGAGGAGGTCTATCCGGTGGTGGTGAGAGAAGGTCTATCCGGTAGTGGTGAGAGGAGGTCTATCCGGTGGTGGTGAGAGGAGGTCTATCTGGTGGCTGTGAGAGGAGGTCTATCCGGTAGTTATGAGAGGAGGTCTATCCGGTAGCGGTGAGAGGAGGTCTATCCGGTAGCAGTGAGAGGAGGTCTATCCGGTAGCGGTGAGAGGAGGTCTATCCGGTAGCGGTGAGAGGAGGTCTATCCGGTGGCTGTGAGAGTAGGTCTATCCGGTAGTTATGAGAGGAGGTCTATCCGGTAGTTATGAGAGGAGGTCTATCCGGTAGTTATGAGAGGATGTCTATCCGGTGGCTGTGAGAGGAGGTCTATCCGGTAGCAGTGAGAGGAGGTCTATATGGTAGTGGTGAGAGGAGGTCTATCCGGTGGTGGTGAGAGGAGGTCTATCCGGTAGTGGTGAGAGGAGGTCTATCCGGTGGTGGTGAGAGGAGGTCTATCTGGTGGCTGTGAGAGGAGGTCTATCCGATAGCGGTGAGAGGAGGTCTATCCGGTAGCGGTGAGAGGAGGTCTATCCGGTAGCGGTGAGAGGAGGTCTATCCGATAGCGGTGAGAGGAGGTCTATCCGGTAGCTGTGAGAGGAGGTCTATCCGGTAGTGGTGAGAGGAGGTCTATCCGGTGGTGGTGAGAGGAGGTCTATCCGGTAGTGGTGAGAGGAGGTCTATCCGGTAGCGGTGAGAGGAGGTCTATCCGGTAGCGGTGAGAGGAGGTCTATCCGGTAGTGGTGAGAGGAGGTCTATCCGGTAGCGGTGAGAGGAGGTCTATCCGATAGCGGTGAGAGGATGTCTATCCGGTGGCTGTGAGAGGAGGTCTATCCGGTAGTTATGAGAGGAGGTCTATCCGGTAGTTATGAGAGGATGTCTATCCGGTGGCTGTGAGAGGAGGTCTCTCCGGTAGTTATGAGAGGAGGTCTATCCGGTAGTTATGAGAGGATGTCTATCCGGTAGCGGTGAGAGGAGGTCTATCCGGTGGTGGTGAGAGGAGGTCTATCCGGTAGCGGTGAGAGGAGGTCTATCCGGTAGCGGTGAGAGGAGGTCTATCCGGTGGTGGTGAGAGGAGGTCTATCCGGTGGCGGTGAGAGGAGGTCTATCCGGTAGTTATGAGAGGAGGTCTATCCGGTAGCGGTGAGAGGAGGTCTATCCGGTGGTGGTGAGAGGAGGTCTATCCGGTGGTGGTGAGAGGAGGTCTATCCGGTAGTTATGAGAGGAGGTCTATCCGGTGGCTGTGAGAGGAGGTCTATCCGGTAGCTGTGAGAGGAGGTCTATCCGGTAGCTGTGAGAGGAGGTCTATCCGGTAGTTATGAGAGGAGGTCTATCCGGTAGCGGTGAGAGGAGGTCTATCCGGTAGTGGTGAGTGGAGGTCTATCCGGTAGCGCTGAGAGGAGGTCTATCCGGTAGCGGTGAGAGGAGGTCTATCCGGTAGTGGTGAGAGGAGGTCTATCCGGTAGCGGTGAGAGCAGGTCTATCCGGTAGCGGTGAGAGGAGGTCTATCCGGTAGTTATGAGAGGAGGTCTATCCGGTAGCGGTGAGAGGAGGTCTATCCGGTAGTGGTGAGAGGAGGTCTATCCGGTAGCGGTGAGAGGAGGTCTATCCGGTGGCGGTGAGAGGAGGTCTATCCGGTAGTGGTGAGAGGAGGTCTATCCGGTAGCGGTGAGAGGAGGTCTATCCGGTGGCGGTGAGAGGAGGTCTATCCGGTAGTTATGAGAGGAGGTCTATCCGGTAGCGGTGAGAGGAGGTCTATCCGGTGGCTGTGAGAGGAGGTCTATCCGGTGGCTGTGAGAGGAGGTCTATCCGATAGCGGTGAGAGGAGGTCTATCCGATAGCGGTGAGAGGAGGTCTATCCGGTAGCGGTGAGAGGAGGTCTATCCGATAGCGGTGAGAGGAGGTCTATCCGGTAGCAGTGAGAGGAGGTCTATCCGGTAGTGGTGAGAGGAGGTCTATCCGGTGGTGGTGAGAGGAGGTCTATCCGGTAGTGGTGAGAGGAGGTCTATCCGGTGGTGGTGAGAGGAGGTCTATCTGGTGGCTGTGAGAGGAGGTCTATCCGATAGCGGTGAGAGGAGGTCTATCCGGTAGCGGTGAGAGGAGGTCTATCCGGTAGCGGTGAGAGGAGGTCTATCCGATAGCGGTGAGAGGAGGTCTATCCGATAGCGGTGAGAGGAGGTCTATCCGGTAGCTGTGAGAGGAGGTCTATCCGGTAGTTAGGAGAGGAGGTCTATCCGGTAGTTATGAGAGGAGGTTTATCCGGTAGTGGTGAGTGGAGGTCTATCCGGTAGTTATGAGAGGAGGTCTATCCGGTAGCGGTGAGAGGAGGTCTATCCGGTAGCAGTGAGAGGAGGTCCATCCGGTAGTGGTGGGAGGAGGTCTATCCGGTGGTGGTGAGAGAAGGTCTATCCGGTAGTGGTGAGAGGAGGTCTATCCGGTGGTGGTGAGAGGAGGTCTATCTGGTGGCTGTGAGAGGAGGTCTATCCGGTAGTTATGAGAGGAGGTCTATCCGGTAGCGGTGAGAGGAGGTCTATCCGGTAGCAGTGAGAGGAGGTCTATCCGGTAGCGGTGAGAGGAGGTCTATCCGGTAGCGGTGAGAGGAGGTCTATCCGGTAGCGGTGAGAGGAGGTCTATCCGGTAGCGGTGAGAGGAGGTCTATCCGGTGGCTGTGAGAGTAGGTCTATCCGGTAGTTATGAGAGGAGGTCTATCCGGTAGTTATGAGAGGAGGTCTATCCGGTAGTTATGAGAGGATGTCTATCCGGTGGCTGTGAGAGGAGGTCTATCCGGTAGCAGTGAGAGGAGGTCTATATGGTAGTGGTGAGAGGAGGTCTATCCGGTGGTGGTGAGAGGAGGTCTATCCGGTAGTGGTGAGAGGAGGTCTATCCGGTGGTGGTGAGAGGAGGTCTATCTGGTGGCTGTGAGAGGAGGTCTATCCGATAGCGGTGAGAGGAGGTCTATCCGGTAGCGGTGAGAGGAGGTCTATCCGGTAGCGGTGAGAGGAGGTCTATCCGATAGCGGTGAGAGGAGGTCTATCCGGTAGCTGTGAGAGGAGGTCTATCCGGTAGTGGTGAGAGGAGGTCTATCCGGTGGTGGTGAGAGGAGGTCTATCCGGTAGTGGTGAGAGGAGGTCTATCCGGTAGCGGTGAGAGGAGGTCTATCCGGTAGTGGTGAGAGGAGGTCTATCCGGTAGTGGTGAGAGGAGGTCTATCCGGTAGCGGTGAGAGGAGGTCTATCCGATAGCGGTGAGAGGATGTCTATCCGGTGGCTGTGAGAGGAGGTCTATCCGGTAGTTATGAGAGGAGGTCTATCCGGTAGTTATGAGAGGATGTCTATCCGGTGGCTGTGAGAGGAGGTCTCTCCGGTAGTTATGAGAGGAGGTCTATCCGGTAGTTATGAGAGGATGTCTATCCGGTAGCGGTGAGAGGAGGTCTATCCGGTGGTGGTGAGAGGAGGTCTATCCGGTAGCGGTGAGAGGAGGTCTATCCGGTAGCGGTGAGAGGAGGTCTATCCGGTGGTGGTGAGAGGAGGTCTATCCGGTGGCGGTGAGAGGAGGTCTATCCGGTAGTTATGAGAGGAGGTCTATCCGGTAGCGGTGAGAGGAGGTCTATCCGGTGGTGGTGAGAGGAGGTCTATCCGGTAGCTGTGAGAGGAGGTCTATCCGGTAGCTGTGAGAGGAGGTCTATCCGGTAGTTATGAGAGGAGGTCTATCCGGTAGCGGTGAGAGGAGGTCTATCCGGTAGCGCTGAGAGGAGGTCTATCCGGTAGCGCTGAGAGGAGGTCTATCCGGTAGCGGTGAGAGGAGGTCTATCCGGTAGTGGTGAGAGGAGGTCTATCCGGTAGCGGTGAGAGGAGGTCTATCCGGTAGTTATGAGAGTAGGTCTATCCGGTAGCGGTGAGAGGAGGTCTATCCGGTAGCGGTGAGTGGAGGTCTATCCGGTAGCTGTGAGAGGAGGTCTATCCGGTAGCTGTGAGAGGAGGTCTATCCGGTAGTTATGAGAGGAGGTCTATCCGGTAGCGGTGAGAGGAGGTCTATCCGGTAGCGCTGAGAGGAGGTCTATCCGGTAGCGCTGAGAGGAGGTCTATCCGGTAGCGGTGAGAGGAGGTCTATCCGGTAGTGGTGAGAGGAGGTCTATCCGGTAGCGGTGAGAGCAGGTCTATCCGGTAGCGGTGAGAGGAGGTCTATCCGGTAGTGGTGAGAGGAGGTCTATCCGGTAGCGGTGAGAGGAGGTCTATCCGGTAGTGGTGAGAGGAGGTCTATCTGGTGGTGGTGAGAGGAGGTCTATCCGGTAGTGGTGAGAGGAGGTCTATCCGGTAGTGGTGAGAGGAGGTCTATCCGGTAGTGGTGAGAGGAGGTCTATCCGGTAGCGGTGAGAGGAGGTCTATCCGATGGCGGTGAGAGGAGGTCTATCCGATGGCGGTGAGAGGAGGTCTATCCGGTAGCGTTGAGAGGAGGTCTATCCGGTGGCTGTCAGAGGGGGTCTATCCGGTGGCTGTGAGAGGAGGTCTATCCGGTGGCGGTGAGAGGAGGTCTATCCGATGGCGGTGAGAGGAGGTCTATCCGGTAGCGGTGAGGTCTATCCGGTAGCATTGAGAGGAGGTCTATCCGATGGTGGTGAGAGGAGGTCTATCCGATGGTGGTGAGAGGAGGTCTATCCGGTAGCGGTGAGAGGAGGTCTATCCGATGGCGGTGAGAGGAGGTCTATCCGGTAGCGGTGAGAGGAGGTCTATCCGGTAGCGGTGAGAGGAGGTCTATCTGATAGCGGTGAGAGGAGGTCTATCCGGTAGCTGTGAGAGGAGGTCTATCCGGTAGCGGTGAGAGGAGGTCTATCCGGTAGCGGTGAGAGGAGGTCTATCCGGTAGCGATGAGAGGAGGTCTATCCGGTGGCGGTGAGAGGAAGTCTATCCGGTGGTGGTGAGAGGAGGTCTATCCGGTAGCGGTGAGAGGAGGTCTATCCGGTAGCGGTGAGAGGAGGTCTATCCGGTGGCGGTGAGAGGAGTTCTATCCGGTAGTTATGAGAGGAGGTCTATCCGGTAGTGGTGAGTGGAGGTCTATCCGGTAGCGGTGAGAGGAGGTCTATCCGGTAGTTATGAGAGTAGGTCTATCCGGTAGCGGTGAGAGGAGGTCTATCCGGTAGCGGTGAGTGGAGGTCTATCCGGTAGCGGTGAGAGGAGGTCTATCCGGTAGCGGTGAGAGGAGGTCTATCCGGTAGCGGTGAGAGGAGGTCTATCCGGTAGCGGTGAGAGGAGGTCTATCCGGTAGCGGTGAGAGGAGGTCTATCCGGTGGCGGTGAGAGGAGGTCTATCCGGTAGTTATGAGAGGAGGTCTATCCGGTAGCGGTGAGAGGAGGTCTATCCGGTGGTGGTGAGAGAAGGTCTATCCGGTGGTGGTGAGAGGAGGTCTATCCGGTAGTTATGAGAGGAGGTCTATCCGGTAGTTATGAGAGGAGGTCTATCCGGTGGCTGTGAGAGGAGGTCTATCCGGTAGCTGTGAGAGGAGGTCTATCCGGTAGCTGTGAGAGGAGGTCTATCCGGTAGTTATGAGAGGAGGTCTATCCGGTAGCGGTGAGAGGAGGTCTATCCGGTAGTGGTGAGTGGAGGTCTATCCGGTAGCGGTGAGAGGAGGTCTATCCGGTAGCGGTGAGAGGAGGTCTATCCGGTAGCGGTGAGAGGAGGTCTATCCGGTGGCGGTGAGAGGAGGTCTATCCGGTAGCGGTGAGAGGAGGTCTATCCGGTAGCGGTGAGAGGAGGTCTATCTGGTAGCGGTGAGAGGAGGTCTATCCGGTAGCGGTGAGAGGAGGTCTATCCGGTAGCGGTGAGAGAAGGTCTATCCGGTAGCGGTGAGAGGAGGTCTATCCGGTAGCGGTGAGAGGAGGTCTATCCGGTAGCGGTGAGAGGAGGTCTATCTGGTAGCGGTGAGAGGAGGTCTATCCGGTAGCGGTGAGAGGAGGTCTATCCGGTAGCGGTGAGAGAAGGTCTATCCGGTAGCGGTGAGAGGAGGTCTATCCGGTAGCGGTGAGAGGAGGTCTATCCGGTAGCGGTGAGAGGAGGTCTATCCGGTAGCGGTGAGAGGAGGTCTATCCGGTAGCGGTGAGAGGAGGTCTATCCGGTAGCGGTGAGAGGAGGTCTATCTGGTAGTGGTGAGAGGAGGTCTATCCGGTGGCGGTGAGAGAAGGTCTATCCGGTAGCGGTGAGAGGAGGTCTATCCAGTAGTGGTGAGAGGAGGTCTATACGGTAGAGGTGACAGGAGGTCTATCCGGTAGTGGTGAGAGGAGGTCTATCCGGTAGAGGTGAGAGGAGGTCTATCCGGTGGCGGTGAGAGGAGGTCTATACGGTAGAGGTGAGAGGAGGTCTATCCGGTGGCGGTGAGAGGAGGTCTATACGGTAGAGTTGAGAGGAGGTCTATCCGGTAGTGGTGAGAGGAGGTCTATCCAGTAGCGGTGAGAGGAGGTCTATCCGGTGGTGGTGAGAGGAGGTCTATCCGGTGGCGGTGAGAGGAGGTCTATCCGGTAGTTATGAGAGGAGGTCTATCCGGTAGCGGTGAGAGGAGGTCTATCCGGTGGTGGTGAGAGGAGGTCTATCCGGTGGTGGTGAGAGGAGGTCTATCCGGTAGTTATGAGAGGAGGTCTATCCGGTGGCTGTGAGAGGAGGTCTATCCGGTAGCTGTGAGAGGAGGTCTATCCGGTAGCTGTGAGAGGAGGTCTATCCGGTAGCGGTAAGAGGAGGTCTATCCGGTAGTGGTGAGTGGAGGTCTATCCGGTAGCGCTGAGAGGAGGTCTATCCGGTAGCGGTGAGAGGAGGTCTATCCGGTAGTGGTGAGAGGAGGTTTATCCGGTAGCGGTGAGAGCAGGTCTATCCGGTAGCGGTGAGAGGAGGTCTATCCGGTAGTGGTGAGAGGAGGTCTATCCGGTAGCGGTGAGAGGAGGTCTATCCGGTAGTGGTGAGAGGAGGTCTATCTGGTGGTGGTGAGAGGAGGTCTATCCGGTAGTGGTGAGAGGAGGTCTATCCGGTAGTGGTGAGAGGAGGTCTATCCGGTAGTGGTGAGAGGAGGTCTATCCGGTAGCGGTGAGAGGAGGTCTATCCGATGGCGGTGAGAGGAGGTCTATCCGATGGCGGTGAGAGGAGGTCTATCCGGTAGCGTTGAGAGGAGGTCTATCCGGTGGCTGTCAGAGGGGGTCTATCCGGTGGCTGTGAGAGGAGGTCTATCCGGTGGCGGTGAGAGGAGGTCTATCCGATGGCGGTGAGAGGAGGTCTATCCGGTAGCGGTGAGGTCTATCCGGTAGCATTGAGAGGAGGTCTATCCGATGGTGGTGAGAGGAGGTCTATCCGATGGTGGTGAGAGGAGGTCTATCCGGTAGCGGTGAGAGGAGGTCTATCCGATGGCGGTGAGAGGAGGTCTATCCGGTAGCGGTGAGAGGAGGTCTATCCGGTAGCGGTGAGAGGAGGTCTATCTGATAGCGGTGAGAGGAGGTCTATCCGGTAGCTGTGAGAGGAGGTCTATCCGGTAGCGGTGAGAGGAGGTCTATCCGGTAGCGGTGAGAGGAGGTCTATCCGGTAGCGGTGAGAGGAGGTCTATCCGGTGGCGGTGAGAGGAAGTCTATCCGGTGGTGGTGAGAGGAGGTCTATCCGGTAGCGGTGAGAGGAGGTCTATCCGGTAGCGGTGAGAGGAGGTCTATCCGGTGGCGGTGAGAGGAGGTCTATCCGGTAGTTATGAGAGGAGGTCTATCCGGTAGCGGTGAGAGGAGGTCTATCCGGTGGTGGTGAGAGGAGGTCTATCCGGTGGTGGTGAGAGGAGGTCTATCCGGTAGTTATGAGAGGAGGTCTATCCGGTAGTTATGAGAGGAGGTCTATCCGGTGGCTGTGAGAGGAGGTCTATCCGGTAGCTGTGAGAGGAGGTCTATCCGGTAGCTGTGAGAGGAGGTCTATCCGGTAGTTATGAGAGGAGGTCTACTTGGTAGCGGTGAGAGGAGGTCTATCCGGTAGTGGTGAGTGGAGGTCTATCCGGTAGCGGTGAGAGGAGGTCTATCCGGTAGTTATGAGAGGAGGTCTATCCGGTAGCGGTGAGAGGAGGTCTATCCGGTAGTGGTGAGTGGAGGTCTATCCGGTAGCGGTGAGAGGAGGTCTATCCGGTAGCGGTGAGAGGAGGTCTATCCGGTAGCGGTGAGAGGAGGTCTATCCGGTAGCGGTGAGAGGAGGTCTATCCGGTAGCGGTGAGAGGAGGTCTATCCGGTGGCGGTGAGAGGAGGTCTATCCGGTAGTTATGAGAGGAGGTCTATCCGGTAGCGGTGAGAGGAGGTCTATCCGGTGGTGGTGAGAGGAGGTCTATCCGGTGGTGGTGAGAGGAGGTCTATCCGGTAGTTATGAGAGGAGGTCTATCCGGTAGTTATGAGAGGAGGTCTATCCGGTGGCTGTGAGAGGAGGTCTATCCGGTAGCTGTGAGAGGAGGTCTATCCGGTAGCTGTGAGAGGAGGTCTATCCGGTAGTTATGAGAGGAGGTCTATCCGGTAGCGGTGAGAGGAGGTCTATCCGGTAGTGGTGAGTGGAGGTCTATCCGGTAGCGGTGAGAGGAGGTCTATCCGGTAGCGGTGAGAGGAGGTCTATCCGGTAGCGGTGAGAGGAGGTCTATCCGGTGGCGGTGAGAGGAGGTCTATCCGGTAGTGGTGAGAGGAGGTCTATCCGGTAGCGGTGAGAGGAGGTCTATCTGGTAGCGGTGAGAGGAGGTCTATCCGGTAGCGGTGAGAGGAGGTCTATCCGGTAGCGGTGAGAGAAGGTCTATCCGGTAGCGGTGAGAGGAGGTCTATCCGGTAGCGGTGAGAGGAGGTCTATCCGGTAGCGGTGAGAGGAGGTCTATCTGGTAGCGGTGAGAGGAGGTCTATCCGGTAGCGGTGAGAGGAGGTCTATCCGGTAGCGGTGAGAGAAGGTCTATCCGGTAGCGGTGAGAGGAGGTCTATCCGGTAGCGGTGAGAGGAGGTCTATCCGGTAGCGGTGAGAGGAGGTCTATCCGGTAGCGGTGAGAGGAGGTCTATCTGGTAGTGGTGAGAGGAGGTCTATCCGGTGGCGGTGAGAGAAGGTCTATCCGGTAGCGGTGAGAGGAGGTCTATCCGGTAGCGGTGAGAGGAGGTCTATCCGGTAGCGGTGAGAGGAGGTCTATCCGGTAGCGGTGAGAGAAGGTCTATCCGGTAGCGGTGAGAGGAGGTCTATCCGGTAGTGGTGAGAGGAGGTCTATCCAGTAGTGGTGAGAGGAGGTCTATACGGTAGAGGTGAGAGGAGGTCTATCCGGTAGTGGTGAGAGGAGGTCTATCCGGTAGAGGTGAGAGGAGGTCTATCCGGTGGCGGTGAGAGGAGGTCTATACGGTAGAGGTGAGAGGAGGTCTATCCGGTGGCGGTGAGAGGAGGTCTATACGGTAGAGTTGAGAGGAGGTCTATCCGGTAGTGGTGAGAGGAGGTCTATCCAGTAGCGGTGAGAGGAGGTCTATCCGGTGGTGGTGAGAGGAGGTCTATCCGGTGGCGGTGAGAGGAGGTCTATCCGGTAGTTATGAGAGGAGGTCTATCCGGTAGCGGTGAGAGGAGGTCTATCCGGTGGTGGTGAGAGGAGGTCTATCCGGTGGTGGTGAGAGGAGGTCTATCCGGTAGTTATGAGAGGAGGTCTATCCGGTGGCTGTGAGAGGAGGTCTATCCGGTAGCTGTGAGAGGAGGTCTATCCGGTAGCTGTGAGAGGAGGTCTATCCGGTAGTTATGAGAGGAGGTCTATCCGGTAGCGGTGAGAGGAGGTCTATCCGGTAGTTATGAGAGGAGGTCTATCCGGTAGCGGTGAGAGGAGGTCTATCCGGTAGTGGTGAGTGGAGGTCTATCCGGTAGCGCTGAGAGGAGGTCTATCCGGTAGCGGTGAGAGGAGGTCTATCCGGTAGTGGTGAGAGGAGGTTTATTCGGTAGCGGTGAGAGCAGGTCTATCCGGTAGCGGTGAGAGGAGGTCTATCCGGTAGTGGTGAGAGGAGGTCTATCCGGTAGCGGTGAGAGGAGGTCTATCCGGTAGTGGTGAGAGGAGGTCTATCTGGTGGTGGTGAGAGGAGGTCTATCCGGTAGTGGTGAGAGGAGGTCTATCCGGTAGTGGTGAGAGGAGGTCTATCCGGTAGTGGTGAGAGGAGGTCTATCCGGTGGCGGTGAGAGGAGGTCTATCCGATGGCGGTGAGAGGAGGTCTATCCGATGGCGGTGAGAGGAGGTCTATCCGGTAGCGGTGAGAGGAGGTCTATCCGGTAGTGGTGAGAGGAGGTTTATTCGGTAGCGGTGAGAGCAGGTCTATCCGGTAGCGGTGAGAGGAGGTCTATCCGGTAGTGGTGAGAGGAGGTCTATCCGGTAGCGGTGAGAGGAGGTCTATCCGGTAGTGGTGAGAGGAGGTCTATCTGGTGGTGGTGAGAGGAGGTCTATCCGGTAGTGGTGAGAGGAGGTCTATCCGGTAGTGGTGAGAGGAGGTCTATCCGGTAGTGGTGAGAGGAGGTCTATCCGGTGGCGGTGAGAGGAGGTCTATCCGATGGCGGTGAGAGGAGGTCTATCCGATGGCGGTGAGAGGAGGTCTATCCGGTAGCGGTGAGAGGAGGTCTATCCGGTAGCGTTGAGAGGAGGTCTATCCGGTGGCTGTCAGAGGGGGTCTATCCGGTGGCTGTGAGAGGAGGTCTATCCGGTGGCGGTGAGAGGAGGTCTATCCGATGGCGGTGAGAGGAGGTCTATCCGGTAGCGGTGAGGTCTATCCGGTAGCATTGAGAGGAGGTCTATCCGATGGTGGTGAGAGGAGGTCTATCCGATGGTGGTGAGAGGAGGTCTATCCGGTAGCGGTGAGAGGAGGTCTATCCGATGGCGGTGAGAGGAGGTCTATCCGGTAGCGGTGAGAGGAGGTCTATCCGGTAGCGGTGAGAGGAGGTCTATCTGATAGCGGTGAGAGGAGGTCTATCCGGTAGCTGTGAGAGGAGGTCTATCCGGTAGCGGTGAGAGGAGGTCTATCCGGTAGCGGTGAGAGGAGGTCTATCCGGTAGCGGTGAGAGGAGGTCTATCCGGTGGCGGTGAGAGGAAGTCTATCCGGTGGTGGTGAGAGGAGGTCTATCCGGTAGCGGTGAGAGGAGGTCTATCCGGTAGCGGTGAGAGGAGGTCTATCCGGTGGCGGTGAGAGGAGGTCTATCCGGTAGTTATGAGAGGAGGTCTATCCGGTAGCGGTGAGAGGAGGTCTATCCGGTGGTGGTGAGAGGAGGTCTATCCGGTGGTGGTGAGAGGAGGTCTATCCGGTAGTTATGAGAGGAGGTCTATCCGGTGGCTGTGAGAGGAGGTCTATCCGGTGGCTGTGAGAGGAGGTCTATCCGGTAGTTATGAGAGGAGGTCTATCCGGTAGCGGTGAGAGGAGGTCTATCCGGTAGTGGTGAGTGGAGGTCTATCCGGTAGCGGTGAGAGGAGGTCTATCCGGTAGTTATGAGAGGAGGTCTATCCGGTAGCGGTGAGAGGAGGTCTATCCGGTAGTGGTGAGTGGAGGTCTATCCGGTAGCGGTGAGAGGAGGTCTATCCGGTAGCGGTGAGAGGAGGTCTATCCGGTAGCGGTGAGAGGAGGTCTATCCGGTAGCGGTGAGAGGAGGTCTATCCAGTAGCGGTGAGAGGAGGTCTATCCGGTGGCGGTGAGAGGAGGTCTATCCGGTAGTTATGAGAGGAGGTCTATCCGGTAGCGGTGAGAGGAGGTCTATCCGGTGGTGGTGAGAGGAGGTCTATCCGGTGGTGGTGAGAGGAGGTCTATCCGGTAGTTATGAGAGGAGGTCTATCCGGTAGTTATGAGAGGAGGTCTATCCGGTAGTTATGAGAGGAGGTCTATCCGGTGGCTGTGAGAGGAGGTCTATCCGGTAGCTGTGAGAGGAGGTCTATCCGGTAGTTATGAGAGGAGGTCTATCCGGTAGCGGTGAGAGGAGGTCTATCCGGTAGTGGTGAGTGGAGGTCTATCCGGTAGCGGTGAGAGGAGGTCTATCCGGTAGCGGTGAGAGGAGGTCTATCCGGTAGCGGTGAGAGGAGGTCTATCCGGTGGTGGTGAGAGGAGGTCTATCCGGTAGCGGTGAGAGGAGGTCTATCCGGTAGCGGTGAGAGGAGGTCTATCCGGTAGCGGTGAGAGGAGGTCTATCCGGTAGCGGTGAGAGGAGGTCTATCCGGTAGCGGTGAGAGAAGGTCTATCCGGTAGCGGTGAGAGGAGGTCTATCCGGTAGCGGTGAGAGGAGGTCTATCCGGTAGCGGTGAGAGGAGGTCTATCCGGTAGCGGTGAGAGGAGGTCTATCCGGTAGCGGTGAGAGGAGGTCTATCCGGTAGTGGTGAGAGGAGGTCTATCCGGTGGCGGTGAGAGAAGGTCTATCCGGTAGCGGTGAGAGGAGGTCTATCCGGTAGCGGTGAGAGGAGGTCTATCCGGTAGTGGTGAGAGGAGGTCTATCCGGTAGCGGTGAGAGAAGGTCTATCCGGTAGCGGTGAGAGGAGGTCTATCCGGTAGTGGTGAGAGGAGGTCTATCCATTAGTGGTGAGAGGAGGTCTATACGGTAGAGGTGAGAGGAGGTCTATCCGGTAGTGGTGAGAGGAGGTCTATCCGGTAGAGGTGAGAGGAGGTCTATCCGGTGGCGGTGAGAGGAGGTCTATACGGTAGAGGTGAGAGGAGGTCTATTCGGTGGCGGTGAGAGTAGGTCTATACGGTAGAGTTGAGAGGAGGTCTATCCGGTAGTGGTGAGAGGAGGTCTATCCGGTAGTGGTGAGAGGAGGTCTATCCGGTGGCGGTGAGAGGAGGTCTATCCGGTAGTGGTGAGAGGAGGTCTATCCGGTAGTGGTGAGAGGAGGTCTATCCGGTGGCGGTGAGAGGAGGTCTATCCGGTAGCGGTGAGAGGAGGTCTATCCGGTGGCAGTGAGAATCCAGCGGTGAGTGGAAATTCTCTGGATTTCTATGGTGAGAGACTTCCTATCTTTTGCATTTCCAAGACCTGAACGTCCTCCATCCCCCACCCTTCATGGAGAGATTGTTCTGTCTACTTGCCAAATAAATATCCTAAAGGTGGATCCGGCGTCGGTCTCTGCAGTTCTTTGGCCACCTACCTCCGGAAACCCCGAGACACACGAGGAGAAGAAGGTAACAGTGAGCCCAATAAAACCAGCTGCTCCTTCGGGGTCAGCGCTCCACATACACAAGTATAAAATAAACCCAACCATGATAGATAAGGGAAGAGGATAATTAAAGACGAGAGATGTTGGCCGAAGCCGTATCAATCCCGCCACAAATGTATCCGGAGAACCAAAGACGGGAATCTTCTCCTCTCCACAATTAGAAGAACTCCGATGTGATAAAATCTGGTGACTTGAAGACAGGATGTGATATTTCCAGGACTATTACAAAGAAACAACAACAACGTCTATACACGGGCATAACGACACGTCTGCATACTGTATATATATATATATACTCACATATATAAAAGATATCAAGTAATAAGTGAATAAGGAAAAGTAGCCGCTACCGGGAAGAAAACCAGAACAACCCGACCAAAGATCCGACTCTGACTGAAGAAATAGGAAGAATCAACCTGGTGTGAGGCCAAAAAAAGGCCGGACAGAGATTTCCACACCTTTACATAACATGTGAAAAAGTCAACAAGTGTATATTCAAACCAAGCAGAGTCTCATTCCACCCGCTGCAAAAAGGGGGAGAGACTCAATGGCTTCTTAGAGACATAACGGGAACATAACTATAGCACAAGAATGGGAAGAATCATGAATGGGGGTTTGTGGTGCATAGTGAGAGGAAGAGTCTCACCACATCTGCTGCAAACTAACATCCGTTGACTTTGGTCATATATCTATTGATGTCCCATACGGAGAACGTGGCTATCAAAGAGCACATTCAATAAACATTACAATATACTTCCATTCCCACATTCACAAAGACGACAGATTGGGCAGAAACCAAGATGAACGTAAAGATAAGTAAACAAACAACAAGAGGCGGGGAGGGGTAGTATACAAGCCCACTGTTGTATATGGCCCCACTGCGGGGGGGTGGGGGTAGTATACGGCCCCACTGGGAGTGGTTGGGGTAGTATACAGCCCCACTGGGGGGGTTGGGGTAGTATACAGCCCCACTGGAGGGGCTGGGGTAGTATACGGCCCCACTGGGGGGGGTTGGGGTAGTATACGGTCCCACTGGGGGGGTTGGGGTATTATATGGCCACACTGCGGGGGGGTAGTATACGGCCCCACTGGGGGGGTTGGGGTAGTATATGGCCACACTGCGGGGGGTAGTATACGGCCCCACTGGGGGGGTTGGGGTAGTATACGGCCCCACTGGGGGGGTTGGGGTAGTATATGGCCCCACTGGGGGGTTGGGGTAGTATATGGCAACACTGCGGGGGGTGGGGTAGTATACAGCCCCACTGGGAGGGGTTGGGGTAGTATACGGCCCCACTGGGGGGGTTGGGGTAGTATACGGCCCCACTGGGGGGGCTGGGTATTATATGGCCACACTGCGGGGGGGTAGTATACGGCCCCACTGGGGGGGTTGGGGTAGTATACAGCCCCACTGGGGGGTTGGGGTAGTATATGGCCCCACTGGGGGGTTGGGGTAGTATATGGCAACACTGCGGGGGGTGGGGTAGTATACAGCCCCACTGGGGGGTTGGGGTAGTATACGGCCCCACTGGGGGGGTTGGGGTAGTATACAGCCCCACTGGGGGGGTTGGGGTATTATATGGCCACACTGCGGGGAGTGGGGTAGTATACGGCCCCACTGGGGGGGTTGGGGTAGTAAACGGCCCCATTGCTGCGGTATAGAAATACAGTCAGACAAAGACCAGATCACCACACACTGTTGGATGTATTCGATTGATAAAAAACGTTCACATTTCATAAACTCTTCCATTTCTCACCTCTTGGGGGATTTACAATGGTGCCAAAACCTCGAATAACATCGTGTCCTTCTGATGAGATTCATCCCACTGCCGTGTGACATTTGTAGCATGATCTATTTCTATGTTGTAAAGATGGTCACACAGACGTGTCTGCGCACGTCGTCCTGCCGACATCTTATATACAAGACGTAGGACAGGTGATTGTCATGTATGATATATCGGGGGGATACAGAGGACAGGTGATTATCATGTATGATATATCGGGGGGATACAGAGGACAGGTGATTATCATGTATGATATATCGGGGGGATACAGAGGACAGGTGATTGTCATGTATGATATATCGGGGGATACAGAGGACAGGTGATTGTCATGTATGATATATGGGGGGATACAGAGGACAGGTGATTGTCATGTATGATATATCGGGGGGATACAGAGGACAGGTGATTATCATGTATGATATATCGGGGGGGATACAGAGGACAGGTGATTATCATGTATGATATATCGGGGGGGATACAGAGGACAGGTGATTGTCATGTATGATATATCGGGGGATACAGAGGACAGGTGATTGTCATGTATGATATATCGGGGGATACAGAGGACAGGTGATTGTCATGTATGATATATCGGGGGATACAGAGGACAGGTGATTGTCATGTATGATATATCGGGGGATACAGAGGACAGGTGATTGTCATGTATGATATATCGGGGGATACAGAGGACAGGTGATTGTCATGTATGATATATCGGGGGATACAGAGGACAGGTGATTATCATGTATGATATATCGGGGGATACAGAGGACAGGTGATTGTCATGTATGATATATCGGGGGGGATACAGAGGACAGCTGATTGTCATGTATGATATATGGGGGGATACAGAGGACAGGTGATTGTCATGTATGATATATCGGGGGGGATACAGAGGACAGGTGATTGTCATGTATGATATATCGGGGGATACAGAGGACAGGTGATTGTCATGTATGATATATCGGGGGATACAGAGGACAGGTGATTGTCATATATGATATATGGGGGGATACAGAGGACAGGTGATTATCATGTATGATATATCGGGGGATACAGAGGACAGGTGATTGTCATGTATGATATATCGGGGGATACAGAGGACAGGTGATTGTCATGTATGATATATCGGGGGATACAGAGGACAGGTGATTGTCATGTATGATATATGGGGGGATACAGAGGACAGGTGATTGTCATGTATGATATATCGGGGGATACAGAGGACAGGTGATTGTCATGTATGATATATCGGGGGATACAGAGGACAGGTGATTATCATGTATGATATATCGGGGGATACAGAGGACAGGTGATTGTCATGTATGATATATCGGGGGGGGATACAGAGGACAGCTGATTGTCATGTATGATATATGGGGGGATACAGAGGACAGGTGATTGTCATGTATGATATATCGGGGGGGATACAGAGGACAGGTGATTGTCATGTATGATATATCGGGGGATACAGAGGACAGGTGATTGTCATGTATGATATATCGGGGGATACAGAGGACAGGTGATTGTCATGTATGATATATCGGGGGGATACAGAGGACAGGTGATTGTCATGTATGATATATCGGGGGATACAGAGGACAGGTGATTGTCATGTATGATATATCGGGGGGGATACAGAGGACAGGTGATTGTCATGTATGATATATCGGGGGGGGATACAGAGGACAGGTGATTATCATGTATGATATATCGGGGGATACAGAGGACAGGTGATTATCATGTATGATATATCGGGGGATACAGAGGACAGGTGATTGTCATGTATGATATATCGGGGGATACAGAGGACAGGTGATTGTCATGTATGATATATGGGGGGATACAGAGGACAGGTGATTATCATGTATGATATATCGGGGGATACAGAGGACAGGTGATTGTCATGTATGATATATCGGGGGGATACAGAGGACAGGTGATTATCATGTATGATATATCGGGGGATACAGAGGACAGGTGATTCTCATGTATGATATATCGGGGGATACAGAGGACAGGTGATTATCATGTATGATATATCGGGGGATACAGAGGACAGGTGATTGTCATGTATGATATATCGGGGGGGATACAGAGGACAGCTGATTGTCATGTATGATATATGGGGGGATACAGAGGACAGGTGATTGTCATGTATGATATATCGGGGGGGATACAGAGGACAGGTGATTGTCATGTATGATATATCGGGGGATACAGAGGACAGGTGATTGTCATGTATGATATATCGGGGGATACAGAGGACAGGTGATTGTCATGTATGATATATCGGGGGGATACAGAGGACAGGTGATTGTCATGTATGATATATCGGGGGATACAGAGGACAGGTGATTGTCATGTATGATATATCGGGGGGGATACAGAGGACAGGTGATTGTCATGTATGATATATCGGGGGGGGGATACAGAGGACAGGTGATTATCATGTATGATATATCGGGGGATACAGAGGACAGGTGATTATCATGTATGATATATCGGGGGATACAGAGGACAGGTGATTGTCATGTATGATATATTGGGGGATACAGAGGACAGGTGATTATCATGTATGATATATCGGGGGGATACAGAGGACAGGTGATTGTCATGTATGATTAGTGATGGACGAACTTCCGACGGGACGTTTCGCGAAAGCGAAATGCGAACGGACCCAAACGTTCGCGAAACCGAACGTTCGCCGCGGGCCCCATTGACTTCAATGGGAGGCGAACTTTGCAAACCTTCATGTCGAATTTGCGGCCACGTGGTAATTATTAGGGGGTAAAACGTAGTCCCACCATCTGGACAATGACATAATACATGTATGAGGTGAATTTGGGATCGATAACTACAAGCATTTTTATTTTATTTGGGAAATTGTTCTAACAATTCAGGACTATGGAGCTAATGAAGGCAATGGAGGAGAGGGAAGGTCAGGGACCAGGGTAGGCAAAGAAGAGGGTGCAGGAGATGATCACCAGCAGCGTGACATACCGGAATGACACATGCACCGTGATAGAGGCATCTGACAGCAGCACCGTAATACAGAGCACTGACAGCAGCACCGTGACATACAGCGCTGACAGCAGCACCGTGACATACAGCGCTGACAGCAGCACCGTGACATACAGCGCTGACAGCAGCACCGTGACATACAGCGCTGACAGCAGCACCGTGACATACAGCGCTGACAGCAGCACCGTGACATACAGCGCTGACAGCAGCACCGTGACATACAGCGCTGACAGCAGCACCGTGACATACAGCGCTGACAGCAGCACCGTGACATACAGCACTGACAGCAGCACCGTAAGCAGCCCCAGGAGGAAGTCAGCACAGCACAGGGATGGTGTGATCCCCTCATAATAAGAACCCCCAGGAGGAAGTCAGCACAGCACAGGGATAGTGTGATCCCTTCATAATAAGAACCCCCAGGAGGAAGTCAGCACAGCACAGGGATATCATAAGCAGCCCCAGTAGAAATATGACACCGCTCAACCTCTTCAAAGAGGAGGGTAGGGGCATATAGTACGGTGTGCTTTTTTGGGTCAAGGAAGTGAGCCAAATGAATTAAGAAGGTCTGTGTGCTTGATTAAAAAAATAGTTTATAGACATATACATGGTCTACTGGTCACATGTGTTGAATTCCTCCGAGATCCATGCCTCATTCATTTTTAGAAATGTGAGGTAGTTAACACTGTGGTGAGCTAGGCGAGTACGCTTATCGGTCACAATCCCCCCTGCTGCGCTGAACGTCCTTTCGGACAGGACACTGGATGAGGGGCAAGCCAACAGTTCGATTGCAAATTGGGCAAGCTCTGGCCAGAGGTCAAGCCTGCCCACCCAGTAGTCTAGGGGTTCATCACTCCTCAGAGCGTCCACATCGGCCGTTAACCCAATGTAGTCGGACACCTGACGGTCTAGGCGTTCCCTGATGCTGGATCCGGATGACACCTGTCGATGGGTCGGCTGAAAGAATGACCTCATATCCGAAGTCACCAACACATCTTCAAACCGGCCTCTTCTTGCAGGCGCTGTTGGATTGGTACCCGCAAATCCTTCTCTGGGAGTGGGAATTGCTCCTCTGCCAGCGCACGCAAAAGCAGAATGCAGCATTTCTCGAAGCAAGGCCTGGAAGTGCTGCATTCTGACAGCCCTCTGCGACGGCGGTAACATTTCCGCCATTTTGTGTTTGTACCGGGGGTCTAAGTACGTTGCCACCCAGTACTGGTCCTTGACCCTCATGCTTTTTATACGGGGGTCCCTATTAAAACACTGGAGCATGAAGGCCCCCATTTGCACTAAAGTGGAAGCGGTGTGGTGGCCTGGCTCCTGCTCATCATCCAGGATAATGTCGTCCTCTTCATTCTCCTCTCCCCATCCTCGCACAACAGGGATCCCAGAAAGGTTTAAAGCATGCTCTTCTTGCTCCTGCTCATCCGCCCCGGCACCATCCTCCTCTGACTCCTCATCAGACTCCTGTTGTTGACTTGTCTCAGATAGAGTAGCCCCCCCTGGGAATTCATCCAGCATTGCGACTTCCTCATCTTCCCGCTCCTGCTCCTCCACAGCCTGATCAATGACACGACGCAATGCACGCTCCAGAAAGAAGGCATAAGGTACCATGTCACTGATGGCGCCATGGCTGCGACTGACCAGTTTGGTGATCTCCTCAAATGGCCGCAGAAGTCTGCATGTGTCGCGCATGAGCAGCCACTGGCGCGGTGAAAAAAAACCCAGCTCCCCAGAACCGTTTCTTTCGCAGAGTTCATACAGGTAGACGTTAACTGCACGTTTCTGCTGGAGCAGCCTATCAAGCATATAGAAGGTTGAGTTCCATCGCGTCGGGCAATCGCAAATAAGACGTCTGACCGGCAGATGGTGTCGCCGCTGAATGTCAGCAAGGCGAGCCATGGCCGTGTAAGATCTTCTGAAATGGGCCGAGATTTTCCTTGCCTGCCGCAAGATGTCCTGGACCCCAGGGTATTTGACAAGGAATCGCTGCACGACCAAGTTTAAGACGTGTGCCATGCACGGCACGTGCGTGATTTTGCCCTGTTTCAATGCGCTAAGCAGATTGGCACCGTTGTCACACACCACTTTACCAACTGTCAAATTGAGCGGTGTTAGCCACTCATCTGCCTGTGAACGCAAAGCTGAAAGGAGTGCCGGGCCAGTGTGGCTCTTTGCTTCCAGGCACAACAGACGCAGCACGGCATGGCAACGTCTCACCTGGCATGTGGAATAGGTTCTGGGGAGCTTGGGCGGTGCAGTGGAAGAGACGCTAGCAGCGGAAAAGGAGGAGGCAGCTGAGGAGGAGAGGGAGGAGGATGGAGTAGGAGGAGGAGAAGAAGAGTCAGGCCTGCATGCAATCCGTGGCGGTAAAACCAAATCTACACGGGTGCCACGGGTTACATGCTTGACGGCCGTCAGAAGGTTCACCCAGTGGGCAGTAAAACTGATATACCTTCCCTGCCCGTGTTTGCTAGACCACGTGTCTGTGGTCAGATGTATCTTGGCACCGACACTGTGTGCCAGAGATACATTCACTTGCCGCTGAACATGGCCATATAGCTCTGGGATGCCCTTCTCTGAGAAATACTTCCTTCCTGGGACCTTCCATTGTGGTGTTCCAATGGCCACAAATTTGCGAAAGGCCTCCGAGTCCACCAGTTTATATGGCAGTAGTTGGCGGGCTATGAGTTCTGACAAGCCAGCCACCAACCGTTGGGCAAGAGGGTTATCCGGCGTCATCATTTTTTTACGCTCAAACATTAGGCCCACGGAAGCCTGCCTTTTTGCAGAAAAACGTGAGCTTGGCGTGATGGAAGGTGGAGTGGAGGACAATTGTGAGGAGAGAGGAGAAGGAGAAGTAGAAGACGAGGCTGGACGGTGAGAGCCTGCAGTGTGGCTTTGTGTGTTCCGTTGCTCCCACTGGGCTCGGTGATGGCTGCTCATGTGCCTTCTTAAGGCGGTCGTCCCTAGGTGAGTATTGGGCTTACCGCGACTAACGCGTTGACTGCAAAGATTGCAGATGGCAACGCTATTGTCAGCAGCGGACACGTTAAAAAAAGCCCACACTGCGGAGCCATGTGCCGGTGTCCTGGGAGCGCCAGATGTGACCGTACATGGTCGATGACTCGCTCCTGATACATTTGCAGTCTGCTTTGTCCCTGCTGTGCAATGTAAGTCATTGCTGCTTCTCCTCCCTATCTGCTGGTCCATATCTCCCTCTGAACTCCCCTCCTCTTCCTCTCTTGTGGGCACCCACGTGACATCACTAGACACGTCATCATCAACGTCACCTTCCCCACCGCTATAAGTAGAGTAGGCAGCAACACCGGGGACCAACCTCCTCCTTGGGCTGATCTGGGTACTGGCGTCAGACTGCTGAGTAGCGCTTGTTGCTACCTCCTCTTCCTGATCCAATACCAAGAGTGGCTGCGCATCAGAAATGTCCTCTTGATATGGATCGGAAAATAATTCCAGTGACTCAAGCGGAAGGTATGTGGTGGTGGTGGTGGTGGTGGTCGTGTTGTTGGTGGTAGTGTCTTTGGGGGTGCACATAGCAGAGAGTGAAGAAGAGGGTGCAGATCGAGAGGATGAGGAGGGTGCAGAAGAGTAAGGCTGAGCGAGCCACTCAACCAAGTCTGGTGCATCCTTTAAAGTAATTGAACGCACCTTCTGCAACTTCCCACTTTGGCTCAAGCCTGTTGCTCCTGCCCTACCCCTACCACCCCTGCGGAAGGGCCTGCCTCTTCCTCTGCCTGTCATTTTTTAAATGACCCTGTGACAAAACTCTTAGTCCCTATACCGATGAAGGACTGCTGCAGTATAGGGCAGCGGTCAGCAGTGGTGCACGTCAACCCTATCTATTGTGGACCGATAGCGGTCCTTACAGAACAGCAGACTGTACCGCACTCAAGCCTATGTACCGTAGCACCCTATACCAAGTTACCAGTCCTTATAAGAACTTTTGTGGAACAAGCAGGTTGTGTGTTAGTGATTAGCAGACTGTACGTCAGTCCCTATACCGCTGAAGGACTGCTGCAGTATAGGTGAGCGGTCAGCAGTGGTGCACGTCAACCCTATCTATTGTGGACCGATAGCGGTCCTTACAGAACAGCAGACTGTACCGCACTCAAGCCTATGTACCGTAGCACCCTATACCAAGTTACCAGTCCTTATAAGAACTTTTGTGGACCAAGCAGGTTGTGTATTAGTGTTTAGCAGACTGTACGTCAGTCCCTATACCGCTGAAGGACTGCTGCAGTATAGGGCAGCGGTCAGCAGTGGTGCACGTCAACCCTATCTATTGTGGACCGATAGCGGTCCTTACAGAACAGCAGACTGTACCGCACTCAAGCCTATGTACCGTAGCACCCTATACCAAGTTACCAGTCCTTATAAGAACTTTTGTGGAACAAGCAGGTTGTGTGTTAGTGATTAGCAGACTGTACGTCAGTCCCTATACCGCTGAAGGACTGCTGCAGTATAGGTGAGCGGTCAGCAGTGGTGCACGTCAACCCTATCTATTGTGGACCTATAGCGGTCCTTACAGAACAGCAGACTGTACCGCACTCAAGCCTATGTACCGTAGCACCCTATACCAAGTTACCAGTCCTTATAAGAACTTTTGTGGACCAAGCAGGTTGTGTATTAGTGTTTAGCAGACTGTACGTCAGTCCCTATACCGCTGAAGGACTGCTGCAGTATAGGGCAGCGGTCAGCAGTGGTGCACGTCAACCCTATCTATTGTGGACCGATAGCGGTCCTTACAGAACAGCAGACTGTACCGCACTCAAGCCTATGTACCGTAGCACCCTATACCAAGTTACCAGTCCTTATAAGAACTTTTGTGGAACAAGCAGGTTGTGTGTTAGTGATTAGCAGACTGTACGTCAGTCCCTATACCGCTGAAGGACTGCTGCAGTATAGGGCAGCGGTCAGCAGTGGTGCACGTCAACCCTATCTATTGTGGACCGATAGCGGTCCTTACAGAACAGCAGACTGTACCGCACTCAAGCCTATGTACCGTAGCACCCTATACCAAGTTACCAGTCCTTATAAGAACTTTTGTGGAACAAGCAGGTTGTGTGTTAGTGATTAGCAGACTGTACGTCAGTCCCTATACCGCTGAAGGACTGCTGCAGTATAGGTGAGCGGTCAGCAGTGGTGCACGTCAACCCTATCTATTGTGGACCTATAGCGGTCCTTACAGAACAGCAGACTGTACCGCACTCAAGCCTATGTACCGTAGCACCCTATACCAAGTTACCAGTCCTTATAAGAACTTTTGTGGACCAAGCAGGTTGTGTATTAGTGTTTAGCAGACTGTACGTCAGTCCCTATACCGCTGAAGGACTGCTGCAGTATAGGGCAGCGGTCAGCAGTGGTGCACGTCAACCCTATCTATTGTGGACCGATAGCGGTCCTTACAGAACAGCAGACTGTACCGCACTCAAGCCTATGTACCGTAGCACCCTATACCAAGTTACCAGTCCTTATAAGAACTTTTGTGGACCAAGCAGGTTGTGTATTAGTGTTTAGCAGACTGTACGTCAGTCCCTATACCGCTGAAGGACTGCTGCAGTATAGGGCAGCGGTCAGCAGTGGTGCACGTCAACCCTATCTATTGTGGACCGATAGCGGTCCTTACAGAACAGCAGACTGTACCGCACTCAAGCCTATGTACCGTAGCACCCTATACCAAGTTACCAGTCCTTATAAGAACTTTTGTGGAACAAGCAGGTTGTGTGTTAGTGATTAGCAGACTGTACGTCAGTCCCTATACCGCTGAAGGACTGCTGCAGTATAGGTGAGCGGTCAGCAGTGGTGCACGTCAACCCTATCTATTGTGGACCTATAGCGGTCCTTACAGAACAGCAGACTGTACCGCACTCAAGCCTATGTACCGTAGCACCCTATACCAAGTTACCAGTCCTTATAAGAACTTTTGTGGACCAAGCAGGTTGTGTATTAGTGTTTAGCAGACTGTACGTCAGTCCCTATACCGCTGAAGGACTGCTGCAGTATAGGGCAGCGGTCAGCAGTGGTGCACGTCAACCCTATCTATTGTGGACCGATAGCGGTCCTTACAGAACAGCAGACTGTACCGCACTCAAGCCTATGTACCGTAGCACCCTATACCAAGTTACCAGTCCTTATAAGAACTTTTGTGGAACAAGCAGGTTGTGTGTTAGTGATTAGCAGACTGTACGTCAGTCCCTATACCGCTGAAGGACTGCTGCAGTATAGGGCAGCGGTCAGCAGTGGTGCACGTCAACCCTATCTATTGTGGACCGATAGCGGTCCTTACAGAACAGCAGACTGTACCGCACTCAAGCCTATGTACCGTAGCACCCTATACCAAGTTACCAGTCCTTATAAGAACTTTTGTGGAACAAGCAGGTTGTGTGTTAGTGATTAGCAGACTGTACGTCAGTCCCTATACCGCTGAAGGACTGCTGCAGTATAGGTGAGCGGTCAGCAGTGGTGCACGTCAACCCTATCTATTGTGGACCTATAGCGGTCCTTACAGAACAGCAGACTGTACCGCACTCAAGCCTATGTACCGTAGCACCCTATACCAAGTTACCAGTCCTTATAAGAACTTTTGTGGACCAAGCAGGTTGTGTATTAGTGTTTAGCAGACTGTACGTCAGTCCCTATACCGCTGAAGGACTGCTGCAGTATAGGGCAGCGGTCAGCAGTGGTGCACGTCAACCCTATCTATTGTGGACCGATAGCGGTCCTTACAGAACAGCAGACTGTACCGCACTCAAGCCTATGTACCGTAGCACCCTATACCAAGTTACCAGTCCTTATAAGAACTTTTGTGGAACAAGCAGGTTGTGTGTTAGTGATTAGCAGACTGTACGTCAGTCCCTATACCGCTGAAGGACTGCTGCAGTATAGGGCAGCGGTCAGCAGTGGTGCACGTCAACCCTATCTATTGTGGACCGATAGCGGTCCTTACAGAACAGCAGACTGTACCGCACTCAAGCCTATGTACCGTAGCACCCTATACCAAGTTACCAGTCCTTATAAGAACTTTTGTGGACCAAGCAGGTTGTGTATTAGTGTTTAGCAGACTGTACGTCAGTCCCTATACCGCTGAAGGACTGCTGCAGTATAGGGCAGCGGTCAGCAGTGGTGCACGTCAACCCTATCTATTGTGGACCGATAGCGGTCCTTACAGAACAGCAGACTGTACCGCACTCAAGCCTATGTACCGTAGCACCCTATACCAAGTTACCAGTCCTTATAAGAACTTTTGTGGAACAAGCAGGTTGTGTGTTAGTGATTAGCAGACTGTACGTCAGTCCCTATACCGCTGAAGGACTGCTGCAGTATAGGTGAGCGGTCAGCAGTGGTGCACGTCAACCCTATCTATTGTGGACCGATAGCGGTCCTTACAGAACAGCAGACTGTACCGCACTCAAGCCTATGTACCGTAGCACCCTATACCAAGTTACCAGTCCTTATAAGAACTTTTGTGGACCAAGCAGGTTGTGTATTAGTGTTTAGCAGACTGTACGTCAGTCCCTATACCGCTGAAGGACTGCTGCAGTATAGGGCAGCGGTCAGCAGTGGTGCACGTCAACCCTATCTATTGTGGACCGATAGCGGTCCTTACAGAACAGCAGACTGTACCGCACTCAAGCCTATGTACCGTAGCACCCTATACCAAGTTACCAGTCCTTATAAGAACTTTTGTGGAACAAGCAGGTTGTGTGTTAGTGATTAGCAGACTGTACGTCAGTCCCTATACCGCTGAAGGACTGCTGCAGTATAGGGCAGCGGTCAGCAGTGGTGCACGTCAACCCTATCTATTGTGGACCGATAGCGGTCCTTACAGAACAGCAGACTGTACCGCACTCAAGCCTATGTACCGTAGCACCCTATACCAAGTTACCAGTCCTTATAAGAACTTTTGTGGAACAAGTGAGTTGTGAATGTTTAGCAGACTGCAGCAGAAGGGCAGCAGTCAAGTATAATATCCTTTCTATATTTGGAAGAAAGAATATTATACATGTACAAGCCTATTACTGTACCACTGATACCAGTCCTGAAAAGAACCTTTGTGGAACTAATAATAACAGCAAGTCTTTAAAATTACCCTCACTGCCTGACAACACTGCTTCCTTCCTGTCCCTATACAAATTGGCAAAAAAAGAGAACGATTAGTGGTTACTGGAACAGCTCTTTTGTGGACCTTGATAGTAACAGCTAATGATGATGATGATGATGATGATGATGAAAGACTAATCTGGCTGTCCCTGTAGCATACACCGTCCTTTCCCTTTCTCTAAACTAACAAAAGACACTCAGGCTGCTGCAAGAATCAGCAGCACAGCAAACCTATCAACACCTAACACCTATACCAGTCCTGAAAAGAACTTTTGTGTACCAAATAGCTAGTGGTTTATCTCTCCCTACTCCACACAGGATCCTTTCCCTACAGTGACAGAAGAAAGAATGTAAAATGGCCACCGGATCGGGTGTATTTATAGGTTAGGGGGAATGTACAAGTGTCCATGTGCTGTCATGTCTCAATTGGCTGTCCTGTATCACATGATAAACGTGTCACCAAAGGTTAAAGTTCTTGTATACATTAAACACGTAAGTCCGCCGCGGCGAACGACGGAAAAAGGCGTTCGAACGTGCGGACCGCGAATGTCGGAAATTCGCCGCGAAACGACCGCCGGGCGAAACGTTCGTCCATCACTATGTATGATATATCGGGGGATACAGAGGACAGGCGATTGTCATGTATGATATATCGGGGGATACAGAGGACAGGTGATTGTCATGTATGATATATCGGGGGGATACAGAGGACAGGTGATTGTCATGTATGATATATCGGGGGGATACAGAGGACAGGTGATTATCATGTATGATATATCAGGGGATACAGAGGACAGGTGATTGTCATGTATGATATATCGGGGGGATACAGAGGACAGGTGATTGTCATGTATGATATATCAGGGGGATACAGAGGACAGGTGATTATCATGTATGATATATCGGGGGGGATACAGAGGACAGGTGATTATCATGTATGATATATCGGGGGATACAGAGGACAGGTGATTGTCATGTATGATATATCGGGGGGATACAGAGGACAGGTGATTGTCATGTATGATATATCAGGGGATACAGAGGACAGGTGATTGTCATGTATGATATATCGGGGGATACAGAGGACAGGTGATTGTCATGTATGATATATCGGGGGATACAGAGGACAGGTGATTGTCATGTATGATATATCGGGGGATACAGAGGACAGGTGATTGTCATATATGATATATCGGGGGATACAGAGGACAGGTGATTGTCATGTATGATATATCGGGGGGATACAGAGGACAGGTGATTATCATGTATGATATATCGGGGGGGGATACAGAGGACAGGTGATTGTCATGTATGATATATCGGGGGATACAGAGGACAGGTGATTGTCATGTATGATATATCGGGGGATACAGAGGACAGGTGATTGTCATGTATGATATATCGGGGGATACAGAGGACAGGTGATTGTCATATATGATATATGGGGGGATACAGAGGACAGGTGATTGTCATGTATGATATATCGGGGGATACAGAGGACAGGTGATTGTCATGTATGATATATCAGGGGATACAGAGGACAGGTGATTGTCATGTATGATATATCGGGGGATACAGAGGACAGGCGATTGTCATGTATGATATATCGGGGGGGATACAGAGGACAGGCGATTGTCATGTATGATATATCGGGGGATACAGAGGACAGGTGATTATCATGTATGATATATCGGGGGATACAGAGGACAGGTGATTATCATGTATGATATATCGGGGGATACAGAGGACAGGTGATTGTCATGTATGATATATCGGGGGATACAGAGGACAGGCGATTGTCATGTATGATATATCGGGGGATACAGAGGACAGGTGATTATCATGTATGATATATCGGGGGGGATACAGAGGACAGGTGATTATCATGTATGATATATCGGGGGATACAGAGGACAGGTGATTGTCATGTATGATATATCGGGGGGATACAGAGGACAGGTGATTCTCATGTATGCTATATCGGGGGATATTTTCATCATCTCGCTATTCGTTTCGGTTTTTCCGACTTTCACAGATTTATTTCATCTTTGGGATTTTCAAGCTCCAATTGTGAAGAAGGCGTGTCTATCCAATTCTTACATTCTGATTGGTGGACCTCTAATTCAATTTTCCTTATTATACACAGCTGGTTTCTGTTTAATTTAGCTATGAGTAAGCGTCTAACGATACGAAACGCGTTAGCCACTTACCCTGTCTGTCCTTCCCTGATGTGACGGTACTTTTGGATTTTTAAGTCTACAATAAAGATGCCTTTTCATGGAGTGCAGGATTTCTTTTTCCACAGAATGGGATTGCCTTTTCCCATCTTCATCACATGGAGGACTGGGAGATTACAGTAGAAAGATACAATATCTGACAAAAGTAAGTACACCCCTCAGTGCCATTTCTTCTCTCTTTCCATGTTTCAGCACTGAAGAAATGACACTTGTCTACAATGTAAAGTAGTGAGTGTACAGCTTGTATAACAGTGTAAATTTCCTGTCCCCTCAAAATAACTCAACACACAGCCATTAATGTCTAAACCGCTGGCAACAAAAGTCAGTACACCCCTAAGGGGAAAATGTCCAATATTTTGTGTGGCCGTCATTATTTTCCAGCACTGCCTTCACCCTCTTGGGCATGGAGGTCACCAGAGCTTCACAGGTCACCACTGGAGTCCTCCTCCCCTCCCCCATGATGACATCACAGAGCTGGTGGATGTTGGAGACCTTCCCCTCCTCCACCTTCCGTCTGAGGATCCCCCACAGATGATCAATAGGGTTTAGGTCTGGAGACATGCTTGGCCAGTCCATCACCTTTACCCTCAGCTTCTTTAGCAAGGCAGTGGTGGTGTTGGAGGTGTGTTTGGGGTGGTTATTATGTTGGAATACTGCCCTGCGGTCCAGTCTCTGAAGGGAGGGGATCATGCTCTGCTTCAGTATGTCACAGTACATGTTGGCATTCATGGTCCCCTCAATGATCTGTAGCCCCCCAGTGCCGGCAGCACTCATGCAGCCCCAGACCATGACACCCCCACCACCATGCCTGACTGTAGACAAGACACACTTGTCTTTGTCCTCCTCACCTGGTTGCCCCCACACACGCTTGTCACCATCTGACACCAAATACCTTTATCTTGGTCCCATCAGACCACAGGACATGGTTCCAGTAATCCATCTCCTTAGTCTGCTTGTCTTCAGCAAACTGTTTGTGGTCTTTCTTGTGCATCATCTTTAGAAGAGGCTTCCTTCTGGGATGACAGCCATGCAGACCAATTTGATGCAGTGTGCGGTGTATGGTCTGAGCATTGACAGGCTGACCCCCCACCCCTACAACCTCTGCAGCAATGCTGGCAGCACTCATACGTCTATTTCCCAAAGACAACCTCTGGATATGACGCTGAGCACGTGACCTCAACTTCTTTGGTGGACCATGGCGAGGCCTGTTCTGAGGGGAACCTGTCCTGTTATACCGCTGTATGGTCTTGGCCACCGTGCTGCAGCTCAGTTTCAGGGTCTCGGCAATCTTCTTATAGCCTAGAACATCTTTATGTAGAGCAACAATTCTTATCTTCAGATCCTCAGAGAGTTCTTTGCCATGAGGTGCCATGTTGTACTTCCAGTGACCAGTATGAGAGAGTGAGAGCGATAACACCAAATTTAACACACCTGCTTCCCATTCACACCTGAGACCTTGTAACACTAACGAGTCACATGACACCAGGGAGGGGAAAATGGCTAATTGGGCCCAATTTGGACATTTTCACTTAGGGGTGTACTCATTTTTGTTGCTAGTGAAGAAAAGATTTACAAAAATGGGAGGGGTGTCCTTCCTTACTTTTTGTTAGATGCTGTAACATTGTTTGAACATGGGAAGTTACAGTGGCACGGCATTTCTGGCAGGATCACCAGGTAATTTCTGTGCTTGATGAACATTTTGGACTTGGTTTTAGGTATTCTTTCATTTGTATACAGTTTTCGTATAACTGTATTGTTTAGTGTTTCCCAGACAAGACATGCAGATGGATTGGTTGTGATTGTCGCTGTGTATGGCCACCGCTGCTACAGAGCAGGAACCGGGATCTATGGACCTTCATCTGTACATTTGTAGCCACCAAGTGACCGTCTGCATGTCTTCTGTGTAGGACACCTCTATAGAAATGATGTCACCACGTAATACCATTCTTGCTGAAGAGATGAGATTTCTGATGTAGGGTTCTCTCTCCTGGCAGTGTGAAGATCGGAAGATTGAAGGTCTCTACAAGGCCCTGCAGATGGCTGGAGATAATTCTTCCTTCCCTCAGACCGTCTCTCTTTCCCTTTACTCCTCCGCTTCATTCATTGGATTCTTCATCAATAAAGACCAGGCCGGGGCCATCCGGAGCTTTGTGGAGGCGTTCTGTAGTCTGGCCTCCACACATGCAGGTGAGGTTCTCAGATGATGGACAGTGAACCTCTTCCCCTCCAGGAGAGTCAGGAGAATTCCCCATCATTATATAATTAGATTTTTAAATGACCGTGAGGTGTGGGGGTTGGGTATTCTCTGCTAAGATCATCGCAAGGTCTGTTGTAGATTCTGTCCGGAATGATGAAGGGGAGGATACGGGATAGAGGTTGATGATACGGGATAAAGGTTGAGGATACGGGATAGAGGTTGAGGATAGGGGATAAAGGTTGAGGATATAGGATAGAGGTTGAGGATATAGGATAAAGGTTGAGGATATGGGATAAAGGTTGAGGATATAGGATAAAGGTTGAGGATATAGGATAAAGGTTGAGGATATAGGATAGAGGTTGAGGATATAGGATAAAGGTTGAGGATAGGGGATAAAGGTTGAGGATACGGGATAGAGGTTGAGGATACGGGATAAAGGTTGAGGATACGGGATAAAGGTTGAGGATATGGGATAAAGGTTGAGGATACGGGATAGAGGTTGAGGATACGGGATAGAGGTTGAGGATAGGGGATAAAGGTTGAGGATATAGGATAGAGGTTGAGGATACAGGATAAAGGTTGAGGATACGGGATAAAGGTTGAGGATTTAGGATAAAGGTTGAGGATACGGGATAGAGGTTGAGGATAGGGGATAAAGGTTGAGGATATGGGATAAAGGTTGAGGATACGGGATAAAGTTTGAGGATACAGGATAAAGGTTGAGGATATGGGATAAAGGTTGAGGATACGGGATAAAGGTTGAGGATATGGGATAAAGGTTGAGGATACGGGATAAAGGTTGAGGATATGATATAAAGGTTGAGGATATAGGATAGAGGTTGAGGATACGGGATAGAGGTTGAGGATATGATATAAAGGTTGAGGATATAGGATAGAGGTTGAGGATATAGGATAGAGGTTGAGGATACGGGATAAAGGTTGAGGATATGATATAAAGGTTGAGGATATGGGATAAAGGTTGAGGATACGGGATAGAGGTTGAGGATAGGGGATAAAGGTTGAGGATAGGGGATAAAGGTTGAGGATACGGGATAGAGGTTGAGGATACGGGATAAAGGTTGAGGATACGGGATAGAGGTTGAGGATAGGGGATAAAGGTTGAGGATACAGGATAGAGGTTGAGGATACGGGATAGAGGTTGAGGATACGGGATAAAGGTTGAGGATACGGGGTAGAGGTTGAGGATACGGGATAGAGGTTGAGGATATGATATAAAGGTTGAGGGTATAGGATAGAGGTTGAGGATACGGGATAAAGGTTGTGGATACAGGATAAAGGTTGAGGATACGGAATAAAGGTTGAGGATACGGGATAGAGGTTGAGGATACGGGATAAAGGTTGAGGATACGGGATAGAGGTTGAGGATATGATATAAAGGTTGAGAATATAGGATAGAGGTTGAGGATACGGGATAGAGGTTGAGGATACGGGATAAAGGTTGAGGATAGGGGATAAAGGTTGAGGATACAGGATAAAGGTTGAGGATACGGAACACAGGTTGAGGATACGGGGTAGAGGTTGAGGATACGGGATAAAGGTTGAGGATACGGGATAGAGGTTGAGGATACGGGATAGAGGTTGAGGATACGGGATAAAGGTTGAGGATACGGGATAGAGGTTGAGGATACGGGATAAAGGTTGAGGATACGGGATAGAGGTTGAGGATACGGGATAAAGGTTGAGGATACGGGATAGAGGTTGAGGATACGGGATAAAGTTTGAGGATACGGGATAGAGGTTGAGGATACGGGATAAAGGTTGAGGATACGGGATAGAGGTTGAGGATACGGGATAAAGGTTGAGGATACGGGATAGAGGTTGAGGATATGATATAAAGGTTGAGGATATAGGATAGAGGTTCAGGATACAAGATGGGCAATGGCATGTTAGCAGACCTCCCAAATGTCCCTGATCTGGAGGAACTGTCCCTCTGCCAAAACCAATTATTTCTGTACCTCCTTCCTCCTCTATATGGTTTGAAGTATACGCCTTTCTATTATGTACTGTATGTATATGTATGTGTGTACTGTATATTGTATTGTTATAGTGAGGTGACCCTCCCTCGTATCTTCTCTCCTCAGATTGCTCCATCAGGTTGGTCTCTCGAGAGTTTCACTTGACTTTGGCACACAAATTCTCTCCACACCTTCAAGGGACCCTGGAATGTCTGGCAAAGTCCATCTGTCCTACCCAGAACTGTGTGTGGGAAGCCACACTTTACTCCAGGGATATGAGATTTGTTCATTACCAGGTACCCGGGGCACCAGAGGAGCGGGGGGGGGGACTGTGATAACAGAGGAAATAATCAAAATATACAGAGTGCATTGGATGCCAATTCCCTGGCAGTCTCCAGTTTCTTGTACTAAACAACAGTCTGCAAGGCTGTGACACCCTTCTCCTCTCCTCACATTATTGAGTTCCTGGCACAGATGAGGATTCTGGTAGGTTGTGTTCCCTTTTCTCTGCTCCTCCTCACATTATGGAGTTCCTGGCTGAGTGTCAGGGCTGGCTTAGCCCTTCCTCCTCTGGGCTGGCTGCTCAGCTGTCGGCTAATTGCCAGCTCTCTTCTCTTTCCACAGTTACCAGCTGTTCCCGATGATGCTCGTCTGACCTGCCTATTTAAAGCCTTCCTGCTCACTCTTTCCTTTGCCTTCGCGTTGGTCACATCACTAGGAACCATCCCCTGCTGTTTGTTTCAAGACTGGCTTGCTGACATCCCATCTGGCTTCTTATCCTGCTTGCAGTTGCTCTCCTTGGATCCCTGACTTCTGGACTGGCTGATTACCCGATCTGGTTACTGGACTCTGGCTATGCTTGACTACGCTTTTTTCTATTTAACTTTTTATTTTTATTAATAAACAAGTGTGATTTGATTGTACTTCTGTCTCGGTCTGATTCATGGTTCCTGACAGTAGGCGAAGGCCATGAATTCAGAAGATACAGTCAATCCACTTGTTGGTAATATTTTTTCCAGATTGGATGAATTGGATCACTGCATGGATCAGTTTGCCTTGGCATTACAAACGCTCCTGAGTCGCACGGCTCACCTGGAATCCCCCGCGGTGGCTGCTCCGGTACAATCTGAGTCGCAGGCTGTCCCTGCTGCTGCGCCAGTCTCTGTGCAGGCACCCACCTCGAGTATTACCTCTATAAGAGGTATGTCTGGTTCTGCTCCACTTCCCCAGCGATTTGGGGGCGATCCAGTTCAATGCAGAGGGGTTCTCAACCAGGTTGAGATTTACTTCGAGATGCTGCCCCAGGCGTTTCCCACAGACAGAAGCAAAGTAGGCTTTGTGATATCTTTGCTTTCTGAGAGAGCCTTGGCCTGGGCTAACCCTCTATGGGAGACGCAAAAACCTGTCTTGAGTTACCCTCAGTTTGTGGCTTCATATAAAAGGGTATTTGACGTTCCGCACGCTCCGCTTCTGCTGCCAAATGCCTCATGTCCATCAAACAGAGTACGAGAACTGTTGCCGACTACGCCATTGAATTCCGTACTCTGGCAGCAGAGGTTGCTTGGAACAATGAGGCCCTTGTGGCTTTTTCTCATGGTCTCTCGGATTCCATCAAGGATGAGATAGCAGCCCGAGATATACCCACTGAGCTGGAGAGCTTGATCTCATTTGTCATCCTCATTGACTCCAGACTCAGAGAAAGACTTTCTCTTAAAGAGCGCTTGCAGAAGCCTCCTGTACGCTTGCCTCCGAGCTTTGTAGTCCCACCCATGCCTCCCTCACCTCCCATGCCTCATCACCTCCCATGCCTCCCTCACCTCCCATGCCTCCTGGTACCGAGTCGGTCAGTGAAGATGAACCCATGCACCTGGGCTTCACGCGTCTCTCTGCAGATGAGAGAGCCTTTAGGAGGAGGGAGAGATTGTGCCTTTATTGTGGCCAGACAGGTCACTTTTTGAAGTCTTGTCCCACCTATCCAGGGAACACCCAAACCTTGAGGTCCTGTCATGGACAGACCTTAGGTGGCGTTGTTTCGTCCCCAGTTATCCTGAAGGATAAGCCTCCTGGTTTTGGTCACTCTTTCTGCTGAGTCGTCCATCGAGATACAGGCTCTAATCGACTCCGGGGCTGCAGGCCTGTTCATTGATGCTGCCCTTGTATTGCAGCACTCGATTCCGCTGTAGCTGCGTGACACTCCACTTGCCATTGAGGCTCCTGACGGGAGACCTTTACAGCCTGCCCATGTGACTCATGAGACGGTTCCGTTGTCCATGGCCATAGGGGCTCTTCACCATGAGATAATCCAATTCCAAGTTATTTCCTCACCCAGATTTCCGCTGGTTATTGGTTATCCTTGGTTACAGAGGCACAACCCTTCTTTTGATTGGCTCCGTGCTGAGGTTCTCTCCTGGTCACCACAGTGCAGTGAGACATGCTTCCTGAAGGTATCCAAGTCCTGTGCACCGCTTCACTCCCCTCCCTGCCGGAGGAGTACCGCGATTTTGGTGATGTCTTTGATAAAGGTCAAGCCGGTAGTTTGCCTCCACACCGGTCTTATGATTGCGCAATTGACCTTCAACCTGGTGCCATACCTCCTCGTGGCCGGGTTTACACTTTGTCGGTCTTGGAGGATAAGGCCATGGAGGAGTATGTTGCAGACGCACTTTCCGGAGGTTTCATCCGCAAATCCTCGTCTCCTACTGGTGCTGGTTTCTTCTTTGTGAAAAAGAATAGCGGTGAACTGAGACCTTGTATAGATTATAGGGGCCTCAATCGCGTCACGATTAAGAATGCCTACCCGATTCCATTGATTACGGAGATATTTGACCGCCTCAAGGGAGCAACGGTTTTCACAAAGCTTGACCTGAGAGGGGCATACAATCTTGTGCACATTAAGGAGGACGACGAGTGGAAAACTGCGTTTAATACCAGAACAGGCCATTATGAATACCTGGTAATGCCTTTTGGCATTTGTAACGCCCCGTCAGTTTTCCAGGAATTTATTAACGATGTCCTCCGAGATTTGTTGCAGTTATGTGTGGTGGCTTATCTCGATGATATCCTCATATTTTCCAAGTCCCTGGAGAGCCACCACACAGATGTCTGTTGTGTGCTTCAGAAACGAAGAGAGAACAATTCCTGGGCTATGTCATTTCCACTGCTGGTTTTTCGATGGACCCAGAGAAACTTTCGGCAGTCCTACAGTGGCCTCGACCCGTGGGTTTATGTCCTCTGCATCGTTTCCTGGGCTTTACCAACTACTATCAAGAGTTTATTCGTAACTTCTCGTCTCTGGTCAAGCCCCTGACTGATATGACCAGAAAGGACGGTAACCCACAGAGTTGGTCTCCGGAGTCCATTAAGGCCTCTGAGACTCTCAAGGCTGCCTTTGTTTCTGCTCCTGTGTTGGCACATCCTGATCCTACGTTGCCTTTTATCCTAGAAGTTGATGCTTCTGAGACTGGAGTTGGCATCCTTCTGTCTCAACGTCCTAACTCTGAGAGCGCTATGCATCCGTGTGGCTACTTTTCCAAGAAATTGTCACCTGCTGAGTGCAATTATGAGATTGGTGACAGAGAGCTGTTGGCGATCATTTTAGCCCTGAAAGAATGGAGACATCTCCTTGAAGGTACCACTGTGCCCGTTCTTATTCTTACTGACCATAAGAACCTCACATTCTTGTCTGAGGCTAAGCGACTCTCTCCCAGAAGGGGCACGATGGGCTCTTTTCTTGTCGAGCTTTAATTCCATTGTCTCATTCTTACCCGGTACTAAGAATGTAAGGGCTGATGCCTTGTCACAACAATTTTCTACCTCTTCCAAGTCGGAGTCGGTTCCGGTTCCTGTGATTCCTCCTGATCGTATCTTGGCTACGGTTCGCACCAGTCTCACTTGTCCTTTGGGTGACAAAATTCTTGCTGCTCAGGTCCATGCTCCTCCTGATAAACCTTGTGACCGCTGCTTTGTCCCAGAGAGTCTCCGTACTGCAGTGCTCCAGACTTACCATTCTCCCAAGGCAGCTGGCCATCCTGGGAAGAATCAACTCATTTGGGCCATTTCCCAACAATTCTGGTGGCCTAGTCTACGGGCTGATGTTACTGCCTTCGTAGCTGCCTGTCCCGTGTGTGCTCAGAGTAAGACTCCACGACACCTTCCAGTGGGCCTCCTACAACCCATACCCAATGGAGAGAGGCCCTGGACCCACCTGTCTATAGATTTCATTGTGGAATTGCCCAACTCCCAAGGCAACAATGTTATCCTTATGGTGGTTGACCGGTTCTCAAAGATGTGTCATTGTATTCCACTTAAGAAGTTGCCCACCTCTAAGGAACTGGCTTCCATTTTTGCTCGGGAGATCTTTCTCTTACATGGGCTACCCAAGGTGATTGTCTCGGATAGAGGTAGTCAGTTTGTCTCCCGGTTCTGGCGAGACTTTTGTGCACAGTTGGGAATCCAGCTTGCGTTCTCTTCTGCGTATCATCAGCAGTCTAATGGGGCCGCAGAACGAGCCAATCAGTCCTTGGAGCAATTCCTACGTTGCTATATTTCTGACCACCATAACAACTGGTCTGACCTCTTACCTTGGGCAGAGTTTCCCCACAACAGTGCCTTGAATTCTGCCTCCCGATTGTCTCCATTTATGGTGAATTATGGTTTCCAACCTTCCATGTTACCTGACTCGTTTGTTCCGCAGAGTATTCCTGCGTTAGAGGAGCATCTCCGTGGTCTTCGTTCCACTTGGGTAGAAGTCCAGGAGGCTTTGCGTCATGCTAATGATAGGTACAGACTCCATGCTGACCGCAGACACCTGCCTGCGCCTTCCTACCAGGTTGGGGACGGGGTCCGGCTCTCATCTCCCAACCTCCGACTTCGTGTTCCCTCACTGAAGTTCTCACCTCGGTTTATTGGGCCGTTCCGTATCCTTCGCAGGATTAACCCAGTAGCTTACGCATTGGACCTTCCTCCTAGTATGCACATCTCTAATGTGTTTCATGTCTCCTTATTGAAACCTTTGGTCTGTAACTGATTTACCACCTCGGTGCCACATCCTCACACTATTCTGGTTGAGAACCATGAGGAGTATGAGGTACAATCCATTGTTGACTCCCGTAGGTTCTGTGGCCGCATACAGTACCTGGTGCATTGGAAAGGGTACGGTCCGGAGGAACGCTCCTGGGTTTCATCCTCTGACGTACATGCCCCTGTTCTCCTCCGCGAGTTCCATAGATGGTTTTCCCTCAAGACCGATGGCCCTCCGAGGGAGAGGGGTCATTGGGGGGGGGGGGGTACTGTCAGGGCTGGCTTAGCCCTTCCTCCTCTGAGCTGGCCGCTCAGCTGTCGGCTAATTGCCGGCTCTCTTCTCTTTCCACAGTTACCAGCTGTTCCCGATGAGGCTCGTCTGACCTGCCTATTTAAAGCCTCCCAGCTCACTTTTCCATTTGCCTTTGCATTGGTCACATCACAAGGAACCATCTCCTGCTGTTTGTTTCAAGACTGGCTTGCTGACATCCCTCCTGGCTTCCATCCTGCTTGCAGTTGCTCTCCTTGGATCCCTGACTTCCGGCCTGGCTGATTACCCGATCTGGTTAATGCACTTAGGACTGGCTGACTACCCGATCTGGCTACTGGACTCTGGCTATGCCTGACTACGCTTTTTTCTATTTACCTTTTTATTTTTATTAATAAACAAGTGTGATTTGATTGTACTTCTAGTCTGTTTCATGGTTTCTGACACACAGATGAGGGTTCTGGGAGGTTGCGTTCCCTCTTCTCTACTCCTCATATTATGGAGAATTGTTGGATGTTCTGTTCCCTTTTCTCCACTGCGCCTCACATTGTGGAGGTTTTAGCACAGAAGGGAAATCTGAGCGGTTGTGTCCCCCATCATTTCACCTCCTCACTTTATGGAGTTCCTCGTACAGAAGAGTTCAATAGAGAGAAAACACCACAGGGAGTTCACATCTCCAGTATGAGTTGCCAACATCCCATAATACTGTATGGAAAAAGCAAACTAGGGGCAAACTATAATGCAAATTGTAGTAAAACATAAAAGACTTTAAAGTGTTAAAAGCATATTGGTACAGAACTTCACAATAGCAATACATGATACATAATACACATTGAGTACCCAGCTCATGAAGAGCTAGTGAAAAGCATAGAAAGGACCTCTCATGTAGACTGATGCGTTTCGGGAGTCTTCAAGTATATCCCTTCTTCAGGGGCATTGAGAAGACCATAAGTTTTGAGGATACTCTGGAAGAAGTGCCTCATACAAAGAGGCCCACCACGCTAGATGAATATGCACAGCATCCTGCAGTGCCTCGTACAAAGAGGCCCACCTCCTTCACCCATCATGTCCCCGCCCAGGGCACAAGGGTGGGCCTTTTTGTACGTGGCACTGCGGGATGCTGTGCATGTCCATCTGGTGTGGCTTTGCACATTGTCCAATGCATCTGCTGAATATTGTGCGCCGGTGAGCTGTGGGTGCATGACGTTCTTCCACTCTTCGGGGTGGGGCATGCATATATGGCTCTGGGGATCCCTATTTCTCACATTTCCCATGTTTCTCACATTTCCCATGTTTCTTACATTTCCCATGTTTCTCACATTCCCATGTTTCTCAAGTTTCCCATGTTTCTTACGTTTCTCATGTTTCTTACTTTTGTCATGTTTCCAATGTTTCTTACATTTTCCCATGTTTCCCATGTTTCTCATGTTTCCCATGTTTCCCATGTTTCCCAAGTTTCCCATGTTTCTCAAGTTTCCCATGTTTCTCACGTTCCCATGTTTCTCAAGTTTCCCATGTTTCTTACGTTTCTCATGTTTCTCACGTTTCCCATGTTTCTTACTTTTGTCATGTTTCCAATGTTTCTTACATTTTCCCATGTTTCCCATGTTTCTCATGTTTCCCATGTTTCCCATGTTTCCCAAGTTTCCCATGTTTCTCAAGTTTCCCATGTTTCTCACGTTCCCATGTTTCTCAAGTTTCCCATGTTTCTTACGTTTCTCATGTTTCTCACGTTTCCCATGTTTCTTACTTTTGTCATGTTTCCAATGTTTCTTACATTTTCCCATGTTTCCCATGTTTCCCATGTTTCTCATGTTTCCCATGTTTCCCATGTTTTTCAAGTTTCCCATGTTTTTCAAGTTTCCCATGTTTCTCAAGTTTCCCATGTTTCTCATGTTTCCCATGTTTCCCATGTTTTTCAAGTTTCCCATGTTTCTCAAGTTTCCCATGTTTCTCATGTTTCCCATGTTTCCCATGTTTTTCAAGTTTCCCATGTTTTTCAAGTTTCCCATGTTTCTCAAGTTTCCCATGTTTTTCAAGTTTCCCATGTTTCTCAAGTTTTCCCATGTTTCTCACGTTTTCCCATGTTTCTCACGTTTTCCCATGTTTCTCACGTCCCATGTTCTCACATTTTCCCATGTTTCGCACGTTCCATGTTCTCATGTTTTCCCATGTTTCTCATAAGTCTTTTCATGTCATTGCCTTTCGTTCGCTGCATTTCTGTTAGCTGGTGCTTACATCCAGGACCATACGGGCTGAGGTTTCATTTTTTTTTGATTGTCGTCCCACAATCTACTCGCCTGTAGTCCATACATCATACGTGCACGTTCACCATTACACCTTTACTACCACCCACCCCAGTCTGTGGGTACCTCAGCCCTTTTTAATTTCCTGTCTTGGCGCTGCAGGTTGCTCGGGCTCACTTCTGCATACAGTAGGGTGGTGTTGTCATTAGGTTCACATTCATGCGCTGTGGTCTTGTCATTTCTGCTCCCACATCCTCATACTTGTCAGGTACCAGGGGTGTTGTTATGTCAGGGGCTGGTTGTCTGTTATGTTCTCTGGTCGTTTTCACACAGCTGGGTTGTCCGTGTTCTTCCACTGCAGGTTACCCGTCACGTCTATGGGTGTAACAGATTGAGGTGATCGGTTTTAATTGGCTTTTTCGGTGGCAAGTCTCCTCATCTGTTCTTACGCTGCTCACATTTCATACAAAACTCACGTTTCTCATGCAGTTAAGTTTCTGATGCAATTAAGTTTCTCATGCATGGATTCCTTACCCGCCCATATGGGTACCGAATAGGTTAAACCACATCCATTACTACACATCGCCCCCACCCATTCACAGTTAGAACCCTTTAGGGGTGAATGGGTTCAAGGGTGGCTTTGATCGGTACATAACATTACCCCGATTGGACCCCCACCCCTTCTCCCTCACACGGACCCCCACCCCCACCCCTTCTCCCTCACACGGACCCCCACCCCTTCTCTCTCACACGGACCCCCACCCCTTCTCTCTCACACGGACCCCCACCCCCACCCCTTCTCTCTCACACGGAGATGCTTAATGATCCTCAGTTAATACACTTGTTAATTATTGTATTCCGGCTTTACCAGAGGCAGACTTTACCGGGTCGGAACTTCGCCTCCCCCACCATTGCAGAAGTGACCAATAAGAGGCTCAGTTGGACGTGTTCTGAACTTGTTATTATTATTATATTTTATATTATATATTATATATAATGTTATTATATTTCTGCTATACATGTTTATTGTATAACTTATTGAATGTATTAACAGCTTCTGCTTCAATGTATATTTGATAGCTGGGATTTAATGTATCTCTGAAAAATTTTAATAAACATTTATTGAAAAAAAAAAGTTTCTCATACAATTACATTTCTCATGCAATTTTTTTGTTTGTTTCTATGCTAACTCACGTTCAGGTTTCTCTAGTTTTCCCAGGTTCCTCTCATTTTCCCAGGTTACTCTCGTTTTCCCAGGTTTCCATCGTTTTCCCAGGTTACTCTTGTTTTCCCAGGTTACTCTTGTTTTCCCAGGTTTCTCTCGTTTTCCCAGGTTTCCATCGTTTTCCCAGGTTTCCATCGTTTTCCCAGGTTTCTCTCCTTTTCCCAGGTTTCTCTTGTTTTCCCAGGTTTCTCTTGTTTTCCCAGGTTTCCATCGTTTTCCCAGGTTTCTCTCGTTTTCCCAGGTTCCTCTCGTTTTCCCAGGTTCCTCTCGTTTTCCCAGGTTTCTCTCGTTTTCCCAGGTTTCCATCGTTTTCCCAGGTTTCTCTCGTTTTCCCAGGTTTCTCTCGTTTTCCCAGGTTTCCATCATTTTCCCAGGTTCCTCTCGTTTTCCCAGGTTTCCATCGTTTTCCCAGGTTACTCTCGTTTTCCCAGGTTTCCATCATTTTCTCAGGTTTCTCTCGTTTCTCATGTTTCTCACGTTGTTCATCAATTCACGATCTCGTGCAACCTGCGTTTCTTATGCAGTTTGCGTTTTTCTTGCAGCCTTGGTTCGTATGCTGCTCACGTTTTTGTCAGCTCACATTTCTCGCTCAGTCACGTTCCTTCACGCAGATTACATTCCTGTCACAGGTTTCTCAGTCTGCTCACGTTTCTCTCGCAGTTTATGTTCCTGACCCAGTTGTGTGTCATTTCCCAGCTACGCCCGGCCAGGAGTTGCACAATGGGATGGAATTATTGGTAAGTCAGCCTATTGCAGCTCCAGCAGCTTCTACTGGCTCAGGGGATTTAGTGGATTCCGGATCCCTCTCGGTGCCTAGGCCGGTACCAGTAGGCCCAGGTCTCAGACGCAGATGCCGGCGTCACGCCTTCTCTTCAGTTTCCAGCATTTGTGATGAATTGGGTTTCCATTGGGCTGACGCAGCCGCCTCGATCGATAAATCTTTATTTGAACATCGGGAAGGCTCATGACTCTGCTTGGGATGTTTTCCAGGCTTTCCTGTCAAGGTTTCCTAGTCCAGACGGTTGACATCCAGTTCATATTTTGCTTTTCTGTTTTTTGCAACTTCCAACTCGTATCGGCCTACAGCACTATCGGGGCGTATGTGGCTGAGACTCGGCGTTTCATGTTGTTGGAAGACCCCGATAGGCCTTTCTTCATTTTCTGCGCATTCTATTTAACCCATCCTCAGGGATCCAGAGGAGTTGCCCTCCTGCTGTGCTCAGCAGACTTCCCATCGAGGGTCATATTTTTCGTGACATATCCGACATGCTCTCATCGTCCCTTTTGTGTTGTGAACCAGCTTGGTGCTCCAGGCAGCGCTTTATCTGGTATTTTATGGTTCCGGAGGCCAGGGGAGTTGCGCTTCTGGCCCAGGGTCTCGCATACTTTTGGCCAATCAACTGGTTTGGGACCCCGGCCTTTCCTGTTTACATCGGCATGCTCGCAGGACGCAGCAATCGGGAGGTGGCACTGTCATCAGGTTCTTGGAGCCTGGCAAGGAGTGGTGCCCGGTGTTGGTTTTAAACCAGCTCATCAGTGTTACATCTGTTAAACCCAGAGATGGTCCTCTGTTGCCCTTTCCTTGTGCTCCCCTCTCCGCAGCTCAATGCATACTTCATTGCCGTCCCCTTTTGGCCAGTCAGGGTCTGGACCCTAAAGCATACTTTGGCTATTCACTCAGGATAGGAGCGGCTCCTGGCTATCATCATTTGGAATTTGGGTAGGTGGAGGTCATCTTGTTTCTCTGGGTATGTCCCAGAGCCAGTTTTTGAGATGTCATAAGTGTAGCGCCTGGCTTATAATGAGCAGACGGTATTGTTTTTTTAAAATTTAAGTTGTCTGAAGCTGCAGGCTAATTCTTTCAAAGTTCTGGTTTCTGTACCAGTTCAGTGGGGTTGTGTTGGTTTCCACTTGGCTGTGAGTAGCGCTGTCACCACTGGTAAGTGTTGGAACTGCAACAGGCTGGATACATTAAATACCCTTTTGGCTCAGAAATAGCTCAGTAGGAATTGTTCACCTGCTGTGCATTTTGGGTGGGGGTATTTAAGGTACTGAGGCCATTTTGAAGGGTCTCTTTTCCGGTATCGTTATCCCGACCTCATGGCCCTCCTGGCCTGGGGTTTGTGCGGCTTTTTGCTGTTCCTTGGCACCGGCTGGCCTGTGGCTTTGCAACTGAAGAGTAGGCCCAAAAGTCTTGGGGCCTACTGATTCAGGGGTGGTTCTGTGCTGTCTTGCCTGCGGGGGGAGAAGCCAAGCGACTGGAGGATCCAGGGGAGGACTTTTCCAGGAGAGGACCGAGCATCAAGGCTGGTATCTCTGGAGGAGCCTGGAGACTCAAGGACGCATCCCGGGTCACTAATCACACAGTACCGCCGGGTCGGCTGAAGGAAGCCGGTACTGTGTGACAACTCTTTAATATTTCTCAAGAAGTTCAACTAAATTGACAAGTCTGTGGCAGAGACTTTGTTTGAGCATCCCGCCGGCTCATAGGACAGTTACCAAGGTGCTTCTCAGAGGGGCACTTGTCAGTTCATTAAGGGAAAGGGTCTCAGCTACTCAGGGGAATGAGAGAAAGGAGGAGGCAGCTCATACTTCCCACTATCACCATTACACCTGGACTGCAACAAGAAGAATAAACGTTATTTGTTCAACCTTTATGGACTGTGTCTGTTGTTGAGTCGTGCGCTACATAAGCTTTCCTCCTACTGGCTTTATTTTTGCCTCCTTTTAGGCACACTGACCACGTGACCCTGGCACTCCTCAGGTCTATGTTCTCTGTTGTTCCTTTACTATACTATCCACAGATTGACTCAGAGTACAAGTGTAAGGCTGGCCGCAGGTCAACCTGTATTTGTAGGAGGAGCCTGCCCTCCTTTGTCTCCTCCCCTTGTGGTCGTAGGCTCTCATGTCCAACCCACCCATCCCCTTTTCTTTTCCTTTCATACTTGGGTATGCCCCCTTTTAGGCACACAGACCACCTGACCCCAGCACTCCTCAGGTCTATGGTCTCGTTTGCTTTTTGTTCCTTTCTTATACTATCCACAGATTGACTCCGAGCACAAATTGATTGATTGGCAATCGGTCGGCGCCATCTTACCAAAGGAAGCAGGAGCTTTTCCCACCCTCCCTCCCTATTTTACGATTCATGGGTTTGGGTAGATATGGTCTCGGGGCGTTCTTTTCGTTAGGTGGTCTAATGACGGTGGTGAGTATGCCAGGATGGTTGCATTGTTTATTGTCGTAGCAGCATTAGGTCTATGGGGTCTTTGAAGGCGGTGCTAAAAATAATGGAGGTCATGGGGAGTTGGGCTCATATGGAGCTATGGGTGTCCATTCCCTTAAATGGTAAAGATGATGCAGAAGATTGTATCTGGAAGGAAGTTGCTGGTTTTTGTCCCCGAGCTTTCATAATACGCGGCGGGGGGCCTGTTGATGGGTGTACGGATACAACTAGTTGGTTGGAAATGATAATTTACCTTCAAAGACCTCTAGATCAGGAATGTGTAATACTGAGATATATATTTGGTTTATAATGTTTGTTGTAAAATGTATTTATATGCATTAAGTTATGTTTTGTATTTTTCATATGTTGGTAATAAAAAAAAGGCTGCTATGGCCATTCGACTCCAAAAAGAGAATGTGTCGTCTGGTCAGTCATAAGTTATTTACGATAAGGGGGGTATGTGTTGTTTTGGGGAGCCTCACGAAATAGGCACCTCCCTTAGTCATGCAGACTATCACTCCTCTAGATTCCTCTCTTCTTGTACAAATCCTGTATCATCACTTCCAGTAAGACAAGAAGGGATCACGACTTTGCTGCCTGTACTTTATTACTGTAATAAAGTCTTGTGAATGGTGCTACTTCAGCAAACCAATAAGCCAGAGGCATACAATTACCTCTCCCCGACGGCTCAGTGAACTTGGTAGCTACACAGTCTCTTGGAAGGTATTACCAGAGTGCTTTACCAGGCCAGAGATACTCGGTACCTCTCCCCGACGGCCTAGCACACAGTTATCCGTGGACTACTGTTCCCAGCCAGTCCATCACTGCAAACGCTGCGTTCCCCGGCCACAGAATTCTGCACTACTCTCAACAAATCTCCTTCTGCTTCTTTCACAATGACCTTCTCCAAAGGGCAAGTCCTGTGTTCCCCGGTCACAGAACTTTGGTTCTACTCTCCTCAGTCCTACTGTTGCCTCTTCTTCGCTGGTCTTCTCCAAAGGGCAAGTCCTGTGTTCCCCGGTCACAGCAGCTTGACGCCAACTCCATGGTGAAGATCTTTATCCTCCTAGCAGCTCCTCCATCCCTCCTCTGCCCTGTGGGGACGCCCTGCGGCAGCTACCGAAAACTCCATTCTCCTTTCTCCTGCACCATCAGAACTCCCTAGCAGCAGCATATGACCCCAGCTTATATGGGAGGCCTGCTCCTTGCCAATACCGAATGGTAATTGGTCAAAGCTCCTCACATGAGCTGCCTGCCACTCAAACCTCAGGTCCAACCTCTGTTCCAGAACAATCTTCCTGAAAGCAGGGGAGGTGTCTCTGAGTCAAAGCACAGGTGGTCACGCCCTCCACTACACTAAACACTCCCAATCACAAATCAGAACAAACAGGCCTGTCTAATTTTGCCTATGCTGATATCTTCAACCCAGAAAAATCCTCTTCTAATACCTACCTAGAGGTAGAGGGTGCTACAGCAGTATTGGTATGTACACGATGTCACGGCTGATCGATGCGATCCACATGGGGGAGTAACATTTGCCCTAACTATGACTTTGAACTGCATACTTTGTTCTTCTTCCAGAGTATCCTCAAAACTTAAGGGCCTTCTCAATGCCCCTGAAGAAGGGATATACTTCAATATACTTCAAAACTCCCGCAACGCATTGGGCTACATGAGAGGTCCCGTCTATGCTTTTCACTCATGAGCTCTGTACTCAATGTGTATTAGATATCATGTACTGCTATAGTGATGTTCTGTATCAATACGCTTTTAACACTTTAAATAAAGTACAAAAATAGAAAAAATTCCAGAAGAGGAGAAGGGGATTATCACGGTGCTACAATTATGAAGAATGCTAAAAATGTATACAAAGTTTATTAAATATATAAAAAGAAAGACAGAAAGGAAAATTTTACATTTCCAAAAGAAAAGGCAAATTTATAAATACACAAATACATAAAGGGAAAATATCAAAATAATATTGTTCTCTCCAATCGCCAGAAAGCACAAAATTTGTAGTGTAATAGGCCAAGAAGATAATAGCCTTGGAGTGCTTGTCCGATCAATCCTTCCCTACATGTTTCGCCATCAAAATGACTTCCTCAGGGGCAGTGGAGTATAAATTCAATGAAGAGACAACAATTCTACAATAAAAAGAAAAAAATATAAAATGTATGTATATACAGGCTGCATAAGAATACATGTGAGCCAAGGCAGGACACCAGAAAATGTGAGAGAAAAAAGAAGGAAAAAAACAAAACAAAGTATAAGAGAGAGGCCAGGCCTGTCTTGGCTCACATTTATTCTTATGCAGCCTGTATATACATACATTTTACATGTTTTCTTTTTATTGTAGAATTGTTGTCTCTTCATTGAATTTATACTCCACTTCCCCTGGGGAAGCCATTTTGATGGCGAAACATGTAGGGAAGGATTGATCGGACAAGCACTCCGAGGCTATTATCTTCTTGGCCTATTACACTACAAATTTTGTGCTTTCTGGCGATTGGAGAGAACAATATTATTTTGATATTTTCCCTTTTATGTATTTGTGTATTTATAAATTTGCCTTTTCTTTTGGAAATGTAAAATTTTCCTTTTTTGTCTTTCTTTTTATATATTTAATAAACTTTGTATACATTTTTAGTATTCTTCATAATTGTAGCTCCGTGATAATCCCCTTCTCCTCTTCTGGAATTTTTGCTATTTTTGTAATTACATTTTGGGATGAGGTGCTGTATCTAGACTGGACCTCTTGCCACACAATTTCCACAAACATATACTTTAAATAAAGTCTTTTATGTTGTAATACAATTTGCATTATAGTTAATTATGCCAATGAAGTCCCACAGTACCGGGGAGGTATTTTTTTTGCTTTTTCTGTCTGGTAGAGAAGAGGGTTCTAGAAGGTTGTGTTCCCCTTTTCCAGGAGTTATGATTTTCATTCAGAGACCATTTCCATACTATTGAAGTGTTGTCCTCTGTAGGGTCCAGTATTGATGAGCCTCTGTAACTTTTCCTGAATTTGTAGTTTGCTGTGAGGTGACCAGAGCTACGTGTATTATAAATGCCTCCCGGACCTCCCTAATCAATATATGATCTATACATTCAGGAATCTCAGTTTGTAATGATGTGTCCTCCTCTTGCAGACACTCCGAGCCGTCTTCCCATTCAGTCCGGTGAATGAGGATGAATTAACGCTCAGACAGGAAGATTATGTGTTTGTGGACCCCTCTCAGATCCCGCACTGTCCTCAGGGGTGGCTCATGGCCGTGTCACACAGGACAGGAAGTTGGGGGCTGGTACCAGAGAACTACCTGGAGAGAACCTCCGAAACTGTCACCTGGATCCGACACCGGTAAGTGTCTGTGGCACGGCAACTAAATGAGGTTTGATGTTGGTAAAGTAATGCACGTGGTAGATCGTAGATTTATTCATCTTTAGTGATGGACGAACTTCCGACCGGACCCAAACGTTCGCGAAACCGAACGTTCGCCGCGGGCCCCATTGACTTCAATGGGAGGCGAACTTTGCAAACCTTCATGTCGAATTTGCGGCCACGTGGTAATTATTAGGGGGTAAAACGTAGTCCCACCATCTGGACAATGACATAATACATGTATGAGGTGAATTTGGGATCGATAACTACAAGCATTTTTATTTTATTTGGGAAATTGTTCTAACAATTCAGGACTATGGAGCTAATGAAGGCAATGGAGGAGAGGGAAGGTCAGGGACCAGGGTAGGCAAAGAAGAGGGTGCAGGAGATGATCACCAGCAGCGTGACATACCGGAATGACACATGCACCGTGATAGAGGCATCTGACAGCAGCACCGTAATACAGAGCACTGACAGCAGCACCGTGACATACAGCGCTGACAGCAGCACCGTGACATACAGCGCTGACAGCAGCACCGTGACATACAGCGCTGACAGCAGCACCGTGACATACAGCGCTGACAGCAGCACCATGACATACAGCGCTGACAGCAGCACCGTGACATACAGCGCTGACAGCAGCACCGTGACATACAGCGCTGACAGCAGCACCGTGACATACAGCGCTGACAGCAGCACCGTGACATACAGCACTGACAGCAGCACCGTAAGCAGCCCCAGGAGGAAGTCAGCACAGCACAGGGATGGTGTGATCCCCTCATAATAAGAACCCCCAGGAGGAAGTCAGCACAGCACAGGGATAGTGTGATCCCTTCATAATAAGAACCCCCAGGAGGAAGTCAGCACAGCACAGGGATATCATAAGCAGCCCCAGTAGAAATATGACACCGCTCAACCTCTTCAAAGAGGAGGGTAGGGGCATATAGTACGGTGTGCTTTTTTGGGTCAAGGAAGTGAGCCAAATGAATTAAGAAGGTCTGTGTGCTTGATTAAAAAAATAGTTTATAGACATATACATGGTCTACTGGTCACATGTGTTGAATTCCTCCGAGATCCATGCCTCATTCATTTTTAGAAATGTGAGGTAGTTAACACTGTGGTGAGCTAGGCGAGTACGCTTATCGGTCACAATCCCCCCTGCTGCGCTGAACGTCCTTTCGGACAGGACACTGGATGAGGGGCAAGCCAACAGTTCGATTGCAAATTGGGCAAGCTCTGGCCAGAGGTCAAGCCTGCCCACCCAGTAGTCTAGGGGTTCATCACTCCTCAGAGCGTCCACATCGGCCGTTAACCCAATGTAGTCGGACACCTGACGGTCTAGGCGTTCCCTGATGCTGGATCCGGATGACACCTGTCGATGGGTCGGCTGAAAGAATGACCTCATATCCGAAGTCACCAACACATCTTCAAACCGGCCTCTTCTTGCAGGCGCTGTTGGATTGGTACCCGCAAATCCTTCTCTGGGAGTGGGAATTGCTCCTCTGCCAGCGCACGCAAAAGCAGAATGCAGCATTTCTCGAAGCAAGGCCTGGAAGTGCTGCATTCTGACAGCCCTCTGCGACGGCGGTAACATTTCCGCCATTTTGTGTTTGTACCGGGGGTCTAAGTACGTTGCCACCCAGTACTGGTCCTTGACCCTCATGCTTTTTATACGGGGGTCCCTATTAAAACACTGGAGCATGAAGGCCCCCATTTGCACTAAAGTGGAAGCGGTGTGGTGGCCTGGCTCCTGCTCATCATCCAGGATAATGTCGTCCTCTTCATTCTCCTCTCCCCATCCTCGCACAACAGGGATCCCAGAAAGGTTTAAAGCATGCTCTTCTTGCTCCTGCTCATCCGCCCCGGCACCATCCTCCTCTGACTCCTCATCAGACTCCTGTTGTTGACTTGTCTCAGATAGAGTAGCCCCCCCTGGGAATTCATCCAGCATTGCGACTTCCTCATCTTCCCGCTCCTGCTCCTCCACAGCCTGATCAATGACACGACGCAATGCACGCTCCAGAAAGAAGGCATAAGGTACCATGTCACTGATGGCGCCATGGCTGCGACTGACCAGTTTGGTGATCTCCTCAAATGGCCGCAGAAGTCTGCATGTGTCGCGCATGAGCAGCCACTGGCGCGGTGAAAAAAAACCCAGCTCCCCAGAACCGTTTCTTTCGCAGAGTTCATACAGGTAGACGTTAACTGCACGTTTCTGCTGGAGCAGCCTATCAAGCATATAGAAGGTTGAGTTCCATCGCGTCGGGCAATCGCAAATAAGACGTCTGACCGGCAGATGGTGTCGCCGCTGAATGTCAGCAAGGCGAGCCATGGCCGTGTAAGATCTTCTGAAATGGGCCGAGATTTTCCTTGCCTGCCGCAAGATGTCCTGGACCCCAGGGTATTTGACAACGAATCAATGCACGACCAAGTTTAAGACGTGTGCCATGCACGGCACGTGCGTGATTTTGCCCTGTTTCAATGCGCTAAGCAGATTGGCACCGTTGTCACACACCACTTTACCAACTGTCAAATTGAGCGGTGTTAGCCACTCATCTGCCTGTGAACGCAAAGCTGAAAGGAGTGCCGGGCCAGTGTGGCTCTTTGCTTCCAGGCACAACAGACGCAGCACGGCATGGCAACGTCTCACCTGGCATGTGGAATAGGTTCTGGGGAGCTTGGGCGGTGCAGTGGAAGAGACGCTAGCAGCGGAAAAGGAGGAGGCAGCTGAGGAGGAGAGGGAGGAGGATGGAGTAGGAGGAGGAGAAGAAGAGTCAGGCCTGCATGCAATCCGTGGCGGTAAAACCAAATCTACACGGGTGCCACGGGTTACATGCTTGACGGCCGTCAGAAGGTTCACCCAGTGGGCAGTAAAACTGATATACCTTCCCTGCCCGTGTTTGCTAGACCACGTGTCTGTGGTCAGATGTATCTTGGCACCGACACTGTGTGCCAGAGATACATTCACTTGCCGCTGAACATGGCCATATAGCTCTGGGATGCCCTTCTCTGAGAAATACTTCCTTCCTGGGACCTTCCATTGTGGTGTTCCAATGGCCACAAATTTGCGAAAGGCCTCCGAGTCCACCAGTTTATATGGCAGTAGTTGGCGGGCTATGAGTTCTGACAAGCCAGCCGCCAACCGTTGGGCAAGAGGGTTATCCGGCGTCATCATTTTTTTACGCTCAAACATTAGGCCCACGGAAGCCTGCCTTTTTGCAGAAAAATGTGAGCTTGGCGTGATGGAAGGTGGAGTGGAGGACAATTGTGAGGAGAGAGGAGAAGGAGAAGTAGAAGACGAGGCTGGACGGTGAGAGCCTGCAGTGTGGCTTTGTGTGTTCCGTTGCTCCCACTGGGCTCGGTGATGGCTGCTCATGTGCCTTCTTAAGGCGGTCGTCCCTAGGTGAGTATTGGGCTTACCGCGACTAACGCGTTGACTGCAAAGATTGCAGATGGCAACGCTATTGTCAGCAGCGGACACGTTAAAAAAAGCCCACACTGCGGAGCCATGTGCCGGTGTCCTGGGAGCGCCAGATGTGACCGTACATGGTCGATGACTCGCTCCTGATACATTTGCAGTCTGCTTTGTCCCTGCTGTGCAATGTAAGTCATTGCTGCTTCTCCTCCCTATCTGCTGGTCCATATCTCCCTCTGAACTCCCCTCCTCTTCCTCTCTTGTGGGCACCCACGTGACATCACTAGACACGTCATCATCAACGTCACCTTCCCCACCGCTATAAGTAGAGATCTCGGAGTAGGCAGCAACACCGGGGACCAACCTCCTCCTTGGGCTGATCTGGGTACTGGCGTCAGACTGCTGAGTAGCGCTTGTTGCTACCTCCTCTTCCTGATCCAATACCAAGAGTGGCTGCGCATCAGAAATGTCCTCTTGATATGGATCGGAAAATAATTCCAGTGACTCAAGCGGAAGGTATGTGGTGGTGGTGGTGGTGGTCGTGTTGTTGGTGGTAGTGTCTTTGGGGGTGCACATAGCAGAGAGTGAAGAAGAGGGTGCAGATCGAGAGGATGAGGAGGGTGCAGAAGAGTAAGGCTGAGCGAGCCACTCAACCAAGTCTGGTGCATCCTTTAAAGTAATTGAACGCACCTTCTGCAACTTCCCACTTTGGCTCAAGCCTGTTGCTCCTGCCCTACCCCTACCACCCCTGCGGAAGGGCCTGCCTCTTCCTCTGCCTGTCATTTTTTAAATGACCCTGTGACAAAACTCTTAGTCCCTATACCGATGAAGGACTGCTGCAGTATAGGGCAGCGGTCAGCAGTGGTGCACGTCAACCCTATCTATTGTGGACCTATAGCGGTCCTTACAGAACAGCAGACTGTACCGCACTCAAGCCTATGTACCGTAGCACCCTATACCAAGTTACCAGTCCTTATAAGAACTTTTGTGGAACAAGCAGGTTGTGTGTTAGTGATTAGCAGACTGTACGTCAGTCCCTATACCGCTGAAGGACTGCTGCAGTATAGGTGAGCGGTCAGCAGTGGTGCACGTCAACCCTATCTATTGTGGACCGATAGCGGTCCTTACAGAACAGCAGACTGTACCGCACTCAAGCCTATGTACCGTAGCACCCTATACCAAGTTACCAGTCCTTATAAGAACTTTTGTGGACCAAGCAGGTTGTGTATTAGTGTTTAGCAGACTGTACGTCAGTCCCTATACCGCTGAAGGACTGCTGCAGTATAGGGCAGCGGTCAGCAGTGGTGCACGTCAACCCTATCTATTGTGGACCGATAGCGGTCCTTACAGAACAGCAGACTGTACCGCACTCAAGCCTATGTACCGTAGCACCCTATACCAAGTTACCAGTCCTTATAAGAACTTTTGTGGAACAAGCAGGTTGTGTGTTAGTGATTAGCAGACTGTACGTCAGTCCCTATACCGCTGAAGGACTGCTGCAGTATAGGGCAGCGGTCAGCAGTGGTGCACGTCAACCCTATCTATTGTGGACCTATAGCGGTCCTTACAGAACAGCAGACTGTACCGCACTCAAGCCTATGTACCGTAGCACCCTATACCAAGTTACCAGTCCTTATAAGAACTTTTGTGGACCAAGCAGGTTGTGTATTAGTGTTTAGCAGACTGTACGTCAGTCCCTATACCGCTGAAGGACTGCTGCAGTATAGGGCAGCGGTCAGCAGTGGTGCACGTCAACCCTATCTATTGTGGACCGATAGCGGTCCTTACAGAACAGCAGACTGTACCGCACTCAAGCCTATGTACCGTAGCACCCTATACCAAGTTACCAGTCCTTATAAGAACTTTTGTGGACCAAGCAGGTTGTGTATTAGTGTTTAGCAGACTGTACGTCAGTCCCTATACCGCTGAAGGACTGCTGCAGTATAGGGCAGCGGTCAGCAGTGGTGCACGTCAACCCTATCTATTGTGGACCGATAGCGGTCCTTACAGAACAGCAGACTGTACCGCACTCAAGCCTATGTACCGTAGCACCCTATACCAAGTTACCAGTCCTTATAAGAACTTTTGTGGAACAAGCAGGTTGTGTGTTAGTGATTAGCAGACTGTACGTCAGTCCCTATACCGCTGAAGGACTGCTGCAGTATAGGTGAGCGGTCAGCAGTGGTGCACGTCAACCCTATCTATTGTGGACCTATAGCGGTCCTTACAGAACAGCAGACTGTACCGCACTCAAGCCTATGTACCGTAGCACCCTATACCAAGTTACCAGTCCTTATAAGAACTTTTGTGGAACAAGTGAGTTGTGAATGTTTAGCAGACTGCAGCAGAAGGGCAGCAGTCAAGTATAATATCCTTTCTATATTTGGAAGAAAGAATATTATACATGTACAAGCCTATTACTGTACCACTGATACCAGTCCTGAAAAGAACCTTTGTGGAACTAATAATAACAGCAAGTCTTTAAAATTACCCTCACTGCCTGACAACACTGCTTCCTTCCTGTCCCTATACAAATTGGCAAAAAAAGAGAACGATTAGTGGTTACTGGAACAGCTCTTTTGTGGACCTTGATAGTAACAGCTAATGATGATGATGATGATGATGATGATGAAAGACTAATCTGGCTGTCCCTGTAGCACACACCGTCCTTTCCCTTTCTCTAAACTAACAAAAGACACTCAGGCTGCTGCAAGAATCAGCAGCACAGCAAACCTATCAACACCTAACACCTATACCAGTCCTGAAAAGAACTTTTGTGTACCAAATAGCTAGTGGTTTATCTCTCCCTACTCCACACAGGATCCTTTCCCTACAGTGACAGAAGAAAGAATGTAAAATGGCCACCGGATCGGGTGTATTTATAGGTTAGGGGGAATGTCCAAGTGTCCATGTGCTGTCATGTCTCAATTGGCTGTCCTGTATCACATGATAAACGTGTCACCAAAGGTTAAAGTTCTTGTATACATTAAACACGTAAGTCCGCCGCGGCGAACGACGGAAAAAGGCGTTCGAACGTGCGGACCGCGAATGTCGGAAATTCGCCGCGAAACGACCGCCGGGCGAAACGTTCGTCCATCACTATTCATCTTATGTAGCACTGACCCTCGAAGGGGCGGCTGGTTTTCTTGAGCTTACCGTTTACCTTCTCCACCTTGTAACTCATCGGTCTTGTCTAGGTTGATCCCGAGGTTGTTTTCCTTGAATTATTGAATTCCTTTAGGAATTTTTATTTGCTTAAAACGTTGAACAGAAACACAGCCTCTCAGTAGGGAATAGAGGGTATGGGTATGGAAGCTCTCAGTAGGATATAGAGGGTATAGATATGGAAGCTCTCAGTTGGGAATAGAGGGTATAGGTATGCCAGCTCTCAGTAGGGAATAGAGGGTATAGGTATGGAAGCTCTCAGTTGGGAATCGAGGGTATGGGTATGGAAGCTCTCAGTAGGGAATAGAGGGTATAGGTATGGAAGCTCTCAGTTGGGAATAGAGGGTATGGGTATGGAAGCTCTCAGTAGGGAATAGAGGGTATAGATATGGAAGCTCTCAGTAGGGAATAGAGGGTATGGGTAGGGAAGCTCTCAGTAGGGAATAGAGGGTATAGGTAGGGAAGCTCTCAGTAGGATATAGAGGGTATAGATATGGAAGCTCTCAGTTGGGAATAGAGGGTATAGGTATGCCAGCTCTCAGTAGGGAATAGAGGGTATAGGTATGGAAGCTCTCAGTTGGGAATCGAGGGTATGGGTAGGGAAGCTCTCAGTAGGGAATAGAGGGTATAGGTATGGAAGCTCTCAGTAGGGAATAGAGGGTATGGGTAGGGAAGCTCTCAGTAGGGAATAGAGGGTATAGGTAGGGAAGCTCTCAGTAGGATATAGAGGGTATAGATATGGAAGCTCTCAGTTGGGAATAGAGGGTATAGGTATGCCAGCTCTCAGTAGGGAATAGAGGGTATAGGTATGGAAGCTCTCAGTTGGGAATCGAGGGTATGGGTATGGAAGCTCTCAGTAGGGAATAGAGGGTATAGGTAGGGAAGCTCTCAGTAGGGAATAGAGGGTATGGGTAGGGAAGCTCTCAGTAGGGAATCGAGGGTATAGGTATGGAAGCTCTCAGTTGGGAATCGAGGGTATAGGTATGGAAGCTCTCAGTTGGGAATAGAGGGTATAGGTATGGAAGCTCTCAGTAGGGAATAGAGGGTATAGGTATGGAAGCTCTCAGTAGGGAATAGAGGGTATAGGTATGGAAGCTCTCAGTTGGGAATAGAGGGTATGGGTATGGAAGCTCCCAGTTGGGAATCGAGGGTATAGGTATGGAAGCTCTCAGTTGGGAATTGAGGGTATAGCTATGGAAGCTCTCATTTGGGAATCGAGGGTATAGGTATGGAAGCTCTCAGTAGGGAATCGAGGGTATAGGTTTGGAAGCTCTCAGTTGGGAATAGAGGGTATAGGTATGGAAGCTCTCAGTTGGGAATCGAGGGTATGGGTAGGGAAGCTCTCAGTAGGGAATAGAGGGTATGGGTAGGGAAGCTCTCAGTAGGGAATAGAGGGTATGGGTAGGGAAGCTCTCAGTTGGGAATAGAGGGTATGGGTATGGAAGCTCTCAGTAGGGAATAGAGGGTATAGGTATGGAAGCTCTCAGTAGGGAATCAAGGGTTAAGGTATGGAAGCTCTCAGTAGGGAATCAAGGGTATAGGTATGGAAGCTCTCAGTTGGGAATTGAGGGGATGGGTAGTAAAGCTCTCAGTTGGGAATAGAGGGTATAGGTATGGAAGCTCTCAGTTGGGAATCGAGGGTATGGGTAGGGAAGCTCTCAGTAGGGAATAGAGGGTATGGGTAGGGAAGCTCTCAGTTGGGAATAGAGGGTATGGGTATGGAAGCTCTCAGTTGGGAATAGAGGGTATGGGTATGGAAGCTCTCAGTAGGGAATAGAGGGTATAGGTATGGAAGCTCTCAGTAGGGAATCAAGGGTTAAGGTATGGAAGCTCTCAGTAGGGAATCAAGGGTATAGGTATGGAAGCTCTCAGTTGGGAATTGAGGGTATAGCTATGGAAGCTCTCAGTTGGGAATAGAGGGTATAGGTAGGGAAGCTCTCAGTAGGGAATAGAGGGTATAGGTATGGAAGCTCTCAGTAGGGAATAGAGGGTATAGGTAGGGAAGCTCTCAGTTGGGAATAGAGGGTATGGGTATGGAAGCTCTCAGTAGGGAATAGAGGGTATAGGTAGGGAAGCTCTCAGTGGGGAATCAAGGGTATAGATATGGAAGCTCTCAGTTGGGAATAGAGGGTATAGGTATGGAAGCTCTCAGTAGGGAATAGAGGGTATAGGTAGGGAAGCTCTCAGTTGGGAATAGAGGGTATGGGTATGGAAGCTCTCAGTAGGGAATAGAGGGTATAGGTAGAGAAGCTCTCAGTAGGGAATAGAGGGTATAGGTAGGGAAGCTCTCAGTTGGGAATAGAGGGTATGGGTATGGAAGCTCTCAGTAGGGAATAGAGGGTATGGGTATGGAAGCTCTCAGTAGGGAATAGAGGGTATAGGTATGGAAGCTCTCAGTTGGGAATCGAGGGTATGGGTAGGGAAGCTCTCAGTAGGGAATAGAGGGTATGGGTAAGGAAGCTCTCAGTTGGGAATAGAGGGTATAGGTAGGGAAGCTCTCAGTAGGGAATAGAGGGTATAGGTAGGGAAGCTCTCAGTTGGGAATAGAGGGTATGGGTATGGAAGCTCGCAGTAGGGAATAGAGGGTATAGGTAGGGAAGCTCTCAGTAGGGAATCAAGGGTATAGATATGGAAGCTCTCAGTTGGGAATCGAGGGTATGGGTAGGGAAGCTCTCAGTAGGGAATAGAGGGTATGGGTAAGGAAGCTCTCAGTTGGGAATAGAGGGTATAGGTATGGAAGCTCTCAGTAGGGAATAGAGGGTATAGGTAGGGAAGCTCTCAGTTGGGAATAGAGGGTATGGGTATGGAAGCTCTCAGTAGGGAATAGAGGGTATAGGTAGAGAAGCTTTCAGTAGGGAATAGAGGGTATAGGTAGGGAAGCTCTCAGTTGGGAATAGAGGGTATGGGTATGGAAGCTCTCAGTAGGGAATAGAGGGTATGGGTATGGAAGCTCTCAGTAGGGAATCAAGGGTATAGGTATGGAAGCTCTCAGTTGGGAATCGAGGGTATGGGTAGGGAAGCTCTCAGTAGGGAATAGAGGGTATGGGTAAGGAAGCTCTCAGTTGGGAATAGAGGGTATGGGTATGGAAGCTCTCAGTTGGGAATAGAGGGTATAGGTATGGAAGCTCTCAGTTGGGAATAGAGGGTATGGGTAGGGAAGCTCTCAGTAGGGAATAGAGGGTATGGGTAGGGAAGCTCTCAGTAGGGAATAGAGGGTATGGGTAGGGAAGCTCTCAGTAGGGAATAGAGGGTATGGGTATGGAAGCTCTCAGTTGGGAATAGAGGGTATGGGTAGGGAAGCTCTCAGTTGGGAATAGAGGGTATGGGTAGGGAAGCTCTCAGTAGGGAATAGAGGGTATGGGTAGGGAAGCTCTCAGTAGGGAATAGAGGGTATAGGTATGGAAGCTCTCAGTAGGGAATCAAGGGTTAAGGTATGGAAGCTCTCAGTAGGGAATCAAGGGTATAGGTATGGAAGCTCTCAGTTGGGAATTGAGGGTATAGCTATGGAAGCTCTCAGTTGGGAATAGAGGGTATAGGTAGGGAAGCTCTCAGTAGGGAATAGAGGGTATAGGTATGGAAGCTCTCAGTAGGGAATAGAGGGTATAGGTAGGGAAGCTCTCAGTTGGGAATAGAGGGTATGGGTATGGAAGCTCTCAGTAGGGAATAGAGGGTATAGGTAGGGAAGCTCTCAGTAGGGAATCAAGGGTATAGATATGGAAGCTCTCAGTTGGGAATAGAGGGTATAGGTATGGAAGCTCTCAGTAGGGAATAGAGGGTATAGGTATGGAAGCTCTCAGTAGGGAAAAGAGGGTATAGGTAGGGAAGCTCTCAGTTGGGAATAGAGGGTATGGGTATGGAAGCTCTCAGTAGGGAATAGAGGGTATAGGTAGAGAAGCTCTCAGTAGGGAATAGAGGGTATAGGTAGGGAAGCTCTCAGTTGGGAATAGAGGGTATGGGTATGGAAGCTCTCAGTAGGGAATAGAGGGTATGGGTATGGAAGCTCTCAGTAGGGAATCAAGGGTATAGGTATGGAAGCTCTCAGTTGGGAATCGAGGGTATGGGTAGGGAAGCTCTCAGTAGGGAATAGAGGGTATGGGTAAGGAAGCTCTCAGTTGGGAATAGAGGGTATAGGTAGGGAAGCTCTCAGTAGGGAATAGAGGGTATAGGTAGGGAAGCTCTCAGTTGGGAATAGAGGGTATGGGTATGGAAGCTCTCAGTAGGGAATAGAGGGTATAGGTAGGGAAGCTCTCAGTAGGGAATCAAGGGTATAGATATGGAAGCTCTCAGTTGGGAATCGAGGGTATGGGTAGGGAAGCTCTCAGTAGGGAATAGAGGGTATGGGTAAGGAAGCTCTCAGTTGGGAATAGAGGGTATAGGTATGGAAGCTCTCAGCAGGGAATCAAGGGTTAAGGTATGGAAGCTCTCAGTAGGGAATCAAGGGTATAGGTATGGAAGCTCTCAGTTGGGAATTGAGGGGATGGGTAGTAAAGCTCTCAGTTGGGAATAGAGGGTATAGGTATGGAAGCTCTCAGTTGGGAATCGAGGGTATAGGTAGGGAAGCTCTCAGTAGGGAATAGAGGGTATGGGTAGGGAAGCTCTCAGTTGGGAATAGAGGGTATGGGTAGGGAAGCTCTCAGTAGGGAATAGAGGGTATGGGTAGGGAAGCTCTCAGTTGGGAATAGAGGGTATGGGTAGGGAAGCTCTCAGTAGGGAATAGAGGGTATGGGTAGGGAAGCTCTCAGTAGGGAATAGAGGGTATAGGTATGGAAGCTCTCAGTAGGGAATCAAGGGTTAAGGTATGGAAGCTCTCAGTAGGGAATCAAGGGTATAGGTATGGAAGCTCTCAGTTGGGAATTGAGGGTATAGGTAGGGAAGCTCTCAGTAGGGAATAGGGGGTATAGGTATGGAAGCTCTCAGTAGGGAATAGAGGGTATAGGTAGGGAAGCTCTCAGTTGGGAATAGAGGGTATAGGTAGGGAAGCTCTCAGTAGGGAATAGGGGGTATAGGTATGGAAGCTCTCAGTAGGGAATAGAGGGTATAGGTAGGGAAGCTCTCAGTTGGGAATAGAGGGTATGGGTATGGAAGCTCTCAGTAGGGAATAGAGGGTATAGGTAGGGAAGCTCTCAGTAGGGAATAGAGGGTATAGGTAGGGAAGCTCTCAGTTGGGAATAGAGGGTATAGATATGGAAGCTCTCAGTTGGGAATAGAGGGTATAGGTATGGAAGCTCTCAGTTGGGAATCGAGGGTATGGGTAGGGAAGCTCTCAGTTGGGAATCGAGGGTATGGGTAGGGAAGCTCTCAGTAGGGAATAGAGGGTATGGGTAGGGAAGCTCTCAGTTGGGAATAGAGGGTATGGGTATGGAAGCTCTCAGTAGGGAATAGAGGGTATAGGTATGGAAGCTCTCAGTAGGGAATCAAGGGTTAAGGTATGGAAGCTCTCAGTAGGGAATCAAGGGTATAGGTATGGAAGCTCTCAGTTGGGAATTGAGGGGATGGGTAGTAAAGCTCTCAGTTGGGAATAGAGGGTATAGGTATGGAAGCTCTCAGTTGGGAATCGAGGGTATGGGTAGGGAAGCTCTCAGTAGGGAATAGAGGGTATGGGTAGGGAAGCTCTCAGTTGGGAATAGAGGGTATGGGTAGGGAAGCTCTCAGTAGGGAATAGAGGGTATGGGTAGGGAAGCTCTCAGTAGGGAATAGAGGGTATAGGTATGGAAGCTCTCAGTAGGGAATCAAGGGTTAAGGTATGGAAGCTCTCAGTAGGGAATCAAGGGTATAGGTATGGAAGCTCTCAGTTGGGAATTGAGGGTATAGCTATGGAAGCTCTCAGTTGGGAATAGAGGGTATAGGTAGGGAAGCTCTCAGTAGGGAATAGAGGGTATAGGTATGGAAGCTCTCAGTAGGGAATAGAGGGTATAGGTAGGGAAGCTCTCAGTTGGGAATAGAGGGTATGGATATGGAAGCTCTCAGTAGGGAATAGAGGGTATAGGTAGGGAAGCTCTCAGTAGGGAATCAAGGGTATAGATATGGAAGCTCTCAGTTGGGAATAGAGGGTATAGGTATGGAAGCTCTCAGTAGGGAATAGAGGGTATAGGTATGGAAGCTCTCAGTAGGGAATAGAGGGTATAGGTAGGGAAGCTCTCAGTTGGGAATAGAGGGTATGGGTATGGAAGCTCTCAGTAGGGAATAGAGGGTATAGGTAGAGAAGCTCTCAGTAGGGAATAGAGGGTATAGGTAGGGAAGCTCTCAGTTGGGAATAGAGGGTATGGGTATGGAAGCTCTCAGTAGGGAATAGAGGGTATGGGTATGGAAGCTCTCAGTAGGGAATCAAGGGTATAGGTATGGAAGCTCTCAGTTGGGAATCGAGGGTATGGGTAGGGAAGCTCTCAGTAGGGAATAGAGGGTATGGGTAAGGAAGCTCTCAGTTGGGAATAGAGGGTATAGGTAGGGAAGCTCTCAGTAGGGAATAGAGGGTATAGGTAGGGAAGCTCTCAGTTGGGAATAGAGGGTATGGGTATGGAAGCTCTCAGTAGGGAATAGAGGGTATAGGTAGGGAAGCTCTCAGTAGGGAATCAAGGGTATAGATATGGAAGCTCTCAGTTGGGAATCGAGGGTATGGGTAGGGAAGCTCTCAGTAGGGAATAGAGGGTATGGGTAAGGAAGCTCTCAGTTGGGAATAGAGGGTATAGGTATGGAAGCTCTCAGTAGGGAATAGAGGGTATAGGTAGGGAAGCTCTCAGTTGGGAATAGAGGGTATGGGTATGGAAGCTCTCAGTAGGGAATAGAGGGTATAGGTAGAGAAGCTTTCAGTAGGGAATAGAGGGTATAGGTAGGGAAGCTCTCAGTTGGGAATAGAGGGTATGGGTATGGAAGCTCTCAGTAGGGAATAGAGGGTATGGGTATGGAAGCTCTCAGTAGGGAATCAAGGGTATAGGTATGGAAGCTCTCAGTTGGGAATCGAGGGTATGGGTAGGGAAGCTCTCAGTAGGGAATAGAGGGTATAGGTAGGGAAGCTCTCAGTAGGGAATAGAGGGTTTAGGTATGGAAGCTCTCAGTAGGGAATAGAGGGTATAGGTAGGGAAGCTCTCAGTTGGGAATAGAGGGTATGGGTATGGAAGCTCTCAGTAGGGAATAGAGGGTATAGGTAGGGAAGCTCTCAGTAGGGAATCAAGGGTATAGATATGGAAGCTCTCAGTTGGGAATAGAGGGTATAGGTATGGAAGCTCTCAGTAGGGAATAGAGGGTATAGGTATGGAAGCTCTCAGTAGGGAATAGAGGGTATAGGTAGGGAAGCTCTCAGTTGGGAATAGAGGGTATAGGTATGGAAGCTCTCAGTTGGGAATAGAGGGTATAGGTATGGAAGCTCTCAGTAGGGAATAGAGGGTATAGGTATGGAAGCTCTCAGTTGGGAATAGAGGGTATAGGTAGGGAAGCTCTCAGTAGGGAATAGAGGGTTTAGGTATGGAAGCTCTCAGTAGGGAATAGAGGGTATAGGTAGGGAAGCTCTCAGTTGGGAATAGAGGGTATAGGTAGGGAAGCTCTCAGTAGGGAATAGAGGGTTTAGGTATGGAAGCTCTCAGTAGGGAATAGAGGGTATAGGTAGGGAAGCTCTCAGTTGGGAATAGAGGGTATGGGTATGGAAGCTCTCAGTAGGGAATAGAGGGTATAGGTAGGGAAGCTCTCAGTAGGGAATCAAGGGTATAGATATGGAAGCTCTCAGTTGGGAATAGAGGGTATAGGTATGGAAGCTCTCAGTAGGGAATAGAGGGTATAGGTATGGAAGCTCTCAGTAGGGAATAGAGGGTATAGGTAGGGAAGCTCTCAGTTGGGAATAGAGGGTATAGGTATGGAAGCTCTCAGTTGGGAATAGAGGGTATAGGTATGGAAGCTCTCAGTAGGGAATAGAGGGTATAGGTATGGAAGCTCTCAGTTGGGAATAGAGGGTATAGGTATGGAAGCTCTCAGTAGGGAATAGAGGGTATAGGTATGGAAGCTCTCAGTAGGGAATAGAGGGTATAGGTAGGGAAGCTCTCAGTTGGGAATAGAGGGTATAGGTATGGAAGCTCTCAGTTGGGAATAGAGGGTATAGGTATGGAAGCTCTCAGTTGGGAATAGAGGGTATAGGTATGGAAGCTCTCAGTAGGGAATAGAGGGTATAGGTATGGAAGCTCTCAGTTGGGAATAGAGGGTATAGGTATGGAAGCTCTCAGTAGGGAATAGAGGGTATAGGTATGGAAGCTCTCAGTAGGGAATAGAGGGTATAGGTAGGGAAGCTCTCAGTTGGGAATAGAGGGTATGGGTATGGAAGCTCTCAGTAGGGAATAGAGGGTATGGGTATGGAAGCTCTCAGTAGGGAATCAAGGATATAGATATGGAAGCTCTCAGTTGGGAATAGAGGGTATAGGTATCGAAGCTCTCAGTGGGGAATAGAGGGTATAGGTATGGAAGCTCTCAGTAGGGAATAGAGGGTATAGGTATGGAAGCTCTCAGTAGGGAATAGAGGGTATAGGTAGGGAAGCTCTCAGTTGGGAATAGAGGGTATGGGTATGGAAGCTCTCAGTAGGGAATAGAGGGTATAGGTAGGGAAGCTCTCAGTAGGGAATCAAGGGTGTAGATATGGAAGCTCTCAGTAGGGAATAGAGGGTATGGGTATGGAAGCTCTCAGTAGGGAATCAAGGGTATAGATATGGAAGCTCTCAGTTGGGAATAGAGGGTATAGGTATGCCAGCTCTCAGTAGGGAATAGAGGGTATAGGTAGGGAAGCTCTCAGTGGGGAATAGAGGGTATAGGTATGGAAGCTCTCAGTAGGGAATAGAGGGTATAGGTATGGAAGCTCTCAGTGGGGAATAGAGGGTATAGGTATGGAAGCTCTCAGTAGGGAATAGAGGGTATAGGCATGGAAGCTCTCAGTAGGGAATAGAGGGTATAGGTATGGAAGCTCTCAGTTGGGAATAGAGGGTATAGGTATGGAAGTTCTCAGTAGGGAATAGAGGGTATAGGTATGAAAGCTCTCAGTTGGGAATAGAGGGTATGGGTATGGAAGCTCTCAGTTGGGAATAGAGGGTATAGGTATGGAAGCTCTCAGTAGGGAATAGAGGGTATGGGTAGGGAAGCTCTCAGTAGGGAATAGAGGGTATAGGTATGGAAGCTCTCAGTTGGGAATAGAGGGTATGGGTATGGAAGCTCTCAGTAGGGAATAGAGGGTATAGGTATGGAAGCTCTCAGTTGGGAATAGAGGGTATGGGTAGGGAATCTCTCAGTTGGGAATAGAGGGTATAGGTATGGAAGCTCTCAGTTGGGAATAGAGGGTATGGGTAGGGAAGCTCTCAGTAGGGAATAGAGGGTATGGGTAGGGAAGCTCTCAGTGGGGAATAGAGGGTATAGGTATGGAAGCTCTCAGTAGGGAATAGAGGGTATAGGTATGGAAGCTCTCAGTAGGGAATAGAGGGTATAGGTAGGGAAGCTCTCAGTTGGGAATAGAGGGTATGGGTATGGAAGCTCTCAGTAGGGAATAGAGGGTATGGGTATGGAAGCTCTCAGTAGGGAATCAAGGGTGTAGATATGGAAGCTCTCAGTAGGGAATAGAGGGTATGGGTATGGAAGCTCTCAGTAGGGAATCAAGGGTATAGATATGGAAGCTCTCAGTTGGGAATAGAGGGTATAGGTATGCCAGCTCTCAGTAGGGAATAGAGGGTATAGGTAGGGAAGCTCTCAGTGGGGAATAGAGGGTATAGGTATGGAAGCTCTCAGTAGGGAATAGAGGGTATAGGTATGGAAGCTCTCAGTGGGGAATAGAGGGTATAGGTATGGAAGCTCTCAGTAGGGAATAGAGGGTATAGGCATGGAAGCTCTCAGTAGGGAATAGAGGGTATAGGTATGGAAGCTCTCAGTTGGGAATAGAGGGTATAGGTATGGAAGCTCTCAGTTGGGAATAGAGGGTATAGGTATGGAAGCTCTCAGTTGGGAATAGAGGGTATAGGTATGGAAGCTCTCAGTAGGGAATAGAGGGTATAGGTATGAAAGCTCTCAGTTGGGAATAGAGGGTATAGGTATGGAAGCTCTCAGTAGGGAATAGAGGGTATAGGTATGGAAGCTCTCAGTTGGGAATAGAGGGTATGGGTATGGAAGCTCTCAGTAGGGAATAGAGGGTATAGGTATGGAAGCTCTCAGTTGGGAATAGAGGGTATGGGTAGGGAATCTCTCAGTTGGGAATAGAGGGTATAGGTATGGAAGCTCTCAGTTGGGAATAGAGGGTATGGGTAGGGAAGCTCTCAGTAGGGAATAGAGGGTATGGGTAGGGAAGCTCTCAGTAGGGAATAGAGGGTATGGGTAGGGAAGCTCTCAGTAGGGAATAGAGGGTATGGGTATGGAAGCTCTCAGTTGGGAATAGAGGGTATGGGTAGGGAAGCTCTCAGTTGGGAATAGAGGGTATGGGTAGGGAAGCTCTCAGTAGGGAATAGAGGGTATGGGTAGGGAAGCTCTCAGTAGGGAATAGAGGGTATGGGTATGGAAGCTCTCAGTGGGGAATAGAGGGTATGGGTATGGAAGCTCTCAGTGGGGAATAGAGGGTATAGGTATGGAAGCTCTCAGTAGGGAATAGAGGGTATAGGCATGGAAGCTCTCAGTAGGGAATAGAGGGTATAGGTATGGAAGCTCTCAGTTGGGAATAGAGGGTATGGGTATGGAAGCTCTCAGTAGGGAATAGAGGGTATAGGTAGGGAAGCTCTCAGTAGGGAATAGAGGGTATGGGTATGGAAGCTCTCAGTAGGGAATAGAGGGTATAGGTAGGGAAGCTCTCAGTAGGGAATAGAGGGTATAGGTATGGAAGTTCTCAGTAGGGAATAGAGGGTATAGGTATGGAAGCTCTCAGTAGGGAATCGAGGGTATAGGTATGGAAGCTCTCAGTAGGGAATAGAGGGTATAGGTAGGGAAGCTCTCAGTAGGGAATCGAGGGTATGGGTATGGAAGCTCTCAGTTGGGAATAGAGGGTATGGGTATGGAAGCTCTCAGTAGGGAATAGAGGGTATAGGTAGGGAAGCTCTCAGTAGGGAATCGAGGGTATAGGTATGGAAGCTCAGGTACTTTGAAACTGCTGACACTTAATAAATGTCTCTCTAGGTGGTCCAGGGAATAGCCACTCACAACTGGATATTTCCATTGTCGGATAAATCCGGGTTAATGGATTTAGCAGCCGACAAATGACTCAAACTTAGCAAAGTCTCTGCCACAGACTTGGTTGTAAAACTTTAGATGAACACAGAAAGTCTCTCACAGGAACTTAGTTGTAACCGAAGGATGGAAATAGGAACTTTCTTACAGTACCAGTATCTTGCAGCCGGTCCAGCGATACCGTAAGAAATGTGGATTCAATCAATGTCCATACAGCTCAGCATGCAGGCTCTTACCGAGCAGCCAACCTCGTGCGTGGTCCTCTTCAGAAGAGTCCTCCCCTGGTTGCATGACAAGTTGCTGGGCCTCTCCAAAACCCGAGACGGCACCGGACTACTTTAGAATCCTCATTCCAGTTACTGTGCTTCGGACTAGCTAGTTCCGAGACTCGGAAATGGATGGATCTGCACCCCAGGGCCCCTGGGGGTTGGTCAGGAGGACCAGGACCATGGAGTCAGAACATACTTCTGGACCGGGAACCCAGAAACAAGTGACTTCAGCACCTTAAGTACCCTCTCCCAGAATACACAGCGAGACAACGCACCCACTGATTGGCTCCGAGAGAGAGATTTGTACCCAATGCGTCCAACCAGACTGCGTTCCAATGCCTGTCAAAGGTGCTACCTCCACCTATGACCAGGAAGAACATTAGTACAGCCAAACTGATGCCAAAACCACAATTTAGAGCAATTAACCCCAAGACTCAATTATAGTCTTGGGAAAAAACTAAATTTACAGAAAGCGCATACTCTTCAGGAGTACCGGTGCTACACTTACAATCTAGATGGGGTACTTCTGGAGGGTCAATGATGGAGAGGATCTGGCTATTCTGACAGATTATAGATTTATATATATACATTCTAGAGGGGGAACATCTGGGGGGGGGGGGGTCAATGAAAGGGATCTGGGGATTCTGGTGAATTGGAGACTCATAAATTATACAATCCAGGGGGAGTACATAGGGGGGGGCACAATGAAAAGGATCTGGGGGTTCTGGTGGATCGGAGACTCATAAATTATACAATCCAGGGGGTGTACATCGAGGGGGGGCGCAATGAAAAGGATCTGGGGGTTCTGGTAGATTGGAGACTCATAAATGATACAATGTGGGGGGTGTACATCGGGGGGGTCAATAGTAGAGAAGGATCTGGGGGTTCTATGGGGAGAAGAGCTGGGGGAATCAGTGATGAAAAGGTGATGAAAAGGATCTGGATGTTCTAATAGATCAGAGACTTATTCATCTTACAATCTAGGAGGAGAACAAATGGGGGAGTCAATGATAGAGAAAGATGTAGTTCTTCTGGTAGAACTATATAGGCAAAACTTTTTTTCGCCATCTGTGTTCCATTGGGGAAATTTCCCTTCACTTCCTGTCCCATAGTCAAACAGGAAGTAATGCTCTGTACACACGATCGGACATTCTGACACCCTGATCTCCTCACACCAGTTATATGATGACACCGTACTGTACTGGTGACACCCCGATCACCTCACACCAGTTATATGGTCCATATCCACATCTTTCCAAACCATTCCAAAAACTCCCCAGATGCTTCTCCATCACTTCATCCATCATTGAGTCCCCCAGATTCTTCTCCATCACTGATTCCCCCAGATTCTTCTCCATCATTGAGTCCCCCAGATTCTTCTCCATCATTGATTCCCCCATATTCTTCTCCATTATTGAGTCCCCCAGATTCTTCTCCATCATTGAGTCCCCCAGATTCTTCTCCATCACTGATTCCTCCAGATCCTTCTCCACCATTGACTCCCTCAGATTCTTCTCCATCACTGCACTGATGGAGAATAATCTGGGGGACTTAATGATGGAGAATAATCTGGGGGAATCAATGATGGAGAAGAATCTGGGGGACTCAATGATGGAGAAGAATCTGGGGGACTCAGTGATGGAGAAGAATCTGGAGGAATCAGTGATTGAGAAGAATCTGGGGGAGTCAATGATGAAGAAGAATCTGGGGGAATTAGTGATGGAGAAGAATCTGAGGGAGTCACTGATGGAGAAGAATCTGAGGGAGTCAATGATGGAGAAGAATCTGGTGGAGTCAATGGTGGAGAAGGATCTGGAGGAATCAGTGGTGGAGAAGAATCCGGGGGAATTAGTGATGGAGAAGAATCTGGCGGAATTAGTGATGGAGAAGAATCTGGGGGAATTAGTGATGGAGAAGAATCTGAGGGAGTCACTGATGGAGAAGAATCTGAGGGAGTCAATGATGGAGAAGAATCTGGGGGAGTCAATGATGGAGAAGAATCTGGGGGAGTCAATGGTGGAGAAGAATCTGTGGGAGTCAATGTTGGAGAAAAATCTTAGAGACTTAATGATGGAGAAGAATCTGGGGGAATCAGTGATGGAGAAGAATCTGGGGGAATCAGTGATGGAGAAGAATCTGGGGGAGTCAATGATGGAGAAGAATCTGGGGGAGTCAATGATGGAGAAGAATCTGGGGGAATCAGTGATGGAGAAGAATCTGGGGGAATTAGTGATGGAGAAGAATCTGAGGGAGTCACTGATGGAGAAGAATCAGTGATGGAGAAGAATCTGGGGGACTCAATGGTGGAGAAGGATCTGGAGGAATCAGTGATGGAGAAGAATCTGGGGGAGTCAATGATGGAGAAGAATCTGGGGGAATCAGTGATGGAGAAGAATCTGAGGGAGTCACTGATGGAGAAGAATCTGGGGGACTCAATGATGGAGAAGAATCTGGGGGAGTCAATGATGGAGAAGAATCTGGGGGAGTCAATGGTGGAGAAGAATCTGGGGGAATTAGTGATGGAGAAGAATCTGGGTGTTAGGACCTGGGCTTGAACCTGGGACCTCTGGTGTGTCTGGCAGTGACTCTGCTTGCTGAGCCACCTGGAATGCTGGACAGCTCCTTGGACAGCTCCTTGGACAGCTCCTTGGACAGCTCCTTGGACAGCTTCTTGGACAATTCCTTTAGTGATCTTGTCTTGAATCTTGTTTGCCTTGAACCTTGAACCCTTTGCTCCTCCCATGAACTTCCTGATATAAGCCATGTCTCTGCACTTCCTCCTTGCCAGAATATTGTGCCTTTACCAGCCAATATCTTGCTTCTATCTCTCCTGCTGCCGACCGTATCCTCGCTACCTTTCGTTACCGACATTTGGCTTGCTCCTGGACTACGCTTCTGCTGAATCCCAACCTGCAACTATTGGTTACCGACTTTTGGCTTGTTTCTCAACTACGCTTCTGCTTGATCCCTACCTGCTATATCTGCTATCAGACCCCCGGCTTGCTCACCTCCTGGTGGGGCTATCCTGAGGACCGCGACCTGGCACTAACACGCAGCCAAGCCAGTCTCCACCTTTGGGAGCTCTGGTGAATACCGGTTAGTGCTTAGACCCCGCACCTCAGGTGAACCCGGGCCATCAGCCAGGGTGACCTGTGTGAATATCTGCTCTGCTGCTATAGCTATTGGTCTCTGAGCCTGACTCCAGATCGTGACAGAATATTCTGGCCAAAAACATGGAGGCCGTTGTAGCAGCTGCCGTGGCTCCTTTCAGGGTTCAAATCTCTGAGTTACAGGCATTTGGTGTTGACTACCAGGAAAAATTTTCTGAGTTACAAATTGAAGTGAAAGGTCTACAAGAGGAAATCCTTGATCTACACAAACAATTGCGGGATTTTCATGCCCGAGATACTGCTGCCATAGAAATTAATGCACGAATGCCCCTACCACTCAAGTTTAGCGGAGACCGCCGCCATTATAGAGGATTCCTTAATCAATGTCGTATATACTTTCAGATGCAACCTGCTGCATTCACTTTTGACAGGAAAAAGGTGCTGTTTATTATCAACCTCCTGACTGAGGAAGCCTTAGCCTGGGCCTCCCCTTATGTGGAGAAAGATGATGTCATCCTGGATAATTTTGATTCTTTTGTGACTGCGATGAACCAAGTTTTCGATGATCCTAACCGCTGTGCTACTGCTGAGGCAAAATTGCACAATTTACGTCAGGGAAGACGCTCTGTTGCAGAGTACACAACTGAATTCCGACGTTGGATCTCAGATACCAATTGGAATCCAGCAGCACAGAAGAGTCAGTTCCGTCAAGGACTCTCGGAACAAGTAAAAGATGAGCTTGCCAGAGTAGAAAGTCCTGATGACCTTGAAGCTTTTATTAAATTATGTATTCGAATTGATCAGAGACTTACTGAAAGGAGAAAGGAGAGACTGGGAATCCTAGGCAGTAATGGTGGCATGCGTTTTTCTACTACTCAGTATCCTCCTAAGGTTCCAAGAGTTTTTCCTGATTCTGACACTCCTGAACCTATGCAGGTGGATGCTATTAAAAGATCTATTACTACTCAGGAGAAAGAAAGACGACGTTCAGAAAACTTATGTCTTTATTGTGGAGACTCTGGACATTACGCAGTTAATTGTCCCAATAAATTTAAAAGAACAATTGCAGCAATGGATGTTACAGTATCTGAACAAATAAACTCAATTTCTCAGTCCATCTCTCCTTTGATTCAGGAAGCAAATAGAGTTAATTCTTTATCAACTCATTTTGTCATCCCTATAAAGCTTATTGTTGAAAGCAATGAAATACCTTGCTCTGCTATGCTGGACTCGGGGGCTGGGGGAAACTTCATCGACATCGAATTTGCCCAAAGTAATAACATTCAAATAAGAAATAAACTTGCCCCAATTGATATGGAAACTGTGGATGGCTCACCTTTGACTTCAGGCCCTGTTACCCACGAGACAATCCCACTTAAACTCCTGATTGAAACTGACCATCAGGAGACTATCAGCTTTGAGCTGATTACATCACCCAAGTTCCCTATTATCCTGGGCATTCCTTGGTTCTCTATCCATAATCCCTCCATCAACTGGGAGACACGTTCTTTAAGCTTTACATCTGACCATTGCAAGAAACATTGCAAAGAATCTTATCAAATAAGCCCTCCACCAACCCAAGATTTACAAGCAGTTTTGGCAACTATCCAGTCATATGACAAGCTACCTCCACAATATCTTGAGTTTCGGGACGTTTGTGATAAAAAGAACGCAGATCAGCTGCCTCCTCATCGCTCTTATGATTGTCCCATTGAATTGCTTCCAGGGGCAGAAATACCATTTGGTCGCCTTTATTCTTTATCAGAACCTGAACTGAAAGTGCTCAGGGAGTGGATTAATGAGAATCTTGAGAAGGGTTTTATCGTGACGAAAAAGGACTCCACCCTGCGTCCGTGTATTGACTACAGAGATTTAAATAAGATCACAATTAAGAATCGCTATCCACTCCCACTGATTCCAGAAATGCTTGAGAGACTCCGCTCTGCCAAGCTCTTTACCAAATTAGATTTACGGGGGGCATACAACCTTGTCCGCATTCGTTCCGGTGATGAATGGAAAACTGCTTTCAGAACCAGATATGGACATTTTGAGTCTTTGGTCATGCCCTTTGGGCTTTGCAATGCTCCTGCAACTTTTCAACATTTTATCAATGATGTCTTTCGAGATTTGCTTGATCAGTTTGTAATAGCATATTTGGATGACATTCTCATTTTCTCTGATACTTTGAAAGAACACCGCAAGCATGTCCGTATTGTTTTCGAGAGATTAAGGCGAAATCAACTTTACATAAAATTATAGAAATGCGAGTTTGAACAAACTCAGATCCAGTTCTTGGGATACATAATCTCTTCTGAAGGGGTAAGCATGGATCCCGATAAGATCAAAGCTGTGGTGGATTGGCCCGCTCCTAAGAATGTTAAAGAGATACAGCGATTTGTTGGTTTTGCCAACTTTTACAGAAGATTTATAAGGAATTTCTCTAGGGTAATTGCTCCAATCACACAGTTGACAAAGAAAGGGGTGCCCTTTTTGTAGTCACCTGAGGCACAGGCTGCCTTTAGTAAACTGAAAACTCTCTTCACTTCTGCACCAATACTGGTACATCCAGATCCAGAACTACCTTTCATCGTAGAAGTTGATGCTTCTAATTCTGCTGTAGGAGCTATCCTCTCTCAGCGAATGGGAGAAAAAATGCAGCTTCATCCTTGTGCTTATTTCTCTCGACTGATGTCTTCAGCCGAGATGAATTATGACATTGGAAACAAGGAGCTGCTGGCAATTAAGGAAGCATTTTCTGAGTGGAGGCATCTGTTGGAAGGAGCTAAGCACCCTGTAACCGTTCTCACCGATCATAAAAATTTAGAATTTATTAGGTCTGCTAAAAGGTTGTCATCTAGACAAGCACGTTGGACCCTTTTCTTTTCCAGGTTTAATTTTGTTATTTCATACCGCCCTGGGTCAAGGAATGGTAAGGCTGATGCCCTATCACGGATGTTGTCTGGGCCTCTCCAGGAAAGCACCTCTGAATGTACAATCCTGCCTCAAAAGAACTTTCTAGGGGCCATGAGTTCAAAGACATTTCTTAATCTTCTCAAGGAGGGGTATGAGAATGACCCACTTCTTAATAATCCTCCTAAGGACATTAACCTCAAGTACAACAATGGTTTTTGGACTCAAGCGCATTGCCTCTATGTACCTGAATCAGTTCGGGTAGAAGCCCTCAGGTTGGTACATGACTCTAAGCTTGCTGGTCATTTTGGGGTTTCTAAAACGGAAGAACTCTTATCACGTTCCTTTTGGTGGCCTGGGTACAAGAAAGATGTAAAGAGTTATGTGGCTTCATGTCTAACCTGTGCTCGCAATAAGACACCTCGATCTTCTCCTCTGGGGTTACTTCTACCACTACCTGTTCCATCAAGACCATGGGGGTCAATTTCTATGGACTTTGTGGTTGACCTTCCTCTTTCAAAAGGGATGACCACCATTCTGGTAGTCGTTGACCGTCTCACTAAGATGGCTCATTTTATTCCAGTTAAAGGGGTACCCTCCGCCGAACATACTGCTGAGGTAATGGTTAGAGAAGTTTTTAAACTTCATGGAATTCCTGATGATGTGGTGTCTGACAGAGGGGTACAGTTTACCTCAAAATTTTGGAGAAGTTTTTGCTCAGCTTTGGGTGTAACAGTTAATCTGTCCTCGGCTTTTCATCCGCAGTCTAATGGTCAGACCGAGAGGACCAATCAAACTCTGGAGCAATACCTTCGATGCTTCGTGAGTTATCTTCAGGATGACTGGGTGGACTACCTTCCTACGGCAGAGTTTGCTTATAATAACTCTAAACATAGTTCCACATCCCAAAGCCCATTTTTCTTAAACACGGGGTATCATCCAGTTTTTATTCCTGATCTCCCCATCTCAACTTCAATTCCTGCTGTTACCAACAGACTAACTTCATTACATGAGATCCAGGAGAAATTGACTGATACATTGAAGGAGGCGCAGGAATATTACAAGAGGGCTGCTGACAGACATCGTAGGTATATTCCCACTTTTCAAGTAGGTGAGAAAGTTTGGTTATCTACCAAAAATTTAAAAGTTCAAGTTCCATGTGCTAAGTTGGGTCAAAAGTTTATGGGACCTTTTGAGATTTCTGCTCAAATCAACCCGGTCACTTTTCGCCTAAAACTTCCTGACAATATGAAGATTCACCCTGTGTTTCATATATCACTACTCAAACCATTTCATGAAAATACTTTTTCTGGAAGAATTCATCCTCCTCCCCCACCTGTCAAGGTACAGGGTGAAGAAGAATTTGTGGTGGGAAAAATTATTGACTCCAGGATCTCTAGGAACAAATTGCAATATTTGGTTCAATGGGAAGGATATGGGCCAGAAGAAAATTCTTGGGAGCCTGAGGAGAATGTTCATGCCCCTAGATTAACAAGGGAATTCCACCAGAGGTTTCCTCAGAAACCTGGCCCTAAGACGTCCAGGGGACGTCCTGGGAGGAGGGGAGTACTGTTAGGACCTGGGCTTGAACCTGGGACCTCTGCTGTGTCTGGCAGTGACTCTGCTTGCTGAGCCACCTGGAATGCTGGACAGCTCCTTGGACAGCTCCTTGGACAGCTCCTTGGACAGCTCCTTGGACAGCTCCTTGGACAGCTTCTTGGACAATTCCTTTAGTGATCATGTCTTGAATCTTGTTTGCCTTGAACCTTGAACCCTTTGCTCCTCCCATGAACTTCCTGATATAAGCCATGTCTCTGCACTTCCTCCTTGCCAGAATATTGTGCCTTTACCAGCCAATATCTTGCTTCTATCTCTCCTGCTGCCGACCGTATCCTCGCTACCTTTCGTTACCGACATTTGGCTTGCTCCTGGACTACGCTTCTGCTGAATCCCAACCTGCAACTATTGGTTACCGACTTTTGGCTTGTTTCTCAACTACGCTTCTGCTTGATCTCTACCTGCTATATCTGCTACCAGACCCCCGGCTTGCTCCCCTCCTGGTGGGGCTATCCTGAGGACCGCGACCTGGCACTAACACGCAGCCAAGCCAGTCTCCACCTTTGGGAGCTCTGGTGAATACCGGTTAGTGCTTAGACCCCGCACCTCAGGTGAACCCGTGCCATCAGCCAGGGTGACCTGTGTGAATATCTGCTCTGCTGCTATAGCTATTGGTCTCTGAGCCTGACTCCAGATCGTGACACTGGGGGAGTCAATGGTGGAGAAGAATCTGGGGGAATTAGTGATGGAGAAGAATCTGGGGGAACTAGTGATGGAGAAGAATCTGGGGGAGTCAATGGTGGAGAAGAATCTGGGGGAGTCAATGGTGGAGAAGAATCTGGGGGAACTAGTGATGGAGAAGAATCTGGGGGAATTAGTGATGGAGAAAAATCTGGGGAGTCTTTGGAATGGTTTGGAAAGATGTGGACCAGTTCTGGTCATAGCCTCATGAAGAATGCCACCATGATAGTGGAAGGGGGTCCTAGTGATCACCAACCCACCTCTGCCCTAATGGCAGACCTACCACCTACTATATTAAGCATTAGTAAGACCTCTTCTTCAATAGGCAGTTCAGTTCTGGGCACTAGTTCACAAGGAGGACATTGTAGAAATGGAGACCAGATAAGGTCATGAACGAACATTTTTAGAAATGGATAGAGTCCAGAGAAAGTCATGCAGGAGCTCTGTTATGAGGAGAGCTCAGCCAGAGTGACTTTATTACCCCCAATGAGAGGGGAGGTAAGATTGATCCCCCTAAAGAAATAGAGAAATGCCCTATCTAGTAAATGTGGTGCAGTTCTTCACTGTAAGGACATTACAAACAGTAAGGAGGTGCTCTTTGTGTCTGGCGGCACATATGGAAAGGCTTCTTTATGGTAACAGCTGTGAACATGTGGTGTGGAACATAGACTTCTTCTGGAGATTGTTAGTGAGGCCTGGAATGGAAAAGACAGAAGGAAAAATAGTGTAGGGCCGGGCATGACTGCGTGTTTAGGGGAGACAAGGCACGGGTTAATAAGAACAGGGGAGGGGACAGTGAGAATAGTCCAGGAGGGGGGAGGGGGTGGTAATATATAAGGAGGAGGCGGGACTGACCTGGGGACAGAACAGTGCTGGACAAAGACAAGAGGAGGCATTTTTCCCACCCGCCATCCCTATATGTCGTCTGTGTTTGTTGGTTTATATGTTTTCTTTCTTTCAGGAACATGGCAGATGGTGGTCATGGCAGCTGTGGATTGGTGGTGTTTTGTTGGTCTTTGACGGTGGCAGTAAACATATGTGATGGAAAGGGGTGGGGGGCTCACTGGTAGTATGTGCCCCTCCGGTGTATTCCAGCGAAAGGTTAGCTGGAATACTGTAATGGTTGCACTGCGGGAAGGGGGTTGTCTCCGAGCTGATTATCCGCTGGGGGCCGATCGTGTGGAGAAAGGTCCCGCAGTGTATTGGTGGAATATGTGTTGGAGTTCCGGGGTGCCATCAAAGACCAACAGACTGGAGTAAAACAAGTTGTTACGGAGGTGATATTTTGGTATATATTTGATATTGGAGTTATTTATATGGTGTGAATAATAAATAGGCTGCTATGGCCATTTATACTCCAGAATGAAGGTGTGGTCTCATCATTGTAGAAGGGTAAGAAATGGGCATTTTGGAGTACAAGTGGTATAGCAGTAGGCCGGACGGGTACCTCTGAACTACACTGGTCATGGTCTGTGGTGTGGGTGGTGGATGGTATCCCATCTTCTGGTATTATGATTGTGATATTGTGGTGATTATTATAATCCGGAGACATTGAATGTTCATAGATTATCTTCTGTCAGATGTTACAGATTCCTTCCGGGCCCGGAGCAGCCGGCAGATCAGCCAGAATGTGATGGAGAAATACGAGACAGGAAGCCCCCCATCCCACAGGTATGATGTCCCCGTGTGTGTGCCGAGACATTACCGCCATGTCCGTATTACATTGTCCTCACACGGTGTGATTACTGGTTTGTATACCAAGTGTGCGTTCCATACTGAGCAGCAGGGCGGTGCCAGACTAATGCCGCGTACACACGTATCAGACTATCCGGCGGACTTTCCGAACGAGCTACCCGCCCACACACAGTACTTTTGCGCCAGACTATCTGCCGTACTTTTGAAATGAATGGACTCGCCCACACACGCGGAGGAAAGTCCGCTCATTTTGAGCGCGTCTCCAGGTAGCCCGGGACCAGCGAAGGAGGCGTCGCTGGCCCCATCACCTGGTATGGAGTTAAAGGGGAAAAATCGGCATGGGGGTCCCCCCCTAGGTCCATATCAGACCCTTATCTGAGCACACTACCTGGCTGGGGTCCGCCTGGGCCGTACCAGGCCGTGTGCCCTCAACATGGGGGGGGGGGTGCCTTGGGGAAGGAGGGGCCGCGCGCCCCCCCCCACCCCAAAGCACCTTGTCCCCATGTTGATGAGGACAAGGGCCTCTTCCCGACAACCCTGGCCGTTGGTTGTCGGGGTCTGTGGGTGGGGGGCTTATCAGAATCTGTGAGCCCTCATTAATAAGGGGGCCCCCGGATCCCGGTCCCCCACCCTATGTGAATGAGTATGGGGTACAATGTACCCCTACCTATTCACCTGCGAAAAAAAGTAAAAGAAAAACACAACACACAAGGGTTAAAATAGTTAATTGCACAGCTCCGGGGGTCTTCTTCCGTCTTCGGGGGTCTTCTCACCGGGCTCCTCTGCTATCTTCTGTTCTTTTGCTAGCTCTTTCACTAGCGGAGGAGCTTTCTTCTTCGCCGCCGCCCTCTTCTTCCGACTTCGACTGCTCATTGGTGGACATTCCCCGCCTTCTCTTCCAGCCACTGTGTGCTCATTGGTGGACATTCCCCGCCTTCTCCTCCAGCCACTGTGTGCTCATTGGTGGACATTCTTCACCTTCTCCTCCAACCACTGTGTGCTCATTGGTAGACATTCCCCGCCTTCTCCTCCAGCCACTGTGTGCTCATTGGTGGACGTTCCCCGCCTTCTCCTCCAGCCACTGTGTGCTCATTGGTGGACATTCCCCGTCTTCTCCTCCCACCACTGTGTGCTCATTGGTGAACATTCTCCGTCTTCTCCTCCAACCACTGTGTGCTCATTGCTGGACATTCTCCGCCTTCTCCTCCAACCACTGTGTGCTCATTGATGGACACTCCCCGCCTTCTCCTCCAATCACTGTGTGCTCATTGGTGGACATTCTCCGTCTTCTCCTCCAACCACTGTGTGCTCATTGCTGGACACTCCCCGCCTTCTCCTCCAACCCCTGTGTGCTCATTGGTGGACATTCCCCACCTTCTCCTCCAACCACTGTGTGCTCATTGGTGGACATTCCCTGCCTTCTCCTCCAGCCACTGTGTGCTCATTGGTGGACATTCCCCACCTTCTCCTCCAACCACTGTGTGCTCATTGGTGGACATTCCCCGCCTTCTCCTCCAACCACTGTGTGCTCATTGGTGGACATTCCCGCCTTCTCCTCCAACCACTGTGTGCTCATTGGTGGACACTCCCCGCCTTCTCCTCCAACCCCTGTGTGCTCATTGGTGGACATTCCCGCCTTCTCCTCCAACCACTGTGTGCTCATTGGTGGACATTCCCGCCTTCTCCTCCAACCACTGTGTGCTCATTGGTGGACATTCCCCGCCTTCTCCTCCAACCACTGTGTGCTCATTGGTGGACATTCCCCACCTTCTCCTCCAACCACTGTGTGCTCATTGATGGACACTCCCCGCCTTCTCCTCCAATCACTGTGTGCTCATTGGTGGACATTCTCCGTCTTCTCCTCCAACCACTGTGTGCTCATTGCTGGACATTCCCCGCCTTCTCCTCCAACCACTGTGTGCTCATTGGTGGACACTCCCCGCCTTCTCCTCCAACCACTGTGTGCTCATTGGTGGACATTCCCGCCTTCTCCTCCAACCACTGTGTGCTCATTGCTGGACATTCCCCGCCTTCTCCTCCAACCACTGTGTGCTCATTGGTGGACACTCCCCGCCTTCTCCTCCAACCACTGTGTGCTCATTGGTGGACATTCCCGCCTTCTCCTCCAACCACTGTGTGCTCATTGGTGGACATTCCCGCCTTCTCCTCCAACCACTGTGTGCTCATTGGTGGACATTCCCCGCCTTCTCCTCCAACCACTGTGTGCTCATTGGTGGACATTCCCCACCTTCTCCTCCAACCACTGTGTGCTCATTGATGGACACTCCCCGCCATCTCCTCCAATCACTGTGTGCTCATTGGTGGACATTCTCCGTCTTCTCCTCCAACCACTGTGTGCTCATTGCTGGACATTCCCCGCCTTCTCCTCCAACCACTGTGTGCTCATTGGTGGACACTCCCCGCCTTCTCCTCCAACCACTGTGTGCTCATTGGTGGACATTCCCCGCCTTCTCCTCCAACCACTGTGTGCTCATTGGTGGACATTCCCGCCTTCTCCTCCAACCACTGTGTGCTCATTGGTGGACACTCCCCGCCTTCTCCTCCAACCCCTGTGTGCTCATTGGTGGACATTCTCCACCTTCTCCTCCAACCACTGTGTGCTCATTGGTGGACATTCCCCGCCTTCTCCTCCAACCACTGTGTGCTCATTGGTGGACATTCCCGCCTTCTCCTCCAACCACTGTGTGCTCATTGGTGGACATTCCCTGCCTTCTCCTCCAACCCCTGTGTGCTCATTGGTGGACATTCCCCACCTTCTCCTCCAGCCACTGTGTGCTCATTGGTGGACATTCCCCACCTTCTCCTCCAATCACTGTGTGCTCATTGGTGGACATTCCCCGTCTTCTCCTCCAACAACTGTGTGCTCATTGGTGGACATTCCCCGCCTTCTCCTCCAGCCACTGCGTGCTCATTGGTGGACATTCTCCGTCTTCTCCTCCAACCACTGTGTGCTCATTGGTGGACATTCCCTGCCTTCTCCTCCAATCACTGTGTGCTCATTGGTGGACATTCCCCGCCTTCTCCTCCAGCCACTGTGTGCTCATTGGTGGACATTCCCCACCTTCTCCTCCAACCACTGTGTGCTCATTGGTGGACATTCCCCGCCTTCTCCTCCAACCACTGTGTGCTCATTGGTGGACATTCCCGCCTTCTCCTCCAACCACTGTGTGCTCATTGGTGGACACTCCCCGCCTTCTCCTCCAACCACTGTGTGCTCATTGGTGGACATTCCCCACCTTCTCCTCCAACCACTGTGTGCTCATTGGTGGACATTCCCCACCTTCTCCTCCAACCACTGTGTGCTCATTGGTGGACATTCCCCACCTTCTCCTCCAGCCACTGTGTGCTCATTGGTGGACACTCCCCGCCATCTCCTCCAACCACTGTGTGCTCATTGGTGGACATTCCCCGTCTTCTCCTCCAACCACTGTGTGCTCATTGGTGGACATTCCCCGCCTTCTCCTCCAACCACTGTGTGCTCATTGGTGGACATTCCCCACCTTCTCCTCCAATCACTGTGTGCTCATTGGTGGACATTCTCCGTCTTCTCCTCCAACCACTGTGTGCTCATTGGTGGACATTCTCCGTCTTCTCCTCCAACCACTGTGTGCTCATTGGTGGACATTCCCCGCCTTCTCCTCCAACCACTGTGTGCTCCTTGGTGGACATTCCCCACCTTCTCCTCCAACCACTGTGTGCTCATTGGTGGACATTCCCCACCTTCTCCTCCAGCCACTGTGTGCTCATTGGTGGACATTCTCCGTCTTCTCCTCCAACCACTGTGTGCTCATTGGTGGACATTCCCCGCCTTCTCCTCCAACCACTGTGTGCTCATTGGTGGACATTCCCCGCCTTCTCCTCCAACCACTGTGTGCTCATTGGTGGACATTCCCCGCCTTCTCCTCCAACCACTGTGTGCTCATTGGTGGACATTCCCCACCTTCTCCTCCAGCCACTGTGTGCTCATTGGTGGGGATTATTTTCTATACACACTGCAGTACAATATGGCATGTTTACTGTAATCTACGAAGGCAGAATGATGTGTAGGATGAGGTATGAGTTATACGGCGAGATATAGGTTAAGGTATAGGATGAGGTACAGGGTGCAGGGTGAGGTATGAGGTGAGAGGTATAGGATGAGATATGAGGTATACGGTGAGGTATATGGTGGGGGGTGAGGTACAAGGTATACGTTGAGGTGGGGGGTGAGGTACATGGTATACAGTGATTTGGGGGGTGAGGTATGAGGTATACGGTGACTTGGGGGGGTGAGGTATGAGGTATACGGTGACTTGGGGGGGTGAGGTATGAGGTATACGGTGACTTGGGGGGGGTGAGGTATGAGGTATATGGTGTCTCTGCAGATGAGAGGAGAAGAGTAGGGGAGGCAGGAAGTTGGTGGAGGAAATGGATGGTGGATGTGGTCGGTGAGTTCTCAGTAATCTGATGTAATGATCTGCCATGTCTCTACTACAGGAATCATCTGCAGGCGACATACCCCCCCCTACTACACTACATATCACCCATCCCCATATGCCTCCATATTGTTACACCCCCCCCCCCATATCACTACACCCCCCATATGCCTCCATATTACTGCATCCCCCATCCCTCCATATTACTACACCCCTCATATTCCTCCATATTGCTACACCCCTCATATCCCTCCATATTGCTACACCCCTCATATCCCTCCATATTACTGAACCCCCCTCCATATTACTATACCCCCCATATACCTCCATATTACTATACCCCCCATATCCTTCCATATTACTACACCTCCCCCCATCCCTCGCATATTACTGCACCCCCTTGTTGTGGATTAAAGGGGTTGTAAAGGTAAAAGTTTTTTCACCTTAATGCATTCCATGCATCTGACATCTGACAATGCCGGCCCTCCCAGCCCCCCCCCCCCCAGTTATACTTACCTGACCCCTCGAAGGTCCCGCGCTCACCCCCGACATCCTCTTCGCCACTCACCTTGGCCGTTGATTGGCTAGAGTGGATGGATTGAAAGCAGCGCAGCCATTGGTTCGCGCTGCTGTCAATCACATCAAATGATGCGGCGCACCGGGGGGGGGGGGGGTGGGGCCGAGTGATATAGTGAGCGGCTACGGCCGGCAGCTGTATCACGGGAGCGCGCCCGCAAGCACTTCACATCATGCGAGGGAGCTCACATGAAGTTGTGGAGTCCTTGTGGGAGAGAGCCGAGAGAGCCGGCGAGGGACCCCAGAAGAGGAGGATCGGGGTCACTCTGTGCAAAACGAGCTGCACAGGGGAGGGAAGTATAACATGTTTGTTATTTATTTTAAAAAAAAAAATGCCTTTAGTGATCTTTTAGAATTCAGCTTCTCCTATAAGAAAACAATTTTGTTGTGCTTAAAAACACAAATACATCTCTCTTGTATAATGCCGGGAAGTGTGCCGCTTGTATATCTCCAAGTAACAGACAGTCGCTTGTATATCTTCAAGTAACAGACAGACGCTTGTATATCTCCAAGTAACAGACAGTCGCTTGTATATCTCCAAGTAACAGACAGACGCTTGTATATCTCCAAGTAACAGACAGTCGCTTGTATATCTCCAAGTAACAGACAGTCGCTTGTATATCTCCAAGTAACAGACAGTCGCTTGTATATCTCCAAGTAACAGACAGTCGCTTGTATATCTCCAAGTAACAGACAGTCGCTTGTATATCTCCAAGTAACAGACAGACGCTTGTATATCTCCAAGTAACAGACAGTCGCTTGTATATCTCCAAGTAACAGACAGCCGCTTGTATATCTCCAAGTAACAGACAGTCGCTTGTATATCTCCAAGTAACAGACAGTCGCTTGTATATCTCCAAGTAACAGACAGTCGCTTGTATATCTCCAAGTAACAGACAGTCGCTTGTATATCTCCAAGTAACAGACAGCCGCTTGTATATCTCCAAGTAACAGACAGTCGCTTGTATATCTCCAAGTAACAGACAGTCGCTTGTATATCTCCAAGTAACAGACAGTCGCTTGTATATCTCCAAGTAACAGACAGCCGCTTGTATATCTCCAAGTAACAGACAGTCGCTTGTATATCTCCAAGTAACAGACAGACGCTTGTATATCTCCAAGTAACAGACAGTCGCTTGTATATCTCCAAGTAACAGACAGTCGCTTGTATATCTCCAAGTAACAGACAGACGCTTGTATATCTCCGAATAACAGACAGCCGCTTGTATATCTCCAAGTAACAGACAGCCGCTTGTATATCTCCAAGTAACAGACAGTCGCTTGTATATCTCCAAGTAACAGACAGACGCTTGTATATCTCCAAGTAACAGACAGACGCTTGTATATCTCCAAGTAACAGACAGACGCTTGTATATCTCCAAGTAACAGACAGTCGCTTGTATATCTCCAAGTAACAGACAGTCGCTTGTATATCTCCAAGTAACAGACAGTCGCTTGTATATCTCCAAGTAACAGACAGTCGCTTGTATATCTCCAAGTAACAGACAGTCGCTTGTATATCTCCAAGTAACAGACAGTCGCTTGTATATCTCCAAGTAACAGACAGTCGCTTGTATATCTCCAAGTAACAGACAGTCGCTTGTATATCTCCAAGTAACAGACAGTCGCTTGTATATCTCCAAGTAACAGACAGACGCTTGTATATCTCCAAGTAACAGACAGTCGCTTGTATATCTCCAAGTAACAGACAGTCGCTTGTATATCTCCAAGTAACAGACAGTCGCTTGTATATCTCCAAGTAACAGACAGACGCTTGTATATCTCCAAGTAACAGACAGACGCTTGTATATCTCCAAGTAACAGACAGTCGCTTGTATATCTCCAAGTAACAGACAGTCGCTTGTATATCTCCAAGTAACAGACAGTCGCTTGTATATCTCCAAGTAACAGACAGTCGCTTGTATATCTCCAAGTAACAGACAGTCGCTTGTATATCTCCAAGTAACAGACAGTCGCTTGTATATCTCCAAGTAACAGACAGCCGCTTGTATATCTCCAAGTAACAGACAGCCGCTTGTATATCTCCAAGTAACAGACAGCCGCTTGTATATCTCCAAGTAACAGACAGTCGCTTGTATATCTCCAAGTAACAGACAGACGCTTGTATATCTCCAAGTAACAGACAGACGCTTGTATATCTCCAAGTAACAGACAGTCGCTTGTATATCTCCAAGTAACAGACAGTCGCTTGTATATCTCCAAGTAACAGACAGTCGCTTGTATATCTCCAAGTAACAGACAGTCGCTTGTATATCTCCAAGTAACAGACAGTCGCTTTTATATCTCCAAGTAACAGACAGTCGCTTGTATATCTCCAAGTAACAGACAGACGCTTGTATATCTCCAAGTAACAGACAGACGCTTGTATATCTCCAAGTAACAGACAGTCGCTTGTATATCTCCAAGTAACAGACAGTCGCTTGTATATCTCCAAGTAACAGACAGTCGCTTGTATATCTCCAAGTAACAGACAGTCGCTTGTATATCTCCAAGTAACAGACAGTCGCTTGTATATCTCCAAGTAACAGACAGTCGCTTGTATATCTCCAAGTAACAGACAGTCGCTTGTATATCTCCAAGTAACAGACAGTCGCTTGTATATCTCCAAGTAACAGACAGACGCTTGTATATCTCCGAATAACAGACAGCCGCTTGTATATCTCCAAGTAACAGACAGCCGCTTGTATATCTCCAAGTAACAGACAGTCGCTTGTATATCTCCAAGTAACAGACAGACGCTTGTATATCTCCAAGTAACAGACAGACGCTTGTATATCTCCAAGTAACAGACAGACGCTTGTATATCTCCAAGTAACAGACAGTCGCTTGTATATCTCCAAGTAACAGACAGTCGCTTGTATATCTCCAAGTAACAGACAGTCGCTTGTATATCTCCAAGTAACAGACAGTCGCTTGTATATCTCCAAGTAACAGACAGTCGCTTGTATATCTCCAAGTAACAGACAGTCGCTTGTATATCTCCAAGTAACAGACAGTCGCTTGTATATCTCCAAGTAACAGACAGTCGCTTGTATATCTCCAAGTAACAGACAGTCGCTTGTATATCTCCAAGTAACAGACAGACGCTTGTATATCTCCAAGTAACAGACAGTCGCTTGTATATCTCCAAGTAACAGACAGTCGCTTGTATATCTCCAAGTAACAGACAGTCGCTTGTATTACGTTGAGCTTAGCAAAGTCCTGCCATAGAATGCTCTACTGCTTTTATTTCTACTGCAAACATGAATAACAGACGAAGGTGGTGGCTTCAGAATCAGCCAATCAGACACTTGTATTCTTTCAAAAGAACCAATCACACACATGTATATATTTAAAATAGAATTCCAGTAGTGATGTGTGGAGACGGTTGTGTGCAGAGCGGGGAGCGTCCTGTGAGACACCAACTGTCTCACAATTTGAACACTACTTACATGGCTCTGAACACAATTGTGTGCGCATTCCCACCGCTACCAATGACAGGAGCCGTACTCTATCATGGCTCGGTGGGCCGTCATTTTGGTATGGTTATACTATGGTTCCCATGTACGCAGATCAGTTTGCTTGGAGCGTTAATGCGGTCTCCATGAGGTGGCCAGTCTCATGGTGAGGCATAAACGATCATCCCTAAAACAGGAAACAGATCTGCCGTGTCCACGGGAAGGTTTCTGCAGCCAATGGTCTTCCACCAACGTCTGTATGTGCGAATATCCTCACATGAGTGTACTACAGCAAAACTGACACTGGGGGATATCTGACAACATACATTAATACAAATTCTCCACAACAGTCCCTCCTCCCATACGTCCCTCGATGAATATTGATCTTCTTACACCTGGAAACGAATCAGTCCTTACAGTCCATATGAGTTCATAACACGGCACACCCGGGGGCCCCGCGGGGCAGGGTTTCAATTTGTGTCATGGGCTGTGCTGGTGCCATGGTCTCCTGCTGGAGCTCCTCTGCGGCACGTGTATGTGCCAGGGCAGTGTTCTCATGGCAGTGGTAGGCTTGCATCGGGGAGTCATGCGGGGAAGTGACTGTTTTGTGGTGTAGTGTTGGCACATTTTCTGTGGAGGGGGGGGGGGTTCCAGGTAGGTATGGTCTCATGCAATTTACGGTTCTTACACAATTTACGGTTTTGTATGAGATTTACAGTTTCATGCAGTTGATGTTTTTTCATGAAATTTACGGTTCTTACACAATTTATGCTTCTCATGCAATTTTTTACTTCTCCTGTCAATTCATGTGTTTCCCATGTTTTCTTACGTTTTCCCATGTTTCTTTCGTATTCTCACGTGTCCCATGTTTCACACTCGTTCTCACGTGTCCCATGTTTCACACTCGTTCTCACGTGTCCCATGTTTCACACTCGTTCTCCCGTGTCCCATGTTTCACACTCGTTCTCCCGTGTCCCATGTTTCACACTCGTTCTCATGTGTCCCATGTTTCACACTCGTTCTCACGTGTCCCATGTTTCACACTCGTTCTCCCGTGTCCCATGTTTCACACTCGTTCTCCCGTGTCCCATGTTTCACACTCGTTCTCCCGTGTCCCATGTTTCACACTCGTTCTCCCGTGTCCCATGTTTCACACTCGTTCTCCCGTGTCCCATGTTTCACACTCGTTCTCCCGTGTCCCATGTTTCACACTTGTTCTCCCGTGTCCCATGTTTCACACTCGTTCTCCCGTGTCCCATGTTTCACACTCGTTCTCCCGTGTCCCATGTTTCACACTCGTTCTCACGTGTCCCATGTTTCACACTCGTTCTCACGTGTCCCATGTTTCACACTCGTTCTCCCGTGTCCCATGTTTCACACTCGTTCTCCCGTGTCCCATGTTTCACACTCGTTCTCCCGTGTCCCATGTTTCACACTCGTTCTCCCGTGTCCCATGTTTCACACTCGTTCTCCCGTGTCCCATGTTTCACACTCGTTCTCACGTGTCCCATGTTTCACACACTTGTTCTCACGTGTCCCATGTTTCACACTCGTTCTCACGTGTCCCATGTTTCACACACTTGTTCTCACGTGTCCCATGTTTCACACTCGTTCTCACGTGTCCCATGTTTCACACACTTGTTCTCACGTGTCCCATGTTTCACACTCTTTCTCCCGTGTCCCATGTTTCACACACTTGTTCTCACGTGTCCCATGTTTCACACACTCGTTCTCACGTGTCCCATGTTTCACACTCGTTCTCACGTGTCCCATGTTTCACACTCGTTCTCACGTGTCCCATGTTTCACACTCGTTCTCACGTGTCCCATGTTTCACACTCGTTCTCACGTGTCCCATGTTTCTCACTCGTTCTCACGTGTCCCATGTTTCACACTCGTTCTCACGTTTTCCCAGGTTTCTCACATTTCATGTCATAGGCCTTTTGATGTCATTGCTTTTCGTTCGCTGCATTTCCGTTATGCTGGTGCCTACATCCAGGATCTGTCACGTCTGCAGGACCATACGGGGTGAGGTTTCATTTTGAATTGGTTGTCGCCCCACAATCTTCTTGCCTGTAGTCCATACATCATACGTGCACGTTCACCATTACACCTCTACTACCACCCACCACAGTCTGTGGGTACCTCAGCCCTGAGTGTTCCTTTTTAATTTCCTGTCTTGACGTTGCAGGTTGCTCGGGCTCACTGGCTGCATACAGTAGGGTGGTGTTGTCATTAGGTTCACATTCATGCGCTGTGGTCTTGTCATTTCTGCCCCCACATCCTCATACTTGTTAGGTACAAGGGGTGTTGTTATGTCAGGGGCTGGTTGTCTGTTATGTTCTCTGGTCGTTTTCACACAGCTGGGTTGTCCGTGTTCTTCCACTGCAGGTTACCCGTCACGTCTATGGGTGTAACAGATTGAAGTGATCGGTTTTAATTGGCTTGTTCGGTGGCAAGTCTCCTCATCTGTTCTTACGCTGCTCACATTTCCTACAAAACGCACGTTTCTCATGCGATTTATGTATCTCATGCAACTCACGTTCAGGTTACTCTCGTTTTCCCAGGTTTCTCTCGTTTTCCCAGGTTACTCTCGTTTTCCCAGGTTTCTCTCGTTTTCCTAGGTTTCTCTCATTTTCCCAGGTTACTCTCGTTTTCCCAGGTTTCTCTCGTTTTCCCAGGTTTCTCTCGTTTTCCCAGGTTTCTCTTGTTTTCCCAGGTTTCTCTCGTTTTCCCAGGTTTCTCTCGTTTTCCCAGGTTTCTCTCGTTTTCCCAGGTTTCTCTTGTTTTCCCAGGTTACTCTTATTTTCCCAGGTTACTCTTATTTTCCCAGGTTACTCTTATTTTCCCAGGTTCCTCTCGTTTTCCCAGGTTCCTCTCGTTTTCCCAGGTTTCCATCGTTTTCCCAGGTTTCCATCGTTTTCCCAGGTTTCCATCGTTTTCCCAGGTTTCCATCGTTTTCCCAGGTTTCTCTCGTTTTCCTAGGTTTCTCTCGTTTTCCCAGGTTTCTCTCGTTTTCCCAGGTTTCTCTCGTTTTCCCAGGTTTCTCTCGTTTTCCCAGGTTTCTCTTGTTTTCCCAGGTTACTCTTATTTTCCCAGGTTACTCTTATTTTCCCAGGTTACTCTTATTTTCCCAGGTTACTCTCGTTTTCCCAGGTTACTCTCGTTTTCCCAGGTTCCTCTCGTTTTCCCAGGTTCCTCTCGTTTTCCCAGGTTACTCTCGTTTTCCCAGGTTTCCATCGTTTTCCCAGGTTTCCATCGTTTTCCCAGGTTACTCTCATTTTCCCAGGTTACTCTTATTTTCCCAGGTTCCTCTCGTTTTCCCAGGTTACTCTTATTTTCCCAGGTTCCTCTCGTTTTCCCAGGTTTCCATCGTTTTCCCAGGTTCCTCTCGTTTTCCCAGGTTTCCATCGTTTTCCCAGGTTTCCATCGTTTTCCCAGGTTACTCTCATTTTCCCAGGTTTCTCTTGTTGTTCATCAATTCTCATGCAACCTGCATTTCTTATGCAGTTGGCGTTTTTCTTGCTGCCTCGGTTCTGATGCCGCTCACGTTTTTATCAGCTCGCACTACTCCAGGCTTCTCTCTCAGTCCCATTCCTTCACACAGATTACATTCCTGTCACAAGTTTCTCAGTCTGCTCACGTTTCTCTCGCAGTTTATGGCCCAGTTGGGTGTCATTTTTCACACTACCTTTATTTTCCTTGCTATGTCCGGCCAGGAGTTGCGCAATGTTATGGAATTATTGGTAAGTCAGCCTATTGCAGCTCCAGCAGCTTCTACTGGCTCAGGGGATTTAGTGGATTCCGGATCCCTCTCGGTGCCTAGGCCGGTACCAGTAGGCCCAGGTCTCAGACGCAGATGCCGGCGTCACGCCTTCTCTTCAGTTTCCAGCATTTGTGATGAATTGGGTTTCCATTGGGCTGATACAGCCGCCTCGATCGATAAATCTGTATTTGAATATCAGGAAGGCTCATGACTCTGCTTGGGATGTTTTCCAGGCTTTCCTGTCAAGGTTTCCTAGTCCTGACGGTTGACATCCAGTTCATATTTTGCTTTTCTGTTTTTTGCCACTTCCAACTCGTATCGGCCTACAGCACCATCGGGGCGTATGTGGCTGAGACTCAGCGTTTCATGTTGTTGGAAGACCCCGATAGACTTTTCTTCATTTTCTGCACTCTCTAGTTGAGCCATCCTCAGGGATCCAGAGGAGTTGCCCTCCTGCTGTGCTCAGCAGACTTCCCATCGAGGGTCATATTTTTCGTGACATATCCGACATGCTCTCATCGTCCCCTTTTGTGTTGTGAACCAGCTTGGTGCTCCAGGCAGCGCTTTATCTGGTATTTTATGGTTCCGGAGGCCAGGGGAGTTTCTGGCCCCAGGGTCTCGCATACTTTTGGCTAATCAACTGGTTTGGGACCCCGGCCTTTCCTGTTTATATCGGCATGCTCGCAGGACGCAGCAATCGGGAGGTGGCACTGTCATCAGGTTCTTGGAGCCTGGCAAGGAGCGGCGGTGCCCGGTGTTGGTTTATATCAGCTGGTCAGTGCTACTATACGTCTGTTAAACCCAGAGATGGTCCTCTGTTGCCTCTTCCTAGTGCTCCCCTCTCCGCAGCTCAATGCATACTTCATTGCAGTCCCCTTTTTGGCCAATCGGGGGCTGGACCCTAAAGGATACTTTTGGCTTTTTATTCAGGATAGGAGCGGCTTCTGTGACTTTGCGTCAGGTGGTCCCCTATTATTATTATTATTTGGAATTTGGGTTATGGGAGGTCGTCTTGTCAATTTGACAGATTGAACGTCGGTGGGTAATAATCTGGTTGTTAAACTTTCATCCTACTGGCTTTATTTTTGCCCCCTTTTAGGCATTCTGACCACGTGACCCCGGAACTCCTCAGGTCTATGTTCTGTGTTCCTTTTCCTATACTATCCACAGATTGACTCCGAGTACAAACATGGGGCACATCTCACCACCCCACTGACCTGAACATACACGGGCACATCTCACCACCCCACTGACCTGAACATACACGGGGCACATCTCACCACCCCACTGACCTGAACATACACGGGGCACATCTCACCACCCCACTGACCTGAACATACACGGGGCACATCTCACCACCCCACTGACCTGAACATACATGGGGCACATCTCACCACCCCACTGACCTGAACATACATGAGGCACATCTCACCACCCCACTGACCTGAACATACATGAGGCACATCTCACCACCCTACTGACCTGAACATACATGAGGCACATCTCACCACCCTACTGACCTGAACATACATGAGGCACATCTCACCACCCCACTGACCTGAACATACATGGGGCACATCTCACCACCCCACTGACCTGAACATACATGGGGCACATCTCGGGAGCAGTAAAGCGCAGTCAGTGCTCAGCAGGAAGCTCCTGGCTGACAACACTGGTGGGGATTTCAGTCCAGCAGTTGTTCTGTGTTGTCACCTCATAAATCAGGATCCTCCATCCCCCCCCTCCTGACTGATTCCCATGTGCCCACAGGTGCCACCACCCCGAATCCTCCTTCTTTGTCATGCTGAGAGTGTGGATGAAGTATTCGGCCCCCGATGGCTGACCGAGAGAGCGCTAAATAACGGTAAGAAAAGGATCGATATAAGGCCCATATTCTTGGTATATGTCTGTCCTGTGGGGTCCAGCACAGTATTCTCGGTATATGTCTGTCCTGTGGGGTCCAGCACAATATTCTCGGTATATGTCTGTCCTGTGGGGTCCAGCACAATATTCTTGGTATATGTCTGTCCTGTGGGGTCCAGCACAATATTCTTGGTATATGTCTGTCCTGTGGGGTCCAGTACAGTATTCTCGGTATATGTCTGTCCTGTGGGGTCCAGTACAGTATTCTCGGTATATGTCTGTCTTGTGGGGTCCAGCACAGTATTCTCTGTATATGTCTGTCCTGTGGGGTCCAGCACAGTATTCTCGGTATATGTCTGTCCTGTGGAGTCCAGCACAGTATTCTCGGTATATGTCTGTCCTGTGGAGTCCAGCACAGTATTCTCGGTATATGTCTGTCCTGTGGAGTCCAGCACAGTATTCTCGGTATATGTCTGTCCTGTGGAGTCCAGCACAGTATTCTTGGTATATGTCTGTCCTGTGGGGTCCAGCACAGTATTCTCTGTATATGTCTGTCCTGTGGGGTCCAGCACAGTATTCTCGGTATATGTCTGTCCTGTGGAGTCCAGCACAGTATTCTTGGTATATGTCTGTCCTGTGGGGTCCAGCACAGTATTCTTGGTATATGTCTGTCCTGTGGGGTCCAGCACAGTTTTCTCGATATATGTCTGTCCTGTGGGGTCCAGTACAGTATTCTTGGTATATGTCTGTCCTGTGGGGTCCAGCACAGTTTTCTCGGTATATGTCTGTCCTGTGGGTTCCAGCACAGTATTCTCGGTATATGTCTGTCCTGTGGGGTCCAGCACAGTATTCTCGGTATATGTCTGTCCTGTGGGGTCCAGCACAGTATTCTTGGTATATGTCTGTCCTGTGGGGTCCAGCACAGTATTCTTGGTATATGTCTGTCCTGCGGGGTCCAGCACAGTATTCTTGGTATATGTCTGTCCTGTGGGGTCCAGCACAGTATTCTCGGTATATGTCTGTCCTGTGGGGTCCAGCACAGTACTCTTCAGAAGATAAAGGTTGGTTGTATTTGCTGTTGATCATTTCTGGTTGGATCTGGTGATGCAGACTCTGACACTTTCCTATATCTAGGTGTTTATACCAGGACAGACCTGAACCTCCCAGTGAAGGTTCCTCACAGGAAAGATGTCAGAGATTTGGAGAAGGACCCGCCGTTGTCATCTTGTGGAACGTTCCAGGCTCAGGTTTTTGGTAAGAATTGAAGGCGTCCGGTTCCTTCTCTGTGTGGATGTCGGTCTCACCAATCATTATTGGATCTTTAGATGTCCTCAGTGTTGCCCAATTATAATGATGGAGAATATTGAGTGGAGGGTGATGGGACTTTTGGTATTTATAGTTAGTAGTACAATGAATTCCTCCCAGGTCGCCTCTTGGTGGTCTTCAGATATCCGATCCGCCACAGTTCCCATGGTCAGAAATGATCTGTAATAGAAAGACATGCAGCGCACCCCCTAAGGAGAGGCAAGCGACCTCCAGAGCCAGGCACACCACATTTTCACCAGCACACTGGAGCCAAAGACTCCAAGACTTGTTTTTTTTGTTTTTTGTTTTTCCATTGAGGGTAAGAACTTGGATAGGGATGGAAGGTTATGGGATGCCCATTTGATTTAAGAACAAACATCAGGGACAACTCTTCCTATATACAGCCCCTATATACAGCTCCTATATACAGCTCCTATACACAGCTCCTATATACCCAGGGCCGTCTTTAAGGCAGGGCAAAAGGGGCAGCTCCCCTGGGCCCTGTCATTGTTGTGGGGCCCAAAGCAACTGCTTCATACTTGCCAATTATCCCAGTTTACATTCCCTTGTCCCTTGAAGTGTGAGGCCGCGTACACACGGGCGGACTGTTCACCCAACTTTGTCCGCTGAACAGTGTTTCAGCGGACAATCCGCTCGTGTGTGGGCTTCAGCGGACAGTTTCAGCGGACAGTTTGACGAACAAAGTCTTACGGAATTTCCGTAAAACTGTTCGCTGAAACTTGGTTTCAGCGGACAGTCCGCCCGTGTGTGGGCCAGTCCGCTGTACTTTCGAAATGAGCGGACTGTTCCCGCCCGGAGAAAAGTCCGCTCATTTCGAGCGCGTCTCCAGGTAGGCGGGGCCCGCAAAGGAGACGTCGCGGGCTCCGCCGCCTGGTATGGACTTAAAGGAGAACTCCAACGCCGAAAAAAATCGGCGTGGGGGTTCCCCAAAGTCCACAACAGACCCTTGTCCGAGCACGCTACCCGGCCGGCCAGGAGATCGTCGAGGCAACATCTCCTGGAGAAGAAGAAGAAGAAGAAGAACGGAAGGCGACAGCGGCGACAGAAGACTGGGCCACCGCCTGCAAAAGAGCTATAAGAAGGCGCGGTGGCCCGGCAGAAGAACCGAAGAGGGGGACAAGACCCCCGAAGTCGGGAGAAGAGGCCGGCGGCGGGGAGGAAGAAAGCCGGACTCCTCCGCTAGCAAAAGAGCTACAAGAAGATAGCGGAGGAGTCCGGCGAGAAGACCCCCGAAGACGGAAGACCCCCGGAGCTGTGCAATAAAATATTTTATCTCGTGTGTTGTGTTTTTTTTTGTACTTTTATTTTACAGGTGAATGGGTAGGGGTACATTGTACCCCATACTCATTCACATAGGGTGGGGGGCCGGTATCCGGGGGCCCCCTTATTAAAGGGGGCTCCCGGATTCCGATAAGCCCCCCGCCCGCAGACCCCGACAACCAACGGCCAGGGTTGTCGGGAAGAGGCCCTTGTCCTCATCAACATGGGGACAAGGTGCTTTGGGGTGGGGGGGCCGCACCCCCCCTTCCCCAAGGCACCCCCCATGTTGAGGGCACGCAGCCTGGTACGGCTCAGGAGGGGGGGGCGCGCTCGCTCGCCCCCCTTTCCTGGCCGGCCGGGTAGCGTGCTCGGACAAGGGTCTGTTGTGGACTTTGGGGGAACCCCCACGCCGATTTTTTTCGGCGTTGGGGTTCCCCTTTAAGTCCATTCCAGGCGGCGGAGCCCGCGACGTCTCCGTCGCGGGCCCCGCCTACCTTGACACGCGCTCGAAATGAGCGGACTGTCCTCGTGTGTGGGCGAGTCCGTTCATTTCAAAAGTTGCGCAGACTTAGTACGACGAACTAAGTCCACTCAAAAAAAGTGCCGTGTGTGGGCAAGTTCGTTCATTCAAAAGTTTGAGCGGACTGTTTGACGAACTTAGTTTCCTAAGTCCCGTGCTGTGTCCTGATATCTCAGTGGAAAGCGCTGCTACTAATGCTGCCCAGCTCTGCCCTATTGTTGTTTACAGATGACTCACCTGCAGACCCCGTGTTTACATGTAAATAACCGCCATTCATATGTAAATAGTGGTGACATTACTAAGTAAATAGCTGTGGCCGGCGGCATTAATATGTAAATAAAGGCGGCATTCATATGTGTATCTTTCTCCCCTGCAGTGAGGAGATGATGTGCTGTAACCTCTAGCAACCAATCAGTGAGCCGTATTACTGTACAGTAATCTCTAGAAACCAATTAACAAGCAGAAATCATTTGCTGTAACCTCTAGCAACTAATCAGTGAACCGTAATGTGTGCTGTAACCTCTAGCAACCAGTCATTAAGCAGTAATGATATGCTGTAACCACTGACAACCAATTGCAATCGCTGCCTGATCTGATACAGTAAACTGATTTTAAGTCTAGCTGCTATTTATTGTATGTCTCAGAGCAGGTGGAGAGTGAAATTGCATGGGGGGGGGGGGAGCCCAACAAAAATTCTTGCCCAGGGTCCAATCAATATTAAAGACGGCCCTGTATATACAGTCTCTATACACAGCTCCTATATACAGTCCCTATACACAGATCCTATATACAGTCCCTATATACAGCTCCTATATACAGTCCCTATGCACAGCTCCTATATACAGTCTCTATACATAGCTCCTATATACAGTCCCTATATACAGCTCCTATATACAGTCCCTATATACAGCTCCTATATACAGTCCCTATATACAGCTCCTATATACAGTCCCTATATACAGCTCCTATATACAGTCCCTATGCACAGCTCCTATATATAGTCCCTATATACAGCTCCTATATACAGTCCATATATACAGCTCCTATATACAGTCCCTATATACAGCTCCTATATACAGTCCCTATGCACAGCTCCTATATATAGTCCCTATATACAGCTCCTATATATAGTCCCTATATACAGCTCCTATATACAGTCCCTATACACAGCTCCTATATACAGTCCCTATATACAGTCCCTATGCACAGCTCCTATATACAGTCCCTATATACAGCTCCTATATACAGTCCCTATACACAGCTCCTATATACAGTCCCTATGCACAGCTCCTATATACAGTCCCTATATACAGCTCCTATATACAGTCTCTATACACAGCTCCTATATACAGTCCCTATATACAGCTCCTATATACAGCTCCTATATACAGTCCCTATACACAGCTCCTATATACAGTCCCTATATACAGCTCCTATATACAGTCCCTATACACAGCTCCTATATACAGTCCCTATACACAGCTCCTATATACAGTCCCTATATACAGCTCCTATATACAGTCCCTATATACAGTCCCTATATACAGCTCCTATATACAGTCCCTATATACAGCTCCTATATACAGTCCCTATACACAGCTCCTATATACAGTCCCTATATACAGTCCCTATGCACAGCTCCTATATACAGTCCCTATATACAGCTCCTATATACAGTCCCTATACACAGCTCCTATATACAGTCCCTATGCACAGCTCCTATATACAGTCCCTATACACAGCTCCTATATACAGTCCCTATGCACAGCTCCTATATACAGTCCCTATATACAGCTCCTATATACAGTCCCTATACACAGCTCCTATATACAGTCCCTATACACAGCTCCTATATACAGTCCCTATACACAGCTCCTATATACAGTCCCTATGCACAGCTCCTATATACAGTCCCTATATACAGCTCCTATATACAGTCCCTATACACAGCTCCTATATACAGTCCCTATATACAGCTCCTATATACAGTCCCTATATACAGCTCCTATATACAGTCCCTATATACAGCTCCTATATACAGTCCCTATGCACAGCTCCTATATACAGCTCCTATATACAGTCTCTATACACAGCTCCTATATACAGTCCCTATACACAGCTCCTATATACAGTCCCTATACACAGCTCCTATATACAGTCCCTATACACAGCTCCTATATACAGTCCCTATACACAGCTCCTATATACAGTCCCTATATACAGCCCCTATATACAGCTCCTATATACAGTCCCTATATACAGCTCCTATATACAGTCCCTATGCACAGCTCCTATATACAGTCCCTATATACAGCTCCTATATACAGTCTCTATACACAGCTCCTATATACAGTCCCTATACACAGCTCCTATATACAGTCCCTATACACAGCTCCTATATACAGTCCCTATACAAAGCTCCTATATACAGTCTCTATACACAGCTCCTATATACAGTCCCTATATACAGCTCCTATATACAGCCCCTATACACAGCTCCTATATACAGTCCCTATACACAGCTCCTATATACAGTCCCTATACAAAGCTCCTATATACAGTCTCTATACACAGCTCCTATATACAGTCCCTATATACAGCTCCTATATACAGCCCCTATACACAGCTCCTATATACAGTCCCTATACACAGCTCCTATATACAGTCCCTATATACAGCGCCTTTTTTTTCTCCAGCCCTCACTTGCTTACAGACCCCAGTTGGAACACTGGGAATTATCCAACAGTCAGACGAAGCAATAGCCCATTACAGGCAGGAACCTGAGGCCCCTTGGTTGTGTAGCAGAATTTCCATGTCCAGCTTGCATTACTTCTGTGGCTACTGATCCCAGCACCATCTCTTCAGGCACTGCCAACCCACCTGACTGCAGCTGCCCCTTTCCTAGATCTCCCGTCTACTTCTCCCCACCGTCCTCTCAGACTGACTCTCACCATCCCACCGGCTGACTCTCTGGAGGTCTCCCAGACGTGCTGATCTCCTCCCCCTGTCCTCTCTCCATGCTCCTGTGCTTCCAGGAAGGGCTCCCTCCTATGTGTTTTGTCAGGTCCTTCCAGAATCCGAGCCCCAGGCCCGAGGTCACTCCCTCAATCTAGTGGGCGCCCTCACCTGCCACCGACAGCCTCCTTTAGCACTCCATCTCCAACTTCCACCTGACTGTTCCTGCTGGCATGACTCGAGTCTATTTATGAGGTAAGCTCTGCCCCCTGCCAGCCCAAAGCTGGGGATTGGCTAAGGCCTCATAAATATGCATGGCAGCCCCTCCTTACTCCCAAACTACAAACTTCCAGACCAGGGGGGAAGTGCCAGAGAGAGTTGTCAGAAGAGTCATCCAGGTGGAACTCTCACTGAACCCTGACCCTGATTACACAGCTCACGCCCAACAAATGTTCTACAGCTACACTGCCAGCCTAGCACACTAGAGGGTGCTACAGACAAAATAGAGACATTTGCCCAGGCTTCATAAGATCCTTGGGCTGGGTTCACATGGGGCGGACCTGCTGGATGGACTTCGCTAGCTCAGCTGAGTATTTCTCCATTGATCCTGCGCTGAGCAGGCGGGTAACAGGTCCGTCTCTTCTCACTGTGCAGGGACGGACCTGTCAGAGGCCCGCTGTTCTCTACGGGGAGATCGGATGAACACGGCCGTTTTCATCCGATTTGCTGAACAGATGGCGAACATATCACCATGCGTCTGTTTTAAGCGGATCTTGTTGGATCAGACGGCAGGCGGGTGTTAGCAGACACATCTCAGCTGACATTCACCTGCCCATAGAAGTCAATGGCTGGCCCGCTCAGATCTGCCTGAAAAATGGATCCGAGCGGGCCGATCATGTGAAAAGGCTTAACACTTCATCTTCGAAGATATTTCTAATCTCCAGGCTAATCCTACGTGAATATCCTCATGTGCAATGACAAGGACTTCCAATGTAAAAAGAGACCCTGATATTGCTGTGTAGTTCACCGCCAGCTAGGTTGATTGGTGCAAATAGTGAGGGTCAGCTGCTCCTCGGGTAGTGGTGGAGACCAAGTACCAGTAGGGATCAGTGTAAGTATGGTGGATAGGAGGTCAGTAGGGTGAAGAATTAGTATTCCTCATTATCAGGGCTGTTGTGATGAAGATTGGGTAAAGGTAAGGGGCAGAATTAGAGGTTGGGGATTGGGTATTTGTAAGGATTATGGCTGTTGTGGTGGAAATAATGTACCAGTAAAGATCAGGACGGTTGTGATAGATATCTGGAACGAGAAAGAAGTGGGGCTGGTATGGTGTGAAGTGGAATAAAATGGTATTTCTGTATACCTGACAAGACCAGCTAGGTATAATCACAGCAATTACCACACACACAAGACCCTCTCAGTACTGAGGAGATAGCTTCTTGGTGAACACAAGAGTTGAGACAGAGTCTATGTTCAAAGCTATCCGATTTAATTCTGGGTGGGTATACAACTTATATACATTATTAGCCAATCATAATAGGGAACAAAGGGGGTGGTCGATACAGAGGTATACATTTCATATCATTACATATCATTAATACTCAAATGCCCAACCCTTTAAACATGGCTGACATAGCAACTATAGTAACCATGCCATCTGCTTCCATGACTCATAGTCATGCCTTTGGTGTTCCCCTTTTGTACCGAAAGGTACAGGGCAAAGATGCTGCTGTAAGCTTTATTTTCTTATATGTGCTTTATAGAAAAACCTGCTACAAATGCTGAAAAACAGAACTAGTGACCTTAACTTGAGTCTGAATATACAAGTTAAGATATATGAATTTATATGGCTCTATGGCCGCACAAAATGGAGTCACTTCTGTTCAGTCATATAACTATATGGCTGAGATCAGGAACTGGTAAAAATCAAGACTGGTACATTGGAGATGGGAAAGGATCAGGGCTGGACTGTTGAACGTAAGGTACAAGATGTGTGGTACCAGTAAGTATCGGGGTGAGTTGGTGAAGATGGGGTACTGGTAAGAATGAAGATAAAAGTGGTGGGGATTGGGTATTGGTAAGGATTAGGGCTGTGTAGTGAAGAATGGTTACTGGTAAATATCTGGGATGTCATAGAGTTGAGGTACTGGTAGGAATTTGGGCTGATGTAGTTGAGATGAGGTAGGTATAGGTAACAGTAAGGATTAGGGTTTGTGTGGTAAGGGTGGGTACTAGTAGGATGAGGCTAGGTATGGTAGAGACATGGTAGCTGTATAGTTTAAGGTTGGTAGGGTCCGTTGCTGGTGTGGTGGACATGGGGAATCAGTAAGATTTTGGAACTGGTTTGATGGGATTGTGGCATCAGTAATGTTTGAGTTGGTGAAAATGAGGTACAAGTAAAGCTGGGGTCTGGTGTGGGGAAGATATGGTGCCTGTAAAATTTGGGCCAGTGTAGTGCAAATGGATTAGCAGAAAGATTGGGGTCTGGTATGGTGCACATGGGATACCAGTAGAGTTTGGGGCTGGTGTGGTAAAGAAGATGAAGTACAGCACTAGTATGATGTGGATCTGGCATGGTGCATATGGGATACCAGTAGGGTTTGGGGCTTGTGTGGTAGAGAAGATAAATTATTAGTAAGGTACGGAGCTGTTGTGGTGCATATGGTGTACCAGTAGGGTTTGGGGCTTGTGTGGTAAAGAAGATGAAGTACTAATGAGATACAATCTGGCGTGGTGCATTTTGGGTACCAGTAGGGTTTGGAACCGGTGTGGTAGGGAAAATTATGTACTAGTAAGATGGGGATCTGGTGTGCTGCATATGTGGTACCAGTAGGGTTTGGGGTTGGTGTGGTGGACAAGGTGAAGTAAGAGTAAGATGCGGATCTGGCGTGGTGCATATGGGGTACCAGTAGGGTTTGGGGTTGGTGTGGTGGACAAGGTGAAGTAAGCGTAAGATGCGGATCTGGCGTGGTGCATATGGGGTACCAGTAGGGTTTGGGGCTGGTGTGGTGGACAAGGTGAAGTACTAGTAAGGTACGGAGCTGGCATGGTCCAGATGGGGTACCAGTAGGGTTTGGGGCTGGTGTGGTGGACAAGGTGAAGTACTGGTAAGGTACGGAGCTGGCATGGTGCAGATGGGGTACCAGTAGGGTTTGGAGCTGGTGTGGTGGACAAGGTGAAGTAATAGTAAGGTACGGAGCTGGCATGGTGCAGATGGGGTACCAGAAGGGTTTGGGGCTGGTGTGGTAGAGAAGATGAATTTGTCACAAATCAGGTGTGACCAGAACTGCGTAGACAGCAACAGAGGAAATCAAATGCATGTAAAGTGAAAATATTGTGATTTATTAAGATAAGTGAGAATATAAACACAACCACCTCCAATATAACACAGTGCACAACAAACCAATTCACAGACAGAGACCCACAAATAACAATAGTCAGACAGGTGTGTATATAATAAATGGGGAATACCGGAATCATAAACGTAGCCAGGCCAGGGTCATCAACAGGAGATCAGCAGATGTGGACAGGGAAAGGATGGCTGGAACAGGCTGCAAGGCAAAGGTAAAGGTAACAGGGTGACAGGAGGGACAGGGTTCGGGTGCAGGGCCCAGGGTTCAGGTATCAGGTACAGAGTCAGGATCAGAGCTCACAGGTTCAGGTCAGGGCACAAGGAAGATACCAAGCCAAGTGTGTGTGTGTTTGCCGGGCATAAATACACATCTCCTGCAATCAGGCTCAGGTGACGCCTGATCACAGGAGATAATGTCGGCCCCACACTGCCAGGAAACACGCGCTGGTGGTCATCAGTACTGTGGCCCCAGGATCAGATAGTGCCACCAACAGGGAAAACCTTTCCTGACAGTTCCATACTCACAGGAGACACCCGCTGGTGGAGATCAGTACTGCAAGCCAAATGTCTGACAGCGCCACCAGCAGGTGGAACCTTTCCTGACATAATTACTAGTAAGATGCGGATCTGGCATGGTGCATACGGGGTACGAGTAGGGTTTGGGGCTGGTTTGGTAGAGAAGAGGAAGTACTAGCAAGGTACGGAGCTGGTATGGTGCAGATAGGATACGGGCAAGGATCAGACACTGTGGAAGCCTCTACAGGAAATTCCATGGGAGGGTCCTGCATCCCGTGTTCTAAAAGACATACTGTATATTGCTTTTACTGTATATTTTCCATTTGTTACCCAATCTAGATGAAATGTTTGCAAGGCTTCTATGCTATGTCTTATTAACCCCCCTGGCGGTATTCCCGAGTCTGGCTTGGGGTGAAAATTCAGTAGCATTAGCGGTAACCCCGAGCCAGACTCGGGATCGCATCGCTGGATCCAGGATGAGTTTGATTACCTTATCCCCTGGATCCAGCGATGTCCCTCCAATGTGTGAGCGGCTCGTCCACCGCTCGATTCATCACATCGGCGAGCTCCGTTCCCCGCGAGCGTTGTGACGCACAGGGACGGAGAACGGCGCCAAATTAAAAAAGTAAAACGCACACTATACATACAGTATAATGTAATATTACAGATGACATTGCTAATTATTATCCCCTTTGTCCCTCGTGGTCTGCCCAGTGTCCTGCATGCAGTTTTATATTTTAAAAACTGTTCTTTCTGCCTGGAAACTGGAGATTGTCCATAGCAACCAAAACTGTCCCTTTACATCAAAAATGGTTTTAGACCAGATAGAAAACAGCGACAATAAATTGGAATCACTCGCAGAATTGAGGGACAGCGATTTGTGGGGAGATCCGTCATCAAATACTGAAAAGTAACGACAGCGACAATTCTATACCTGAGCAAATGTTTTTGATTTGATTACATTATTGATTCATTTTTATTATTATTATATTATTATTTGGTATAATTATTTATAGTTATTTATTATATTATAATTTATGATTACATTTTTCAAACTTTATCATACCCGGGATGTCCTATAAATGAACTGAGTCCTGGGTCCATGTATTATGAATGAATGGAGTCCCAGGTCAAATAGCCCATAGCTGAGTCGCCAGCTCAGGGAGGGAAGGGCTGAGCCCTGACAGTCATATGAATGAATGGAGTCCTGGCTCCATGTCCTATGAATGAATGGAGTCCAAGTTCCATGTCCTATGAATGAATGGAGTCCAAGTTCCATGTCCTATGAATGAATGGAGTCCTGGGTCCATGTCCTATGAATGAATGGAGTCCAAGTTCCATGTCCTATGAATGAATGGAGTCCTGGGTCCATGTCCTATGAATGAATGGAGTCCAAGTTCCATGTCCTATCAATGAATGGAGTTCTACGTACATATCCTATGAAAGAAGTGAGTCCTGGGTCCATGTCCTATGAATAAAGGGAGTCCTGGGTCCATGTCCTATGAATGAAGTGAGTCCTGGGTCCATGTCCTATGAATGAATGGCGTCCTGGGTCCATGTCCTATGAATGAATAGAGTACTGAGTCCATGACCTATGAATGAATGGTAGCCTAGGTCCATGTCCTATCAATAAATTAAGTCCTACATATATATATATATATATATATATATATATATATATATATATACATTCTATGAATGAATGGAGTCCTGGGTCCATGTCCTATGAATGATTGGAGTCCTGGGTCCATGTCCTATGAATGAATGGAGTCCTGGGTCCATGTCCTATGAATGAGTGGAGTCCTGGGTCCATGTCCTATGAATGAATGGAGTCCTGGGTCCATGTCCTATGAAGGAATGGAGTCCTGGGTCCATGTCCTATGAATGATTGGAGTCCTGGGTCCATGTCCTATGAATGATTGGAGTCCTGGGTCCATGTCCTATGAATGAATGGAGTCCTGGGTCCATGTCCTATGAATGAATGGAGTCCTGGGTCCATGTCCTATGAATGATTGGAGTCCTGGGTCCATGTCCTATGAATGATTGGAGTCCTGGGTCCATGTCCTATGAATGAATGGAGTCCTGGGTCCATGTCCTATGAATGAATGGAGTCCTGGGTCCATGTCCTATGAATGAGTGGAGTCCTGGGTCCATGTCCTATGAATGAATGGAGTCCTGGGTCCATGTCCTATGAATGATTGGAGTCCTGGGTCCATGTCCTATGAATGAATGGAGTCCTGGGTCCATGTCCTATGAATGAATGGAGTCCTGGGTCCATGTCCTATGAATGGAATGGAGTCCTGGGTCCATGTCCTATGAATGAGTGGAGTCCTGGGTCCATGTCCTATGAATGAGTGGAGTCCTGGGTCCATGTCCTATGAATGCGTGGAGTCCTGGGTCCATGTCCTATGAATGAGTGGAGTCCTGGGTCCATGTCCTATGAATGAAGTGAGTCCTGGGTCCATGTATTATGAATGAATGGAGTCCTGGGTCCATGTATTATGAATGAATGGAGTCCTGGGTCCATGTCCTATGAATGAGTGGAGTCCTGGGTCCATGTCCTATGAATGAATGGAGTCCTGGGTCCATGTCCTATGAATGAGTGGAGTCCTGGGTCCATGTCCTATGAATGAATAGAGTACTGAGTCCATGTCCTATGAATGAATGGAGTCCTGGGTTCATGTCCTATGAATGAGTGGAGTCCTGGGTCCATGTCCTATGAATGAAGTGAGTCCTGGGTCCATGTCCTATGAATGAAGTGAGTCCTGGGTCCATGTATTATGAATGAATGGAGTCCTGGGTCCATGTATTATGAATGAATGGAGTCCTGGGTCCATGTCCTATGAATGAATGGAGTCCTGGGTTCATGTCCTATGAATGAGTGGAGTCCTGGGTCCATGTCCTATGAATAAATGGAGTCCTGGGTCCATGTCCTATGAAGGAATGGGTCCTGGGTCCATGTCCTATGAAGGAATGGAGTCCTGGGTCCATGTCCTATGAATGAATGGAGTCCTGGGTCCATGTCCTATGAAGGAATGGAGTCCTGGGCCCATGTCCTATGAATGAGTGGAGTCCTGGGTCCATGTCCTATGAATGCGTGGAGTCCTGGGTCCATGTTCTGTGAATGAAGTGAGTCCTGGGTCCATGTCCTATGAATGAAGTGAGTCCTGGGTCCATGTATTATGAATGAATGGAGTCCTGGGTCCATGTATTATGAATGAATGGAGTCCTGGGTTCATGTCCTATGAATGAATGAAGTCCTGGGTTCATGTCCTATGAATGAATGGTAGCCTAGGTCCATGTCCTATGAATGAATGAAGTCCTACGTATATATGTTCTATGAATGAATGGCGTCCTAGGTCAATATCCTATCAATGAATGGAGTTATTACAATGTCTTTTGCAGGTGAGGCTCTGCGGGAATCTCTGGTGAAATGCTCTGCCGTATTCTCTTCTCCTGCATTATGCTGCATTCAAACTGCACAGCAAATAGTGGAAGGTAAGTGAACCCTTCATTAGGAAGAGAAACCTAAAATGTTTACCAATGTATCAAAATTATCTCCAATATGGAAGTATATAGGCGGACCTTATTAATAGTGATGGACGAACGTTTCGCCCGGCGGTCGTTTCGCGGCGAATTTCCGACTTTCGCCGTCCGCGGGTTCGAACGCCTTTTTCCGTCGTTCGCCCCGGCGGACTTACGTGTTTAATGTATACAAGAACTTTAACCTTTCGTGACACGTTTATCATGTGTTACAGGACAACCAATTGAGACATGACAGCTCATGGACACTTGGACATTCCCCCTAACCTATAAATACACCCGATCCGGTGGCCATTTTACATTCTTTCTTCTGTCACTGTAGGGAAAGGATCCTGTGTGGAGTAGGGACAGAGAAAACGCTAGCTATTTGGTACACAAAAGTTCTTTTCAGGACTGGTATAGGTGTTAGGTCAGCAGCCTGAGTTTCTTTTGTCAGTTTAGATAAAGGGACAGAGCGCTGTATGCTGCTATTTTAGGGACAGCTCAGCCAGATTAGTCTTTCTTCATCATCATCATCATCATCATCATTAGCTGTTACTATCAGGTCCACAAAAGAGCTGTTCCAGCTAATCGTTCCAGCCTACTCTTTTTTGCCAATTTGTATAGGGACAGGCAGGAAGCAGTGTGTCAGGCAGTGAGGATAATTTTAAAGACTTGCTGTTACTATTAGTTCCACAAAGGTTCTTTTCAGGACTGGTATCAGTGGTACGGTAATAGGCTTGTACACGTATAATATTCTTTCTTCCAAATATAGAAAGAATATTATACTTGACTGCTGCCCTTCTGCTGCAGTCTGCTAATCATTCACAACTCACTTGTTCCACAAAGCTCTTTATCAGGACTGGTAACTTGGTCTGTCTAGGGTGCTACGGTACATAGGCTTGGGTGCGGTACAGTCTGCTGTTCTGTAAGGACCGCTATCGGTCCACAATACATAGGGTTGCCGTGCACTACTGCTGACCGCTGCCCTATACTGCAGCAGTCCTTCAGCGGTATAGGGACTGACGTACAGTCTGCTAAACACTAATACACAACCTGCTTGGTCCACAAAAGTTCTTATAAGGACTGGTAACTTGGTATAGGGTGCTACGGTACATAGGCCTGAGTGCAGTACAGTCTGCTGTTCTGTAAGGACCGCTATCGGTCCACAATACATAGGGTTGCCGTGCACTACTGCTGACCGCTGCCCTATACTGCAGCAGTCCTTCATTGGTATAGGGACTGACGTACAGTCTGCTAATCACTAACACACAACCTGCTTGGTCCACAAAAGTTCTTATAAGGACTGGTAACTTGGTATAGGGTGCTACGGTACATAGGCCTGAGTGCGTTACAGTCTGCTGTTCTGTAAGGACCGCTATCGGTCCACAATACATAGGGTTGCCGTGCACTACTGCTGACCGCTGCCCTATACTGCAGCAGTCCTTCAGCGGTATAGGGACTGACGCACAGTCTGCTAAACACTAACACACAACCTGCTTGGTCCACAAAAGTTTTTATAAGGACTGGTAACTTGGTATAGGGTGCTACGGTACATAGGCCTGAGTGCAGTACAGTCTGCTGTTCTGTAAGGACCGCTATCGGTCCACAATACATAGGGTTGCCGTGCACTACTGCTGACCGCTGCCCTATACTGCAGCAGTCCTTCATTGGTATAGGGACTGACGTACAGTCTGCTAATCACTAACACACAACCTGCTTGGTCCACAAAAGTTCTTATAAGGACTGGTAACTTGGTATAGGGTGCTACGGTACATAGGCCTGAGTGCGTTACAGTCTGCTGTTCTGTAAGGACCGCTATCGGTCCACAATACATAGGGTTGCCGTGCACTACTGCTGACCGCTGCCCTATACTGCAGCAGTCCTTCAGCGGTATAGGGACTGACGCACAGTCTGCTAATCACTAACACACAACCTGCTTGGTCCACAAAAGTTCTTATAAGGACTGGTAACTTGGTATAGGGTGCTACGGTACATAGGCCTGAGTGCGTTACAGTCTGCTGTTCTGTAAGGACCGCTATCGGTCCACAATACATAGGGTTGCCGTGCACTACTGCTGACCGCTGCCCTATACTGCAGCAGTCCTTCAGCGGTATAGGGACTGACGCACAGTCTGCTAAACACTAACACACAACCTGCTTGGTCCACAAAAGTTTTTATAAGGACTGGTAACTTGGTATAGGGTGCTACGGTACATAGGCCTGAGTGCAGTACAGTCTGCTGTTCTGTAAGGACCGCTATCGGTCCACAATACATAGGGTTGACGTGCACTACTGCTGACCGCTGCCCTATACTGCAGCAGTCCTTCAGCGGTATAGGGACTAAGAGTTTTGTCACAGGGTGATTTAAAAAATGACAGGCAGAGGAAGAGGCAGGCCCTTCCGCAGGGGTGGTAGGGGTAGGGCAGGAGCAACAGCCTTGAGCCAAAGTGGGAAGTTGCAGAAGGTGCGTTCAATTACTTTAAAGGACGCACCAGACTTGGTTGAGTGGCTCACTCAGCCTTATTCTTCTGCACCCTCCTCATCCTCTCGATCTGCACCCTCTTCTTCACTCTCTGCTATGTGCACCCCCAAAGACACTACCACCAACACCACCACCACCACCACCACCACATACCTTCCGCTTGAGTGCAAATGGGGGCCTTCATGCTCCAGTGTTTTAATAGGGACCCCCGTATAAAAAGCATGAGGGTCAAGGACCAGTACTGGGTGGCAACGTACTTAGATCCCCGGTACAAACACAAAATGGCGGAAATGTTACCGCCGTCGCAGAGGGCTGTCAGAATGCAGCACTTCCAGGCCTTGCTTCGAGAAATGCTGCATTCTGCTTTTGCGTGCGCTGGCAGAGGAGCAATTCCCACTCCCAGAGAAGGATTTGCGGGTACCAATCCAACAGCGCCTGCAAGAAGAGGCCGGTTTGAAGATGTGTTGGTGACTTCGGATATGAGGTCATTCTTTCAGCCGACCCATCGACAGGTGTCATCCGGATCCAGCATCAGGGAACGCCTAGACCGTCAGGTGTCCGACTACATCGGGTTAACGGCCGATGTGGACGCTCTGAGGAGTGATGAACCCCTAGACTACTGGGTGGGCAGGCTTGACCTCTGGCCAGAGCTTGCCCAATTTGCAATCGAACTGTTGGCTTGCCCCTCATCCAGTGTCCTGTCCGAAAGGACGTTCAGCGCAGCAGGGGGGATTGTGACCGATAAGCGTACTCGCCTAGCTCACGACAGTGTTAACTACCTCACATTTCTAAAAATGAATGAGGCATGGATCTCGGAGGAATTCAACACATGTGATCAGTAGACCATGTATATGTCTATAAACAATTTTTGGAATCAAGCACACAGACCTTCTTAATTCATTTGGCTCACTTCCCTGACCCAAAAAAGCACACCGTACTATATGCCCGTACCCTCCTCTTTGAAGAGGTTGAGCGGTGTCATATTTCTACTGGGGCTGCTTATTATGAGGGGTTCCCACCATCCCTGTGCTGTGCTGACTTCCTCCTGGGTGTTCTTATTATGAGGGGCTCCCACCATCCCTGTGCTGTGCTGACTTCCTCCTGGGGGTTCTTATTATGAGGGGATCACACCATCCCTGTGCTGTGCTGACTTCCTCCTGGGGCTGCTTACGGTGCTGCTGTCAGCGCTGTATGTCACGGAGCTGCTGTCAGCGCTGTATGTCACGGAGCTGCTGTCAGCGCTGTATGTCACGGAGCTGCTGTCAGCGCTGTATGTCACGGAGCTGCTGTCAGCGCTGTATGTCACGGAGCTGCTGTCAGCGCTGTATGTCACGGAGCTGCTGTCAGCGCTGTATGTCACGGTGCTGCTGTCAGCGCTGTATGTCACGGAGCTGCTGTCAGCGCTGTATGTCACGGAGCTGCTGTCAGCGCTGTATGTCACGGAGCTGCTGTCAGCGCTGTATGTCACGGAGCTGCTGTCAGCGCTGTATGTCACGGTGCTGCTGTCAGCGCTGTATGTCACGGAGCTGCTGTCAGCGCTGTATGTCACGGAGCTGCTGTCAGCGCTGTATGTCACGGAGCTGCTGTCAGCGCTGTATGTCACGGAGCTGCTGTCAGCGCTGTATGTCACGGAGCTGCTGTCAGCGCTGTATGTCACGGAGCTGCTGTCAGCGCTGTATGTCACGGTGCTGATGTCAGTGCTCTGTATTACGGTGCTGCTGTCAGTGCTCTGTATCTCCTGCACCCTCTTGTTTGCCTACCCTGGTCCCTGACCTTCCCTCTCCTCCATTGCCTTCATTAGCTCCATAGTCCTGAATTGTCAGAACAATTTCCCAAATAAAAAAAAAATGCTTGTAGTTATCGATCCCAAATTCACCTCATACATGTATTATGCTATTGTCCAGGTGGTGGGACTACGTGCTACCCCCTAATAATTACCCCGTGGCCGCAAATTCGACCTAAAGGTTTGCGAAATTCGCCTCCCATTGAAGTCAATGGAGCCCGCGGCGAACGGTCGTTTTCGCGAACGTTTGTGTCCGTTCGCGTTTCGCGTTCGCGAAACGTCCCGTCGGAAGTTCGTCCATCACTACTTATTAATAGGGGCGATGTGTCTGGTCATAGGATGGGGTGATGTCTGACCATAGGATGGGGTGGTGGGTCTGACCATAGGATGGGGTGGTGGGTCTGACCATAGGATGGGGTGATGGGTCTGACCATAGGATGGGGTGATGGGTCTGACCATAGGATGGGGTGATGGGTCTGACCATAGGATGGGGTGATGTCTGACCATAGGATGGGGTGATGGGTCTGATCATAGGATGGGGTGATGCGTCTGACCATAGGATGGGGCGATGGGTCAGATCATAGGATGGGGTGATGCGTCTGACCATAGGATGGGGTGGTGGGTCTGATCATAGGATGGGGAGATGCGTCTGACCATAGGATGGGGTGATGGGTCTGACCATAGGATGGGGTGGTGGGTCTGACCATAGGATGGGGTGGTGGGTCTGACCATAGGATGGTGTGGTGGGTCTGACCATAGGATGGGGTGGTGGGTCTGACCATAGGATGGGGTGTTGGGTCTGACCATAGGATGGGGTGATGGGTCTGACCATAGGATGGGGTGATGTCTGACCATAGGATGGGGTGGTGGGTCTGACCATAGGATGGGTTGGTGGGTCTGATCATAGGATGGGGTGGTGGGTCTGACCATAGGATGGGGTGATGGGTCTGACCATAGGATGGGGTGGTGGGTCTGACCATAGGATGGGGTGGTGGGTTTGACCATAGGATGGGGTGGTGGGTCTGACCATAGGATGGGGTGATGGGTCTGACCATAGGATGGGGTGGTGGGTCTGACCATAGGATGGGGTGGTGGGTCTGATCATAGGATGGAGTGATGGGTCTGACCATAGGATGGTGTGATGGGTCTGGTCATAGGATGGGGTGATGGGTCTGACCATAGGATGGGGTGATGTCTGACCATAGGATGGGTTGATGGGTCTGACCATAGGAGGGGGTGGTGGGTCTGATCATAGGATGGGGTGATGGGGCTGACCATAGGAGGGGGTGGTGGGTCTGATCATAGGATGGGGTGATGCATCTGACCATAGGATGGGTTGATGGGTCTGACCATAGGATGGGGTGGTGGGTCTGACCATAGGATGGGGTGGTGGGTCTGACCATAGGATGGGGTGATGGGTCTGACCATGGGATGGGGTGATGTCTTACCATAGGATGGGGTGGTGGGTCTGACCATAGGATGGGGTGATGGGTCTGACCATAGGATGGCGTGATGTCTGACCATAGGATGGGGTGGTGGGTCTGACCATAGGATGGGGTGGTGGGTCTGACCATAGGATGGGGTGCTGGGTCTGACCATAGGATGGGGTGGTGGGTCTGACTATAGGATGGGGTGATGGGTCTGACAATAGGATGGCGTGATGTCTGAGCATAGGATGGTGTGGTGGGTCTGACCATAGGATGGGGTGATGTCTGACCATAGGATGGGGTGGTGGGTCTGACCATAGGATGGGGTGATGTCTGACCATAGGATGGGGTGATGGGTCTGACCATAGGATGGGGTGATGGGTCTGACCATAGGATGGGGTGGTGGGTCTGACCATAGGATGGGGTGGTGGGTCTGACCATAGAATGGGGTGGTGGGTCTGACCATAGAATGGGGTGATGGGTCTGACCATAGGATGGGGTAGTGGGTCTGATCATAGGATGGGGTGATGTCTGACCATAGGATGGGGTGATGACTGACCATAGGATGGGGTGGTGGGTCTGACCATAGGATGGGGTGGTGGGTCTGACCATAGGATGGGGTGATGGGTCTGATCATAGGATGGGGTGATGTCTGACCATAGGATGGGGTGATGACTGACCATAGGATGGGGTGGTGGGTCTGACCATAGGATGGGGTGGTGGGTCTGACCATAGGATGGGGTGATGTCTGACCATAGGATGGGGTGATGTCTGACCATAGGATGGGGTGGTGGGTGTGACCATAGGGTGGGGTGATGGGTCTGACCATAGGATGGGGTGATGGGTCTGACCATAGGATGGGGTGATGGGTCTGACCATAGGATGGGGTGCTGGGTCTGACCATAGGATGGGGTGATGGGTCTGACCATAGGATGGGGTGATGTCTGACCATAGGATGGGGTGGTGGGTCTGACCATAGGATGGGGTGGTGGGTCTGACCATAGGATTGGGTGGTGGGTCTGACCATAGGATGGGGTGGTGGGTCTGACCATAGGATGGGTTGATGGGTCTGACCATAGGATGGGGTGGTGGGTCTGACCATAGAATGGGGTGATGGGTCTGACCATAGGATGGGGTGATGGGTCTGACCATAGGATGGGGTGGTGGGTCTGACCATAGGATGGGGTGGTGGGTCTGACCATAGGATGGGGTGTTGGGTCTGACCATAGGATGGGGTGATGGGTCTGGCCATAGGATGGGGTGGTGTGTCTGACCATAGGATGGGGTGGTGGGTCTGACCATAGGATGGGGTGATGGGTCTGACCATAGGATGGGGTGATGGGTCTGACCATAGGATGGGGTGGTGGGTCTGACCATAGGATGGGGTGATGGGTCTGATCATAGGATGGGGTGATGGGTCTGACCATAGGATGGGGTGGTGGGTCTGACCATAGGATGGGGTGATGGGTCTGACCATAGGATTGGGTGGTGGGTCTGACCATAGGATGGGGTGGTGGGTCTGACCATAGGATGGGTTGATGGGTCTGACCATAGGATGGGGTGGTGGGTCTGACCATAGAATGGGGTGATGGGTCTGACCATAGGATGGGGTGATGGGTCTGACCATAGGATGGGGTGGTGGGTCTGACCATAGGATGGGGTGGTGGGTCTGACCATAGGATGGGGTGTTGGGTCTGACCATAGGATGGGGTGGTGGGTCTGACCATAGGATTGGGTGGTGGGTCTGACCATAGGATGGGGTGGTGGGTCTGACCATAGGATGGGTTGATGGGTCTGACCATAGGATGGGGTGGTGGGTCTGACCATAGAATGGGGTGATGGGTCTGACCATAGGATGGGGTGATGGGTCTGACCATAGGATGGGGTGGTGGGTCTGACCATAGGATGGGGTGGTGGGTCTGACCATAGGATGGGGTGTTGGGTCTGACCATAGGATGGGGTGATGGGTCTGGCCATAGGATGGGGTGATGGGTCTGACCATAGGATGGGTTGATGGGTCTGACCATAGGATGGGGTGATGGGTCTGACCATAGGATGGGATGATGGGTCTGACCATAGGATGGGGTGGTGGGTCTGACCATAGGATGGGGTGATGGGTCTGATCATAGGATGGGGTGATGGGTCTGACCATAGGATGGGGTGGTGGGTCTGACCATAGGATGGGGTGATGGGTCTGACCATAGGATGGGGTGATGGGTCTGACCATAGGATGGGGTGATGGGTCTGACCATAGGATGGGGTGGTGGGTCTGACCATAGGATGGGGTGGTGGGTCTGACCATAGGATGGGGTGGTGGGTCTGACCATAGGATGGGGTGGTGGGTCTGACCATAGGATGGGGTGGTGGGTCTGACCATAGGATGGGGTGGTGGGTCTGACCATAGGATGGGGTGATGGGTCTGGCCATAGGATGGGGTGGTGGGTCTGACCATAGGATGGGGTGGTGGGTCTGACCATAGGATGGGGTGGTGGGTCTGGCCATAGGATGGGGTGATGGGTTTGACCATAGGATGGGGTGGTGGGTCTGACCATAGGATGGGGTGGTGGGTCTGACCATAGGATGGGGTGGTGGGTCTGACCATAGGATGGGGTGGTGGGTCTGATCATAGGATGGGGTGATGTCTGATCAGATGAAGGTAACCAGGTACACCTCTGTATTGTAGGAATGACACTGCAGCATCAGGTGAAGATCTGTGTGGATCAACGTCTCTGTGATTGGATACAGAGTTCGGATCGTCCACATTTTATGGGTAAAGAGGATCTGGAGCGAGGCGGGTACAATGTGGATTATAGGTGAGAACATACATAGATTATCACCAGTCATTACCATGTCTTCTGTGATGGATGGGTCTCTGTGCGTGTCCCGGGTCAGTGTGTAGACTGTGCATATATCTCTCCTGACCAATGTCTGCAATTCCAAACAATTCCTCTAAATTCCATGGGGTGCTAAATATCAGCCTAATATGTGAGCATCCCGCAGTATTCCAGGCAGGATTGAAGGCGTATCTGCCAGTGTGTGGCCATCGGAACCCTGTCTATTGTCTGTGCATGTCTTCATCTGTACACATGTATGGGCAAATCCTCTGGTGTCCGGGTACATTAATGTGGAATCTGGTGTCCGGGTACATTAATGTGGAATCTGGTGTATGGGTACATTAATGTGGAATCTGGTGTACGGGTACATTAATGTGGAATCTGGTGTCCGGGTACATTGATGTGGAATCTGGTGTACGGGTACATTAATGTGGAATCTGGTGTATGGGTACATTAATGTGGAATCTGGTGTACGGGTACATTAATGTGGAATCTGGTGTCCGGGTACATTGATGTGGAATCTGGTGTACGGGTACATTAATGTGGAATCTGGTGTCCGGGTACATTAGTGTGGAATCTGGTGTCCGGGTACATTAATGTGGTGGTGATCCAAGACTGATTCATCTTGATGAAGGTCAGTCGATCAACCGACTCTGTGGACAGGCGCACCCTGTGATCGGTAACAAAGCCACCAGCAGCACTGAAGGTGCGTTCCGAAAGAACGCTGGATGCAGGACAGGCCAGTAGCTCAATTGCATACTGTGCAAGCTCTGGCCAGTGATCCATCCTCAAGACCCAGTAAGCCAGAGGATTTTCGGTGGGAAAGGTGTCCAAGTCTGACCTTGCCCCTAGGTATTCCTGCACCATGTAAATCAGGCGCTGGCGATGGGTGCTGGAACCGATCATACCTTGGGGCTGCGGACTAAAAAATTGTCTGAAAGCATCAGTCAGACGGCCACCTTCTCCACCGCTCCTTCTGACCGATGCCTCAGCAACACGTTGTCCAGGACCAGGAGTTTGTAACCTCCCAGTCTCTGGGAACGCGTTGCACAGACCTTTCTGCAAGGCCTCCCGGAGATGTCTCATCCTCTGCTCCCTCTGCGATGGCAAGATAAGGTCGGCAACCTTACCCTTGTACCATGGATCAAGGAGAGTGGCCAGCCAGTAATGGTCCCTCTCCTTGATCCGAAGAATACGAGGATCCTTCCGCAGGCTTTGCAGGATCAGGGAGGCCATGCAGTGTAGGTTAGCTGAGGCATTCGGTCCGGAGTCCTCTGGGTCACTAAGGACTAGACATGTGCATTCGTTTTCGTCCGAATTTCAGGTATTTTTGTTATCTTTGACAAACGATAACGAAAGAACAGAATCCGAAAAACGAAAAGATCCGACATAAATAAATGCTTTATTTTCATTTTCGTTTTGACGCAGTTCGACGTGACTCTGACAGTAACAATCTACGTTTATTGAACTTGTATCATAACAGTCCATTCACACAGAGGCAACACGACTTCCAGCACGACTTTGGGAGGCAACTTGGACACGACTTGAGTGTGAATCACAGCGCGACTTACAACACAACAAAAAACGGCATGGGTTCCCCTTCAAAAGCATACCAGGCCCTTCAGGTCTGGTATGGATATTAAGGGGAACCTCACACCAAAAAAATAAAAAATGGTGTGGGGGTCCCCCTCAAAATCCATACCAGACCCTTATCCGAGCACACAACCTGGCAGGCCGCAGGAAAAGAGGGGGGGCGAGAGAGTGCCCTCCCTCCTGAACCGTACCAGGCCACATGCCCTCAACATTGGGAGGATGCTTTGGGGGTAGTCCCTCAAAGCACCTTGTCCCCATGTTGATGAGGACAAGGGCCTCATCCCCACAACCCTGGCCGGTGGTTGTGGGGGTCTGCGGGCAGGGGGCTTATCGGAATCTGGAAGCCCCCTTTAACAAGGGGACCCCCAGATCCTGGCCCCCCCCCCCCGTGTGAAATGGTAAGGGGGGTACAAAAGTACCCCTACCATTTCACCAAAAAAGGGACCAAAAAAGTGTCAAAAATAACAGGAGATGGTCTTTGACAATTCCTTTATTAAAGTCTTCTTTCATCTTCTTTCTTCTGGTCTTCTTCCTTCTTCCTTTCTTCATCCTTCGGTTTCTTCCTCCCATCTTCTTCCTCCGATCCTCTTCTTCCTCCGATCTGCTTCTTCTTGTTCCGGTGTTCTCGTCTGGCATCTTCCTCCAAGGCGTCTCTTCTTCATTCTCGGGCCGCTCCGCACAATGGGAGGCTCCCGCTGTGTGACCCTTCTCTTCTTCTGACAGTTCTTTTATAGAGGAGGGCAGGGTCACCCGGTGACTCTGCCCCCCTCTGATGCATTGAACCGCGCGTCAGAGGGGACGGAGTCACCGGGTGGCCCTGCCCTCTGTTATAAAAGAACAGAAGAAGAGAAGCGTCACACAGTGGGAGCCTCCCATTGCGTGGAGCGGCCAGAGAATGAAGAATTGACGCTGTGGAGGAAGATGCTGGATGAGAACACTGGAGCAAGAAGAAGAGGATCGGAGGAAGAAGAAGATGGAGGAAGAAACCAGAAGAAAGAAGATGAAAGAAGACTTTAATAAAGGACTTGTCAAAGACCGTCTTCTGTCATTTTTAACACTTTTTTGTCACTTTTTTGGTGAAATGGTAGGGGTACTTTTGTACCCCCTTACCATTTCACACAGGGGGGGGATCTGGGGGTCCCCTTGTTAAAGGGGGCTTCCAGATTCTGATAAGCCCCCCGCCTGCAGACCCCCACAACCACCGGCCAGGGTTGTGGGGATGAGGCCCTTGTCCTCATCAACATGGGAACATGGTGCTTTGAGGGACTACCCCCAAAGCATCCTCCCAATGTTGAGGGCATGTGGCCTGGTACGGTTCAGGAGGGGGGGCGCTCTCTCGTCCCCCCCTCTTTTCCTGCAGCCTGCCAGGTTGCGTGCTCAGATAAGGATCTGGTATGGATTTTGAGGGGGACCCCCACACTACTGCACTTTGTCCCGCATCCTTCCCAGCTGCCAGAAGAGTGATCCAATGGGCCGTGAAAGACAGGTAACGTCCCTGTCCATGCCTGGTGGACCATGAGTCAGCGGTAATATGCACCTTACCGCTGACCGCCCTGTCCAGCGAGGCAAGGACATTGCCTTCCACATGCCGGTAGAGAGCCGGAAACGCCTTCCGTGAGAAAAAGTGGTGTTTGGGGACCTGCCACTGAGGAACCGCACATTGTACAAACTCACGGAAGGGGGCCGAGTCTACCAACTGAAAAGGCAGCAGTTGAAGTGCTAGCAATTTAGCCAAGCTAGCATTCAACCGCTGGGCATGTGGATGGCTGGGAGTGAACTTCTTCCGCCGGTCCAGCAGCTGGGGCAGGGACATTTGCCTGCTATAATCGGACGTGGGTGTACCGCTAGCAGATTGCCCGCAAGCACTTGGCTGTGACACACCTAATTCTACACCTTCATTCCTCTCAGAGCAGGTTTCAGAGAGGACTGAAGGTCTAGTGGGGTTGGAGATGCCAGCTGATGAGGAGCAAGGAGAGGTCCGCTTTGTTCTTTGGTGTCGGTCTTTGAGGTACGCTTGCCAATGAGCTGCATGGCAGGTCAACATATGTCTGGTCAAGCATGTGGTGCCCAAGCGGCTGATGTTTTGGCCACGCGAGATACGCTTGAGACATATGTTGCAAATAGCAGCGGTGCGATCTGATGCACTCGTCTCAATAAAGGCCCACACCAAAGAACTTTTAGAATAGCGCGCAGAGGTAGTGTCCTGCACAGGCAGAGCTCTGCGGCGTGATTCAGTCGGTGTGCTGCCCCTAAGCTGGCCCCCATCCTGCCTCGTTGGAGATGTGCCTCCTCCTCCTCCTCCTCCTCCTCTCTCCTATGAGGCACCCACGTGGAGTCAGTGACCTCATCATTCCCTCCCTCTTCATCGCTGGAGCAACCCTGGCAGTATGCTGCAGCTGATGAACCATGACTACCAAAATGCTCTCCTTCTTGAGCATCCCCTCTCTCTGCGCTCACGCTACTGCCTTCCTCTAGCTGGGTATCATCATAAGAGCCTTCAAAACACTGGGCATCCTCCTGGAGCATGTACCCAACACTGTGCTCAAAGAGTTCAGGGGACTCCTAAGGAGTACATGGTGGGTCTAGGGAAGGAGTAACTGATGACATTGAGACGAGGGAAGAGTAGAGGGTTTGCAGCTGCTTTGCTAGTATCCTGAGCCTGGGTGAGAGGGGATGAGGAGGGCTTGGTCTTCCACTCTACCAAGTCTTTGGCATGATGCGGCTCAACACATCCAGCTGCCGAAAATAAGGACAAGCGTGTCCCATGGCCACGGGCTGATGACAATGCACCGCATCCACGACCAGCACTGTTGTCTCTAGACACAGAGCCTGCTTGCCCTCTTTTATTGACTCGTGACTGTCTGCTTCTCCTTGTTGGCCTTCCAGACATGGTAATGGCCTGCAGGGAGATGGGAAAATCAGCAATTGGGTAGCTTTAGGTGCACACTGAGCAGACGACATAGTGCACGACTAATTACTGCAGCTGCCTGCCTGTGTTACAGAAACAGAACACCAGTAATAAAGGGTAGCTTCAGGTGTGTACTGTGCAGGAGGCACACAACAACCACTCTAACTTCTGCAGATGCCTGTATTACAGAAACAGAACACCAGTAATAAAGGGTAGCTTCAGGTGTATACTGTGCAGGAGGCACACAACAACCACTCTAACTTCTGCAGATGCCTGTATTACAGAAACAGAACACCAGTAATAAAGGGTAGCTTCAGGTGTGTACTGTGCAGGAGGCACACAACAACCACTCTAACTTCTGCAGATGCCTGTATTACAGAAACAGAACACCAGTAATAAAGGGTAGCTTCAGGTGTGTACTGTGCAGGAGGCACACAACAACCACTCTAACTTCTGCAGATGCCTGTATTACAGAAACAGAACACCAGTAATAAAGGGTAGCTTCAGGTGTATACTGTGCAGGAGGCACACAACACCCACTCTAACTTCTGCAGATGCCTGTATTACAGAAACAATAACACCAGTAATAAAGGGTATCTTCAGGTGTACTGTGCAGGAGGCACACAACACCCACTCTAACTTCTGCAGATGCCTGTATTATAGAAACAGAACACCAGTAATAAAGGGTATCTTCAGGTGTACTGTGCAGGAGGCACACAACACCCACTCTAACTTCTGCACTGCAGATGCCTGTATTAAAGTGACAGAACACCAGTAATAAAGGGTAGCTTCGGGTATACTGTGCAGGAGGCACACAACACCCACTGTAACAGCTCTAGGTTCCCAAGCAGTCAAGACACTGTCCCTGCCTATCGTCCCCTTTCCCTGACCGCCGCAACACACTACACAAGGCTGCAAGAATCTATATCGGGACGTTGGCACATTAATACTGCTCTGTTCGCAGTGTCACCCTGTGATACATACTTTTTTAAATTTCAAATTTTTGAATTCTCCAACACTACACAAGGCTGCCGCGCTGGCGGCCTTATATAGAGTGGGGCGTGTACTAAACCCCTCTGAGCTATAATTGGCCTGTGGTCAATTATGGCTCTCTTCGCTGCCGGCACTGTGATTGGCCAAGCTTGCGGGGTCACAGTGCATGCTTGGCCAATCATGAGCCAGCAATGCACTGCGATGGCGCAGTGCATTGTGGGCTATGAGTGCCACACGAATATGGTGCAAACGGCCCACAGAGTTCTGGCTTTGCCGAACGGGCGACCAGCTGGTTTGACTCGAACACCGAGCTCACCCCTAGTGGGGAGGGAAGGCTCATTGATGGAGGTGGGGGGGGGGGGCTCATTGATGGAGGTGGGGAGGGTAGGCTCATTGATGGAGGGGGTGGGGGCTCATTGATGGAGGTGGGGGGAAGGCTCATTGATGGAGGTGGAGAGGGAAGGCTCATTGATGGAGGTGGAGAGGGAAGGCTCATTGATGGAGGTGGGGAGGGGAGGCTCATTGATGTAGGTGGTGGGGGCTCGTTGATGGAGGTGGGGAGGGAAGGCTCATTGATGTAGGGGGTGGGGGCTCATTGATGGAGGTGGGGAGGGAAGGCTCATTGGTGGAGGTGGGGGAGAGAAAGCTCATTTATGGAGGTGGGGAGGGAAGGCTCATTGATGGAGGTGGGGAGGGAAGGCTCATTGATGGAGGTGGGGAGAGAAGGCTCATTGATGGAGGTGGGGAGAGAAGGCTCATTGATGGAGGTGGGGAGAGAAGGCTCATTGATGGAGGTGAGGAGAGAAGGTTCTTTGATGGAGGTGGGGAGGGAAGGCTCATTGGTGGAGGTGGGGGAGAGAAGGCTCATTTATGGAGGTGGGGAGGGAAGGCTCATTGATGGAGGTGGGGAGGGAAGGCTCATTGATGGAGGTGGGGAGAGAAGGCTCATTGATGGAGGTGGGGAGAGAAGGCTCATTGATGGAGGTGGGGAGAGAAGGCTCATTGATGGAGGTGGGGAGAGAAGGTTCTTTGATGGAGGTGGGGAGGGAAGGCTCATTGGTGAAGATGGAGGGAGGTAAAGTTCATTGATAGAGGTGGGGGGGGGACTTATTGGTGGTGGTAGGGAGGGAAGACTCATTGATGGAGATGGAGGGGGCTTATTGATGGTGGTAAGGTTCATTGATGAAGATGGGTAGGGAAGGCTCATTGATAGAGGTGGGGAGGGTAGGCTCCTTGATGGAGGTGGGGGGGGGCTTATTGATGGAGGTGGGGGGGGGGGCTTATTGATGGTGGTAGGGAGGGAAGGTTCATTGATTGTGGTAGGGAGGGAAGGCTCATTGACTGAGGTGGGGGGGCTTATTGATGGTGGTAGGGAGGGAAGGTTCATTGATGGAGGTGGGGGGGGGCTTATTGATGGAGGTGGGGAGGGGAGGCTGATTGATGGAGGTAGGGAGGCTCATTGATGGAGGTGGGGAGGGAAGGCTCATTGATAAAGTTGGAGAGGGAAGGCTCATTGATAAAGTTGGAGAGGGAAGGCTCATTGATGGAGGAGGAGAGGGAAGGCTCATTGATGGAGGTGGGGAGCGAAAGCTCATTGGTGGAGGTGGGGGGGGTAAGGCTCATTGATGGAGGTAGGGGGTAAGGCTCATTGGTGGAGATGGGGGAGGGAAGGCTCATTGGTGGAAGGGAAGGCTCATTGATGGAGGTGGGGACGGAAGGCTCATTGATGGAGGTGGGGAGGGAAGGCTCATTGATGGAGGTGGGGGAGGTAAAGCTCATTGATGCATGTGGGGGAAGGTTCATTTATGGTGGTAGGGAGGGAAGGCTCATTGATGGAGTTGGGGGGGGGGCTTATTTATGGAGGTGTGGAGGCTGATTGATGGAGGTGGGGAGTTTCATTGATGGAAGTGGGGAGGGAAGGCTCATTGATGGAGGTGGGGAGCGAAAGCTCATTGATGGAGGTGGGGGGGAGGCTCATTGATGGAGGTGGGGGGGGGGAAGGCTCATTGATGGAGGTGGGGACGGAAGGCTCATTGATGGAGGTGGGGGGTAAGGCTCATTGGTGGAGATGGGGGAGGGAAGGCTCACTGGTGGAAGGGAAGGCTCATTGATGGAGGTGGGGACGGAAGGCTCATTGATGGAGGTGGGGGAAGGTTCATTGATGGTGGTAGGGAGGGAAGGCTCATTGGTGGAGATGGGGAGGGAAGGATCATTGATGGAAGTGGGGAGGGAAGGATCACTGATGGAGGTAGGGAGAGAAGGCTCATTGATGGAGGTGGGGAGGGAAGGCTCATTGATGGAGGTGGGGGAAGGTTCATTGATGGTGGTAGGGAGGGAAGGCTCATTGATGGAGTTGGGGGGGGGGGCTTATTGGTGCAGGTAAGGGGAGGGAAGGCTGGCACGTGTAATCCAATCCAATAGAAGAGCCACTAGATCTCAGATTGCTGAGGTGAATTCTGGTTTATAGAAAGGTGTCGGGACACACAGGGCATCGCAGTTTGTTGTGTATGGGGGCTGCGTAGTCGCAGACCGGTCAGGGTGCCCATGCTGTCCCCCGTGTCCATAAGCACCTACAGTGGGCACGTAAGCATGAGAACTGGAGCGATGGAAGAAGGTGGACTGGTCTGATGAATGATGTTTTCTTTTCCATCATGTGAATGGCTGGGTGGGTCACTTACCTGGGAAGAGATGCCACCAGGATGCAGTATGGGAAGAAGACAAGCTGGCATCGGTAGTGTGATGCTTTGTCTAATGGAGTCCCTGATGCCTGGACAGGTCAGGGATGTTTTGGTGATAAAAGGAGGACCTACTCAATATTAGGTTGGTGGTCATAATGTTATCGCTGACCGTTGTATGTTTTTCATTGCTTTTAACATTGCCGGATATTAAGGATTAAAAAAGCCTACAGGAAACTATTGGGGGTCCTATAAATCTGATCCTGTTGTGTCTTACAGAAACTCTTCCCTCCCCGAGGAGCCGCAGACCCCCATGGAATCAGCAATGCAATTCTTACAGTCCATCTACCGTCACACTGGAGGCACGGAGAATTCAGGAGACTCGGAACAGAACAGCTGAGTAACCAATCAGATACATCATGTAGATCGCATAGTGGGGGGTGGTACATGTGAAAATCGATCATGTGACTAGCCCCAAACTATTTCCATAAGTGCACACTATCTATCATGGTGAGCTCTCGGTGGCTCAGGGTCATATCAAGTTTAACATTTTCTGGGGTTTGTGCCCCCCAAGCAGTCCTGGCGCGGTCATGTGACCTAAAGCCTGCAGGAATGCTTAGCCTCTTCTCTGTATGGAGTCCCATCATATATTCTTATATTCTCCATAACAGGATGAGTGTTTGTATTGGATTTCATGTGTTTCTGAATGTTCCTCATCGTCTCATCACACAGGAGGCGTCACCATTATCGTTGGGTCCAGTTCTTACCTGCTTCCCCTCAGCCGCATTATTCTGGGGTTCCCCCCTCAGCAGGGAGAAGGTTCAGCTGGATCCACTATGAAGGTAAGTACTACCATCGCTTTGACCCTTGGAGTACCCACAGACAGGCTTTCTACGCCATTTTCCCATCCCTTCCTGCTCTTGCCACTGTCTACACCCTGCTCTGACCATTTCCTACTCCTTCCATACACTACACTTTCCATTGTCCACACCCTGCTCTGACAGCATCCGAGTCCCTTTATAATCGACCTTCTACGCTGACCACACCCTGCTCTGACAGCGTCCGAGTCCCTTTATAATCGACCTTCTACATTGACCACACCCTGCTCTGACAGCGTCCGAGTCCCTTTATAATCGACCTTCTACGCTGACCACACCCTGCTCTGACAGCATCCGAGTCCCTTTATAATCGACCTTCTACATTGTCCACACCCTGCTCTGACAGCATCCGAGTCCCTTTATAATCGACCTTCTACATTGTCCACACCCTGCTCTGACAGCATCCGAGTCCCTTTATAATCGACCTTCTACGTTGACCACACCCTGCTCTGACAGCATCCGAGTCCCTTTATAATCGACCTTCTACATTGTCCACACCCTGCTCTGACAGCATCCGAGTCCCTTTATAATCGACCTTCTACATTGTCCACACCCTGCTCTGACAGCGTCCGAGTCCCTTTATAATCGACCTTCTACGCTGACCACACCCTGCTCTGACAGCGTCCGAGTCCCTTTATAATCGACCTTCTACATTGTCCACACCCTGCTCTGACAGCGTCCGAGTCCCTTTATAATCGACCTTCTACATTGTCCACACCCTGCTCTGACAGCATCCGAGTCCCTTTATAATCGACCTTCTACATTGTCCACACCCTGCTCTGACAGCGTCCGAGTCCCTTTATAATCGACCTTCTACGTTGACCACACCCTGCTCTGACAGCGTCCGAGTCCCTTTATAATCGACCTTCTACGCGGACCACACCCTGCGCCAAGCACTTCCTGCTTCTTCCATGCTCTACCTCCTCCCTGCTCTGACCACTTACAGCTGCCTCCATATCCCACCCCCTCCATTCACCACATTGTGCCCTGACCATTTCCTACTCCCTTCATACACTCCAATCTCCATTGTCTACACCCTGCTCTGACCACTTCCTGCTTCCTCTATACTCCACCCCCTCCTATGACTCCTTCTCGCTCCCTTCATACACTATACTCTCCATTGTCCATACCCCACCCCCTCAATTGGCCACATCCTGCTCCAGCCCCCCTCTGCTTTCTCCATATTCCACCTCCTCTCTGTTCTGACCACTTCCGGCTCCTTCAATACTCCACCCCCCTCCACTGACCACACACTGCTCTGACCCTTTCTGACTTCCCCTATTCTACACCCCTGCACTGCTCTGACCCCTTCTGGTTCCCGCCATACATTACCCTTTTTATTGTCCACACTCTGCTCTGACCACTCCCTGCTTCCTATTTACTCCACCCCCTCAATTGACCACACCTTTTTTGATCCCTTCCTGCCTCCTCTATTTTCCACACCCTGCTCCAGCCACTGCCAGCTGCCTCCATATTCCTTCCCTACCATTGACCACACGCTGCTCCAAACACTTCCAGCTCCCTTAGTCAGTCCACTCACTCCATTGACCACACCCTGCTCCCTCCATACTGCACCCCTATTTCTTGTCCATGCCCTCTTCCAACCCTTTTCTGCTACCTCCATATTCCATCCCCTCTATTATCCACACCCTGCTCTGGCCCCTTCCTTCTATCTCCATACACCACTTCCTCCATTGACCACACCCTGCTCTGACCCCTTCCTTCTATCTCCATACACCACTTCCTCCATTGACCACACCCTGTTCTGACCCCTTCCTTTTATCTCCATACACCACTTCCTCCATTGACCACACCCTGCTCTGACCCCTTCCTTCTATCTCCATACACCACTTCCTCCATTGACCACACCCTGCTCTGACCCCTTCCTTCTATCTCCATACACCACTTCCTCCATTGACCACACCCTGTTCTGACCCCTTCCTTCTATCTCCATACACCACTTCCTCCATTGACCACACCCTGCTCTGACCCCTTCCTTCTATCTTCATATGCCACTTCCTCCATTGACCACACTCTGCTCCCTCCATACTGCACCCCTATTTCTTGTCCATGCCCTCTTCCAACCCTTTTCTGCTACATCCATATTCCATCTCCTCTATTATCCACACCCTGCTCTGGCCCCTTCCTTCTATCTCCATACACCACTTCCCACATTGACCACACCCTGCTCTGACCCCTTCCTTCTATCTTCATATGCCACTTCCTCCATTGACCACACCCTGCTCTGACCCCTTCCTTCTATCTCCATACACCACTTCCTCCATTGACCACACCCTGTTCTGACCCCTTCCTTCTATCTCCATACACCACTTCCTCCATTGACCACACCCTGCTCTGACCCCTTCCTTCTATCTCCATACACCACTTCCTTCATTGACCACACCCTGCTCTGACCCCTTCCTTCTATCTTCATATGCCACTTCCTCCATTGACCACACCCTGCTCTGACCCCTTCCTTCTATCTCCATACACCACTTCCTCCATTGACCACACCCTGTTCTGACCCCTTCCTTCTATCTCCATACACCACTTCCTCCATTGACCACACCCTGCTCTGACCCCTTCCTTCTATCTCCATACACCACTTCCTTCATTGACCACACCCTGCTCTGACCCCTTCCTTCTATCTTCATATGCCACTTCCTCCATTGACCACACTCTGCTCTGACCCCTTCCTTCTATCTTCATATGCCACTTCCTCCATTGACCACACTCTGCTCCCTCCATACTGCACCCCTATTTCTTGTCCATGCCCTCTTCCAACCCTTTTCTGCTACATCCATATTCCATCTCCTCTATTATCCACACCCTGCTCTGGCCCCTTCCTGCTGCCTCCATACCTACCTTCTCCATTGTCCACAGCCTGCTTCAAACCCTCCCTGCTCTGACCCCTTCCTACTCCCACTATGGTCCACACCCTGCTCTGACCATTTCCAGCTGCCTCCATATTCCACCCCCTCCATTGACCACACCCTGCTCTGATCCCTTTCTGCTCCCTCCATGCACTACCCTCTCTATTGTCCACACCCTCTTCCAAGCCTTTCCTACTCCCTCTATATTCCGCCCCCTCCATACACTATTTTCTCCATACCCTTCTCTGACTGCTTCTGGCTCTCATCATTCTCCACCCCTTCCATCAACTGCACCCTGCTCTGACCACCTCCTGTTCCCATCACACTCCCCCCCCCTTTTTTAACCCCCTTCTCCCCCTTCATACTCCACCTCCTTCATTGACCACACCCTGCTTAAACCCACTCTTGCTCCCTCCATATTCCACCCCTCCATTGTTCTCCCCAAAACACCCCCCTCTTTTGTCTTCCTCCTCCATCCCCTCTTGTACCCATCCACCTTCTCACTCTCTCTCTAACCCTTCCATGCGCTACTGTCTCCAATGTCAAAATCCCTCCATACTCCTTGCCTCCCCAAATTACTCCATCTGAGTTCTTCCCCTTCATACTCCTCCCCCTCTCCTCTCTTACCTCTTCATGCTCCGCGCACTCTATAGCCACCATTCTCCAACCCGCTCCTCCGCCACCCACGCCTCCCTCCATTGTCTAGGCATTTTTTGGGTGCTGGAAATACTTGTAAGCACTTAAATGAAGGTTCCAAAACTTTGTTCAGTTTGGTAGAAAGTTGGGAAACTAGTGTAAGGAAACTGTGATCAGCGACAGGACACCGTGCTTTAGAGCACATTAAGAATTCTGAAAGTGTTTCAAAATGCTGGGAGCCACATAAATATCCCCCAGCGTTAAAGACCCCCTGGCTAAGGTAAGTCTGGGACACATTCCCAGTGCCCCCTCCAAGTCATAATTGAATCCACAGTAATGTATTTGTCATCCTCAGGTCCCACCATTGGCTTCCTGTCTGTGTGAAAAGGTGTCGGAGGGAAGATGGGCCATGATGGAGCCTCTGCTGAAGAATTTCACTCACTCCTCCAGCCACCCTGTCCAATGGGATAACCTCCTCTGATCTACGGGATATCACTGACCAATGGGATGACCTCCGCTGATCTACAGGATATCACTGACCAATGGGATGACCTCCTCTGATCTACGGGATATCACTGACCAATGGGATGACCTCCGCTGATCTACAAGATATCACTGACCAATGGGATGACCTCCGCTGATCTACGGGATATCACTGACCAATGGGATGACCTCTGCTGATCTACAGGATATCACTGACCAATGAGATAACCTCCTCTGATCTACGGGACATCACTTACCAATTGGACAACCTCCTCTGATCTACGGGACATCACTTATAGTGATGGACGAACTTCCGACGGGACGTTTCGCGAACGCGAAACGCGAACGGACACAAACGTTCGCGAAAACGACCGTTCGCCGCGGGCTCCATTGACTTCAATGGGAGGCGAATTTCGCAAACCTTTAGGTCGAATTTGCGGCCACGGGGTAATTATTAGGGGGTAGCACGTAGTCCCACCACCTGGACAATAGCATAATACATGTATGAGGTGAATTTGGGATCGATAACTACAAGCATTTTTTTTTTATTTGGGAAATTGTTCTGACAATTCAGGACTATGGAGCTAATGAAGGCAATGGAGGAGAGGGAAGGTCAGGGACCAGGGTAGGCAAACAAGAGGGTGCAGGAGATACAGAGCACTGACAGCAGCACCGTAATACAGAGCACTGACATCAGCACCGTGACATACAGCGCTGACAGCAGCTCCGTGACATACAGCGCTGACAGCAGCTCCGTGACATACAGCGCTGACAGCAGCTCCGTGACATACAGCGCTGACAGCAGCTCCGTGACATACAGCGCTGACAGCAGCTCCGTGACATACAGCGCTGACAGCAGCACCGTGACATACAGCGCTGACAGCAGCTCCGTGACATACAGCGCTGACAGCAGCTCCGTGACATACAGCGCTGACAGCAGCTCCGTGACATACAGCACTGACAGCAGCTCCGTGACATACAGCGCTGACAGCAGCTCCGTGACATACAGCGCTGACAGCAGCACCGTGACATACAGCGCTGACAGCAGCTCCGTGACATACAGCGCTGACAGCAGCTCCGTGACATACAGCGCTGACAGCAGCTCCGTGACATACAGCGCTGACAGCAGCTCCGTGACATACAGCGCTGACAGCAGCTCCGTGACATACAGCGCTGACAGCAGCTCCGTGACATACAGCGCTGACAGCAGCTCCGTGACATACAGCGCTGACAGCAGCTCCGTGACATACAGCGCTGACAGCAGCTCCGTGACATACAGCGCTGACAGCAGCTCCGTGACATACAGCGCTGACAGCAGCTCCGTGACATACAGCGCTGACAGCAGCTCCGTGACATACAGCGCTGACAGCAGCACCGTGACATACAGCGCTGACAGCAGCTCCGTGACATACAGCGCTGACAGCAGCTCCGTGACATACAGCGCTGACAGCAGCTCCGTGACATACAGCACTGACAGCAGCTCCGTGACATACAGCGCTGACAGCAGCTCCGTGACATACAGCGCTGACAGCAGCACCGTGACATACAGCGCTGACAGCAGCTCCGTGACATACAGCGCTGACAGCAGCTCCGTGACATACAGCGCTGACAGCAGCTCCGTGACATACAGCGCTGACAGCAGCTCCGTGACATACAGCGCTGACAGCAGCTCCGTGACATACAGCGCTGACAGCAGCTCCGTGACATACAGCGCTGACAGCAGCTCCGTGACATACAGCGCTGACAGCAGCTCCGTGACATACAGCGCTGACAGCAGCTCCGTGACATACAGCGCTGACAGCAGCTCCGTGACATACAGCGCTGACAGCAGCACCGTAAGCAGCCCCAGGAGGAAGTCAGCACAGCACAGGGATGGTGTGATCCCCTCATAATAAGAACCCCCAGGAGGAAGTCAGCACAGCACAGGGATGGTGGGAGCCCCTCATAATAAGAACACCCAGGAGGAAGTCAGCACAGCACAGGGATGGTGGGAACCCCTCATAATAAGCAGCCCCAGTAGAAATATGACACCGCTCAACCTCTTCAAAGAGGAGGGTAGGGGCATATAGTACGGTGTGCTTTTTTGGGTCAGGGAAGTGAGCCAAATGAATTAAGAAGGTCTGTGTGCTTGATTCCAAAAATTGTTTATAGACATATACATGGTCTACTGATCACATGTGTTGAATTCCTCCGAGATCCATGCCTCATTCATTTTTAGAAATGTGAGGTAGTTAACACTGTGGTGAGCTAGGCGAGTACGCTTATCGGTCACAATCCCCCCTGCTGCGCTGAACGTCCTTTCGGACAGGACACTGGATGAGGGGCAAGCCAACAGTTCGATTGCAAATTGGGCAAGCTCTGGCCAGAGGTCAAGCCTGCCCACCCAGTAGTCTAGGGGTTCATCACTCCTCAGAGCGTCCACATCGGCCGTTAACCCAATGTAGTCGGACACCTGACGGTCTAGGCGTTCCCTGATGCTGGATCCGGATGACACCTGTCGATGGGTCGGCTGAAAGAATGACCTCATATCCGAAGTCACCAACACATCTTCAAACCGGCCTCTTCTTGCAGGCGCTGTTGGATTGGTACCCGCAAATCCTTCTCTGGGAGTGGGAATTGCTCCTCTGCCAGCGCACGCAAAAGCAGAATGCAGCATTTCTCGAAGCAAGGCCTGGAAGTGCTGCATTCTGACAGCCCTCTGCGACGGCGGTAACATTTCCGCCATTTTGTGTTTGTACCGGGGGTCTAAGTACGTTGCCACCCAGTACTGGTCCTTGACCCTCATGCTTTTTATACGGGGGTCCCTATTAAAACACTGGAGCATGAAGGCCCCCATTTGCACTAAAGTGGAAGCGGTGTGGTGGCCTGGCTCCTGCTCATCATCCAGGATAATGTCGTCCTCTTCATTCTCCTCTCCCCATCCTCGCACAACAGGGATCCCAGAAAGGTTTAAAGCATGCTCTTCTTGCTCCTGCTCATCCGCCCCGGCACCATCCTCCTCTGACTCCTCATCAGACTCCTGTTGTTGACTTGTCTCAGATAGAGTAGCCCCCCCTGGGAATTCATCCAGCATTGCGACTTCCTCATCTTCCCGCTCCTGCTCCTCCACAGCCTGATCAATGACACGACGCAATGCACGCTCCAGAAAGAAGGCATAAGGTACCATGTCACTGATGGCGCCATGGCTGCGACTGACCAGTTTGGTGATCTCCTCAAATGGCCGCAGAAGTCTGCATGTGTCGCGCATGAGCAGCCACTGGCGCGGTGAAAAAAAACCCAGCTCCCCAGAACCGTTTCTTTCGCAGAGTTCATACAGGTAGACGTTAACTGCACGTTTCTGCTGGAGCAGCCTATCAAGCATATAGAAGGTTGAGTTCCATCGCGTCGGGCAATCGCAAATAAGACGTCTGACCGGCAGATGGTGTCGCCGCTGAATGTCAGCAAGGCGAGCCATGGCCGTGTAAGATCTTCTGAAATGGGCCGAGATTTTCCTTGCCTGCCGCAAGATGTCCTGGACCCCAGGGTATTTGACAAGGAATCGCTGCACGACCAAGTTTAAGACGTGTGCCATGCACGGCACGTGCGTGATTTTGCCCTGTTTCAATGCGCTAAGCAGATTGGCACCGTTGTCACACACCACTTTACCAACTGTCAAATTGAGCGGTGTTAGCCACTCATCTGCCTGTGAACGCAAAGCTGAAAGGAGTGCCGGGCCAGTGTGGCTCTTTGCTTCCAGGCACAACAGACGCAGCACGGCATGGCAACGTCTCACCTGGCATGTGGAATAGGTTCTGGGGAGCTTGGGCGGTGCAGTGGAAGAGACGCTAGCAGCGGAAAAGGAGGAGGCAGCTGAGGAGGAGAGGGAGGAGGATGGAGTAGGAGGAGGAGAAGAAGAGTCAGGCCTGCATGCAATCCGTGGCGGTAAAACCAAATCTACACGGGTGCCACGGGTTACATGCTTGACGGCCGTCAGAAGGTTCACCCAGTGGGCAGTAAAACTGATATACCTTCCCTGCCCGTGTTTGCTAGACCACGTGTCTGTGGTCAGATGTATCTTGGCACCGACACTGTGTGCCAGAGATACATTCACTTGCCGCTGAACATGGCCATATAGCTCTGGGATGCCCTTCTCTGAGAAATACTTCCTTCCTGGGACCTTCCATTGTGGTGTTCCAATGGCCACAAATTTGCGAAAGGCCTCCGAGTCCACCAGTTTATATGGCAGTAGTTGGCGGGCTATGAGTTCTGACAAGCCAGCCGCCAACCGTTGGGCAAGAGGGTTATCCGGCGTCATCATTTTTTTACGCTCAAACATTAGGCCCACGGAAGCCTGCCTTTTTGCAGAAAAATGTGAGCTTGGCGTGATGGAAGGTGGAGTGGAGGACAATTGTGAGGAGAGAGGAGAAGGAGAAGTAGAAGACGAGGCTGGACGGTGAGAGCCTGCAGTGTGGCTTTGTGTGTTCCGTTGCTCCCACTGGGCTCGGTGATGGCTGCTCATGTGCCTTCTTAAGGCGGTCGTCCCTAGGTGAGTATTGGGCTTACCGCGACTAACGCGTTGACTGCAAAGATTGCAGATGGCAACGCTATTGTCAGCAGCGGACACGTTAAAAAAAGCCCACACTGCGGAGCCATGTGCCGGTGTCCTGGGAGCGCCAGATGTGACCGTACATGGTCGATGACTCGCTCCTGATACATTTGCAGTCTGCTTTGTCCCTGCTGTGCAATGTAAGTCATTGCTGCTTCTCCTCCCTATCTGCTGGTCCATATCTCCCTCTGAACTCCCCTCCTCTTCCTCTCTTGTGGGCACCCACGTGACATCACTAGACACGTCATCATCAACGTCACCTTCCCCACCGCTATAAGTAGAGTAGGCAGCAACACCGGGGACCAACCTCCTCCTTGGGCTGATCTGGGTACTGGCGTCAGACTGCTGAGTAGCGCTTGTTGCTACCTCCTCTTCCTGATCCAATACCAAGAGTGGCTGCGCATCAGAAATGTCCTCTTGATATGGATCGGAAAATAATTCCAGTGACTCAAGCGGAAGGTATGTGGTGGTGGTGGTGGTGGTCGTGTTGTTGGTGGTAGTGTCTTTGGGGGTGCACATAGCAGAGAGTGAAGAAGAGGGTGCAGATCGAGAGGATGAGGAGGGTGCAGAAGAGTAAGGCTGAGCGAGCCACTCAACCAAGTCTGGTGCATCCTTTAAAGTAATTGAACGCACCTTCTGCAACTTCCCACTTTGGCTCAAGCCTGTTGCTCCTGCCCTACCCCTACCACCCCTGCGGAAGGGCCTGCCTCTTCCTCTGCATGTCATTTTTTAAATGACCCTGTGACAAAACTCTTAGTCCCTATACCGCTGAAGGACTGCTGCAGTATAGGTGAGCGGTCAGCAGTGGTGCACGTCAACCCTATCTATTGTGGACCTATAGCGGTCCTTACAGAACAGCAGACTGTACCGCACTCAAGCCTATGTACCGTAGCACCCTATACCAAGTTACCAGTCCTTATAAGAACTTTTGTGGACCAAGCAGGTTGTGTATTAGTGTTTAGCAGACTGTACGTCAGTCCCTATACCGCTGAAGGACTGCTGCAGTATAGGGCAGCGGTCAGCAGTGGTGCACGTCAACCCTATCTATTGTGGACCGATAGCGGTCCTTACAGAACAGCAGACTGTACCGCACTCAAGCCTATGTACCGTAGCACCCTATACCAAGTTACCAGTCCTTATAAGAACTTTTGTGGACCAAGCAGGTTGTGTATTAGTGTTTAGCAGACTGTACGTCAGTCCCTATACCGCTGAAGGACTGCTGCAGTATAGGGCAGCGGTCAGCAGTGGTGCACGTCAACCCTATCTATTGTGGACCGATAGCGGTCCTTACAGAACAGCAGACTGTACCGCACTCAAGCCTATGTACCGTAGCACCCTATACCAAGTTACCAGTCCTTATAAGAACTTTTGTGGAACAAGCAGGTTGTGTGTTAGTGATTAGCAGACTGTACGTCAGTCCCTATACCAATGAAGGACTGCTGCAGTATAGGGCAGCGGTCAGCAGTAGTGCACGGCAACCCTATGTATTGTGGACCGATAGCGGTCCTTACAGAACAGCAGACTGTACTGCACTCAGGCCTATGTACCGTAGCACCCTATACCAAGTTACCAGTCCTTATAAGAACTTTTGTGGACCAAGCAGGTTGTGTGTTAGTGTTTAGCAGACTGTGCGTCAGTCCCTATACCGCTGAAGGACTGCTGCAGTATAGGGCAGCGGTCAGCAGTAGTGCACGGCAACCCTATGTATTGTGGACCGATAGCGGTCCTTACAGAACAGCAGACTGTAACGCACTCAGGCCTATGTACCGTAGCACCCTATACCAAGTTACCAGTCCTTATAAGAACTTTTGTGGACCAAGCAGGTTGTGTGTTAGTGATTAGCAGACTGTACGTCAGTCCCTATACCAATGAAGGACTGCTGCAGTATAGGGCAGCGGTCAGCAGTAGTGCACGGCAACCCTATGTATTGTGGACCGATAGCGGTCCTTACAGAACAGCAGACTGTAACGCACTCAGGCCTATGTACCGTAGCACCCTATACCAAGTTACCAGTCCTTATAAAAACTTTTGTGGACCAAGCAGGTTGTGTGTTAGTGTTTAGCAGACTGTGCGTCAGTCCCTATACCGCTGAAGGACTGCTGCAGTATAGGGCAGCGGTCAGCAGTGGTGCACGTCAACCCTATCTATTGTGGACCGATAGCGGTCCTTACAGAACAGCAGACTGTACCGCACTCAAGCCTATGTACCGTAGCACCCTATACCAAGTTACCAGTCCTTATAAGAACTTTTGTGGACCAAGCAGGTTGTGTATTAGTGTTTAGCAGACTGTACGTCAGTCCCTATACCGCTGAAGGACTGCTGCAGTATAGGGCAGCGGTCAGCAGTGGTGCACGTCAACCCTATGTATTGTGGACCGATAGCGGTCCTTACAGAACAGCAGACTGTAACGCACTCAGGCCTATGTACCGTAGCACCCTATACCAAGTTACCAGTCCTTATAAGAACTTTTGTGGACCAAGCAGGTTGTGTGTTAGTGATTAGCAGACTGTACGTCAGTCCCTATACCAATGAAGGACTGCTGCAGTATAGGGCAGCGGTCAGCAGTAGTGCACGGCAACCCTATGTATTGTGGACCGATAGCGGTCCTTACAGAACAGCAGACTGTACTGCACTCAGGCCTATGTACCGTAGCACCCTATACCAAGTTACCAGTCCTTATAAAAACTTTTGTGGACCAAGCAGGTTGTGTGTTAGTGTTTAGCAGACTGTGCGTCAGTCCCTATACCGCTGAAGGACTGCTGCAGTATAGGGCAGCGGTCAGCAGTAGTGCACGGCAACCCTATGTATTGTGGACCGATAGCGGTCCTTACAGAACAGCAGACTGTAACGCACTCAGGCCTATGTACCGTAGCACCCTATACCAAGTTACCAGTCCTTATAAGAACTTTTGTGGACCAAGCAGGTTGTGTGTTAGTGATTAGCAGACTGTACGTCAGTCCCTATACCAATGAAGGACTGCTGCAGTATAGGGCAGCGGTCAGCAGTAGTGCACGGCAACCCTATGTATTGTGGACCGATAGCGGTCCTTACAGAACAGCAGACTGTACCGCACCCAAGCCTATGTACCGTAGCACCCTAGACAGACCAAGTTACCAGTCCTGATAAAGAGCTTTGTGGAACAAGTGAGTTGTGAATGATTAGCAGACTGCAGCAGAAGGGCAGCAGTCAAGTATAATATTCTTTCTATATTTGGAAGAAAGAATATTATACGTGTACAAGCCTATTACCGTACCACTGATACCAGTCCTGAAAAGAACCTTTGTGGAACTAATAGTAACAGCAAGTCTTTAAAATTATCCTCACTGCCTGACACACTGCTTCCTGCCTGTCCCTATACAAATTGGCAAAAAAGAGTAGGCTGGAACGATTAGCTGGAACAGCTCTTTTGTGGACCTGATAGTAACAGCTAATGATGATGATGATGATGATGATGAAGAAAGACTAATCTGGCTGAGCTGTCCCTAAAATAGCAGCATACAGCGCTCTGTCCCTTTATCTAAACTGACAAAAGAAACTCAGGCTGCTGACCTAACACCTATACCAGTCCTGAAAAGAACTTTTGTGTACCAAATAGCTAGCGTTTTCTCTGTCCCTACTCCACACAGGATCCTTTCCCTACAGTGACAGAAGAAAGAATGTAAAATGGCCACCGGATCGGGTGTATTTATAGGTTAGGGGGAATGTCCAAGTGTCCATGAGCTGTCATGTCTCAATTGGTTGTCCTGTAACACATGATAAACGTGTCACGAAAGGTTAAAGTTCTTGTATACATTAAACACGTAAGTCCGCCGGGGCGAACGACGGAAAAAGGCGTTCGAACCCGCGGACGGCGAAAGTCGGAAATTCGCCGCGAAACGACCGCCGGGCGAACCGTTCGGCCATCACTAATCACTTACCAATTGGACAACCTCCTCTGACATATAGGACATCACCATACAACCAACTATAGGGTGTCACTATCCCATGGGACAAACTCCCCTGAACTATAGAATGTCACAGATCCATTTCTGTTTCTAATCCTCCAACCACCCTGCCCAATGGGATAACCTCCTCTGACCTAAAGGACATCACCATCCAATAGGACAACCTCCTCTGACCTATAGGACATCACCATCCAATGGGACAACCTCCTCTGACCTATAGGACATCACCATCCAATGGGACAACCTCCTCTGACCTATAGGACATCACCATCCAATGGGACAACCTCCTCTGACCTATAGGACATCACCATCCAATGGGATAACCTCCTCTGACCTATAGGACATCACCATCCAATGGGACAACCTCCTCTGACCTATAGGATATCACTATCCAATGGGATAACCTCCTCTAACCTATAGGACATCACAGACTCATTTCTATACCCCCTCCTCCAGCCACCCCGGCCAATGGGACAACCTTCTCTTATTGACAGCATATATACATCTAATAGGATAACCTCCTCTAACCTATAGGACATCACAGACCCATTTCTATCCCCCCTCCTCCAGCCACCCCATCCAATGGGACAACCTCCTTTGACCTATAGGATGTCATCATCCAATAGGACAACCTCCTTTGACCTATAGGAGGTCCCCATCCAATGGGACAACCTCCTTTGACCTACAGAATGTCACCATCCAATGGGACAACCTCCTCTTATTGATAGAATACATACATCTAATGGGATAACCTCCTCTAACCTATAGGACATCACAGACCCATTTCTATCCCCCCTCCTCCAGCCACCCCGTCCAATGAGACAACCTCCTTTGACCTATAGGATGTCACCATCCAATGGGACAACCTCCTCTGCCCTGTAGGACATCACAGCTCCATTTCTATCCCCCCTCCTCCAGGCACCCCGTCCATTGGGACAACCTCCTCTCATTGATAGAATGCATACATCTAATGGGATGACCTCCTATGACCTAATAGGGTGTCACTATGCAATGGGACAGATCCCCCCCACCGACCATTCATATAACACCAACCACTGGGACAACCTCCTCTGACCTATAGGAGGTCACTGTCTCATTTCAATTCTAACTAATTGTGAGCGCAGTGACTAAGGGGTTAGCACCTCTGCCTGACAGCCCTGGGGTAATTGGTTCAAATCCTCACCATGGCACTACCTGCCTGGAGTTTGCAGGTTCTCCCTGTGCCTGCGTGGGTTTCCTCTGGGTACTCCGGTTTCCCCCCACACTTCAAAGACATGCTAGGAGGTGAATGGCTCCTAAGTTGGCCCCAGTATGTACATGTATAAATGTTAGGGACCCTAGATTGTAAGCTCCCCGGGGGCAGGGACTGATGTAAGTGTACAATATACAACGCCATAGAAGTATCTCTAATAAATAAACTCTTACATGTAAATAAAATTGGATGATGGAAATGTTGTAGTACATAATGGTGGAGGAGAGCAGAGCATGATGGGAACGCAGGAGAATGTCTGCACTCTCTGTACAGCACGACAACTGCACTCTCTCTCTCTGTACAGGACGACAACTGCACTCTCTCTCTCTGTACAGGACGACAACTGCACTCTCTCTCTGTACAGGACGACAACTGCACTCTCTCTCTGTACAGGACGACAACTGCACTCTCTCTCTGTACAGGACGACAACTGCACTCTCTCTCTGTACAGGACGACAACTGCACTCTCTCTCTGTACAGGACGACAACTGCACTCTCTCTCTGTACAGGACGACAACTGCACTCTCTGTACAGCACGACAACTGCACTCTCTCTCTCTGTACAGGACGACAACTGCACTCTCTCTCTGTACAGGACGACAACTGCACTCTCTCTCTGTACAGGACGACAACTGCACTCTCTCTCTGTACAGGACGACAACTGCACTCTCTCTCTGTACAGGACGACAACTGCACTCTCTCTCTGTACAGGACGACAACTGCACTCTCTCTCTGTACAGGACGACAACTGCACTCTCTGTACAGCACGACAACTGCACTCTCTCTCTCTGTACAGGACGACAACTGCACTCTCTCTCTGTACAGGACGACAACTGCACTCTCTCTCTGTACAGGACGACAACTGCACTCTCTCTCTGTACAGGACGACAACTGCACTCTCTGTACAGCACGACAACTGCACTCTCTCTCTGTACAGGACGACAACTGCACTCTCTCTCTGTACAGGACGACAACTGCACTCTCTCTCTGTACAGGACGACAACTGCACTCTCTCTCTGTACAGGACGACAACTGCACTCTCTCTCTGTACAGGACGACAACTGCATCCTCTCTCTCTGTACAGGACGACAACTGCACTCTCTCTCTGTACAGGACGACAACTGCACTCTCTCTCTCTGTACAGGACGACAACTGCATCCTCTCTCTGTACAGGACGACAACTGCACTCTCTCTCTGTACAGGACGACAACTGCACTCTCTCTCTGTACAGGACGACAACTGCACTCTCTCTGTACAGGACGGCAACTGCACTCTCTCTCTGTACAGGACGACAACTGCACTCTCTCTCTGTACAGGACGACAACTGCACTCTCTCTCTGTACAGGACGACAACTGCACTCTCTCTCTGTACAGGACGACAACTGCACTCTCTCTCTGTACAGGACGACAACTGCACTCTCTCTGTACAGGACGACAACTGCACTCTCTCTCTGTACAGGACGACAACTGCACTCTCTCTCTGTACAGGACGACAACTGCACTCTCTCTCTGTACAGGACGACAACTGCACTCTCTCTCTGTACAGGACGACAACTGCACTCTCTCTCTGTACAGGACGACAACTGCACTCTCTCTCTGTACAGGACGACAACTGCATTCTCTCTCTGTACAGGACGACAACTGCACTCTCTCTGTACAGGACGACAACTGCACTCTCTCTCTGTACAGGACGACAACTGCACTCTCTCTCTGTACAGGACGACAACTGCACTCTCTCTCTGTACAGGACGACAACTGCACTCTCTCTGTACAGGACGACAACTGCACTCTCTCTGTGCAGGACGACAACTGCACTCTCTCTGTGCAGGACGACAACTGCACTCTCTCTCTGTACAGGACGACAACTGCACTCTCTCTCTGTACAGGACGACAACTGCACTCTCTCTCTGTACAGGACGACAACTGCACTCTCTCTGTACAGGACGACAACTGCACTCTCTCTCTGTACAGGACGACAACTGCACTCTCTCTCTGTACAGGACGACAACTGCACTCTCTCTCTGTACAGGACGACAACTGCACTCTCTCTCTGTACAGGACGACAACTGCACTCTCTCTGTACAGGACGGCAACTGCACTCTCTCTCTGTACAGGACGACAACTGCACTCTCTCTGTACAGGACGACAACTGCACTCTCTCTCTCTGTACAGGACGACAACTGCACTCTCTCTGTACAGGACGACAACTGCACTCTCTCTCTGTACAGGACGACAACTGCATTCTCTCTCTGTACAGGACGACAACTGCACTCTCTCTCTGTACAGGACGACAACTGCACTCTCTGTACAGCACGACAACTGCACTCTCTCTCTGTACAGGACGACAACTGCACTCTCTCTCTGTACAGGACGACAACTGCACTCTCTCTCTGTACAGGACGACAACTGCACTCTCTCTCTGTACAGGACGACAACTGCACTCTCTCTCTGTACAGGACGACAACTGCACTCTCTCTCTGTACAGGACGACAACTGCACTGTCTCTGTACAGGACGACAACTGCATTCTCTCTCTGTACAGGACGACAACTGCATTCTCTCTCTGTACAGGACGACAACTGCACGCTCTCTCTGTACAGGACAACAACTGCACTCTCTCTGTACAGGACGACAACTGCACTCTCTCTCTGTACAGGACGACAACTGCACTCTCTCTCTGTACAGGACGACAACTGCACTCTCTCTCTGTACAGGACGACAACTGCACTCTCTCTCTGTACAGGACAACAACTGCACTCTCTCTCTGTACAGGACGACAACTGCACTCTCTCTGTACAGGACGACAACTGCACTCTCTCTGTACAGGACGACAACTGCACTCTCTCTGTACAGGACGACAACTGCACTCTCTCTGCACAGGACATGCTCCCCCATCCAGTGTTCTGCCATGACAGCATGGATTCGTGAAAGTCAGAAGTTGTCAGACAAACCTGATTTCTTTTTATGAGGTGGTAAGTAAAACCTTGGACAGAGGGGTGGATGTGGACGTGGTATACTTGGACAGAAGGGTGGCGGTGGACGTGGTATACTTGGACAGAGGGATGGTGGTGGACATGGTATACTTGGACAGAGGGGTGGCGGTGGACGTGGTATACTTGGACAGAGGGATGGTGGTGGACATGGTATACTTGGACAGAGGGGTGGCGGTGGACGTGGTATACTTGGACAGAGGGGTGGCGGTGGACGTGGTATACTTGGACAGAGGGGTGGCGGTGGACGTGGTATACTTGGACAGAGGGGTGACGGTGGACGTGGTATACTTGGACAGAAGGGTGGCGGTGGACGTGGTATATTTGGACAGAGGGGTGGCGGTGGGTGTAGTATATTTGGACAGAGGGGTGGATGTGGTATACTTGGACAGAGGGGTGGCGGTGGACGTGGTATACTTGGACAGAGGGGTGGCGGTGGACGTGGTATACTTGGACAGAGGGGTGACGGTGGACGTGGTATACTTGGACAGAAGGGTGGCAGTGGACGTGGTATATTTGGACAGAGGGGTGGCGGTGGGTGTAGTATACTTGGACAGAGGGGTGGGGGTGGACGTGGTATACTTGGACAGAGGGGTGGTTGTGGACGTGGTATACTTGGACAGAGGGGTGGGGGTGGACGTGGTATACTTGGACAGAGGGGTGGCGGTGGACGTGGTATACTTGGACAGAGGGGTGGTTGTGGACGTGGTATACTTGGACAGAGGGGTGGCGGTGGATGTGGTATACTTGGACAGGGGGGTGGCGGTGGACGTGGTATACTTGGACAGAGGGGTGGAGGTGGACGTGGTATACTTGGACAGAGGGGTGGCTGTGGACGTGGTATACTTGGACAGAGGGGTGGCTGTGGACGTGGTATACTTGGACAGAGGGGTGGCGGTGGACGTGGTATACTTGGACAGAGGGGTGGCGGTGGACGTGGTATACTTGGATACAGTTCCCCACACACGGCTCATGTGTAAGGTAAAGTCTACAGGTTTGGAAATATCAGTTTGTAAATGGATAGAAAACTGGCTAAAAGACAGAATTCAGAGAGTCGTGGTTAATGATTCTTACTCTGAATGGTCTAAGGATATCAGTGGTGTACCCCAAGGTTCAGTGCTGGGACCCTTACTTTTTAATATCTTTATAAATGATATTGGGTCTGGGATCAAAAGTAACATTTCTGTCTTTGCAGATGACACCGAGCTATGCAGTGGAATAACCTCCTTACAGGATGTCTCCAATTTACAAGCCGACCTCAATGCTTTGTCTAATTGGGCGACTATGTGGCAAATGAGGTTTAATATTGAGAAATGTAAAGTTCTGCACTTGGGGGCTAAGAATATGCATCATACACGCTAGGAGGAGTACAACTGGGGAGATCCATAGTGGAGAAGGATCTGGGGGGATCCATAGTGGAGAAGGATCTGGGGGGATCCATAGTGGAGAAGGATCTGGGGGGATCCATAGTGGAGAAGATCTGGGGGGATCCATAGTGGAGAAGATCTGGGGGGATCCATAATGGAGAAGGATCTGGGGGGATCCATAGTGGAGAAGGATCTGGGGAAATCCATAGTGGAGAAAGATCTGGGGAAATCCATAGTGGAGAAGATCTGGGGGGATCCATAGTGGAGAAGATCTGGGGGATACATAGTGGAAAAGGATCTGGGGGGATCCATAGTGGAGAAGGATCTGGGGGGATCCATAGTGGAGAAGGATCTGGGGGGATCCATAGTGGAGAAGGATCTGGGGGGATCCATAGTGGAGAAGGATCTGGGGAAATCCATAGTGGAGAAGATCTGGGGGGATCCATAGAGGAGAAGGATTTGGGGGGATCCATAGTGGAGAAGGATCTGGGGGGATCCATAGTGGAGAAGGATCTGGGGAAATCCATAGTGGAGAAGATCTGGGGAAATCCATAGTGGAGAAGATCTGGGGGATCCATAGTGGAGAAGATCTGGGGGATCCATAGTGGAGAAGATCTGGGGGAATCCATAGTGGAGAAGGATCTGGGGGGAGTCCATAGTGGAGAAGGATCTGGGGGAGTCCATGGTGGAGAAGGATCTGGGGGGAGTCCATGGTGGAGAAGGATCTGGGGGAGTCCATGGTGGAGAAGGATCTGGGGGGATCCATGGTGGAGAATGATCTGGGGGATCCATAGTGGAGAAGGATCTGGGGGAATCCATAGTGGAGAAGGATCTGGGGGGAGTCCATGGTGGAGAAGGATCTGGGGGAGTCCATAGTGGAGAAGGATCTGGGGGGAGTCCATGGTGGAGAAGGATCTGGGGGGAGTCCATGGTGGAGAAGGATCTGGGGGAGTCCATGGTGGAGAAGGATCTGGGGGGATCCATGGTGGAGAAGGATCTGGGGGATCCATAGTGGAGAAGGATCTGGGGGAATCCATGGTGGAGAAGGATCTGGGGGGATCCATAGTGGAGAAGGATCTGGGGGGAGTCCATGGTGGAGAAGGATCTGGGAGAGTCCATAGTGGAGAAGGATCTGGGGGGGAGTCCATGGTGGAGAAGGATCTGGGGGGAGTCCATGGTGGAGAAGGATCTGGGGGAGTCCATGGTGGAGAAGGATCTGGGGGGAGTCCATGGTGGAGAAGGATCTGGGGGAGTCCATAGTGGAGAAGGATCTGGGGGGAGTCCATGGTGGAGAAGGATCTGGGGGGAGTCCATGGTGGAGAAGGATCTGGGGGAGTCCATGGTGGAGAAGGATCTGGGGGGATCCATGGTGGAGAAGGATCTGGGGGATCCATAGTGGAGAAGGATCTGGGGGAATCCATGGTGGAGAAGGATCTGGGGGGATCCATAGTGGAGAAGGATCTGGGGGGAGTCCATGGTGGAGAAGGATCTGGGAGAGTCCATAGTGGAGAAGGATCTGGGGGGAGTCCATGGTGGAGAAGGATCTGGGGGGATCCATGGTGGAGAAGGATCTGGGGGGTCCATAGTGGAGAAGGATCTGGGGGTTTTGGTAGATCATAAGATCAATAATAACATGCAATGCCAAGCTGCGGTTTGCAAAGTGAGGAAAGTCCTTTCCTGTATAAGAGAGGTATGGACTCCAGGGAGAGAGAATATGCCGTTCAGTTTTGGGCTCCAGTTCTCAAATAGGATATCGGGGAACTGGAGAAAGTGCAGAGAAGGGCAACCAAACTGATAAGAGGCATGGAGGAGCTCAGCTATGAGGAGAGATTAGAGGAACTGAATTTATTCTCTTGATAAGAGGAGATTAAGGGGGGATATTATCACCATGTATAATATATAAGGGGGGATATGATCTCCATGTATAATATATAAGGGGGGATATTATCACCATGTATAATATATAAGGGGTCCATATAGGGAACTTGGTGTTGAGTTCTTCACTTTACAGTCATCACAGAGGACAAGGGGGACTCTTTACATCTAGAGGAAAAGAGATTTCATCTCCAAATACGGAAAGGTTTCTTCACAGTAAGAGCTGTGAAAATGTGGAATAGACTCCCTGCAGAGGTGGATCTGGCCCAATCAGTGGATTGCTTTAACCCCTTGCCGTCGAGCCATAACAACCGATGTTGCTAAAAGCTTACAGCTTCATTTCAGTCTCCTAATTGTAAACACGGAAGCGACGTCATGACATCACTTCCTGTTTACTCGGCTGCCAATGGCGCCGGATTTAAACAATATATACAGTATTCAGAGTCAGCGAAAAGGGCGATCTGAATACTTTGAAGTGTAAAGGAGGGGTGGGAGGGTTTTTTTTTTTTTAAAACAATTTATTCATTTTAAAATAAATTATTATTTTTAAAGCGCCCCCCCCCCCCCGTCGCAGCGAGCTCGCGCAGCAAAGAAAACGCATACTGAAGTCTCGCCCGCATATGTAAACGGTGTTCAAATCACACATGTAAGGTATCGCTCCCCCATGGCGTGTACACTCTCACCCATGGCGTGTACGCGCTCCCCCATCCAGTGCTCCCCCATGGCGTGTACACTCTCACCCATGGCGTGTACGCGCTCCCCCATCCAGCGCTCCCCCATGGCGTGTACGCGCTCCCCCATCCAGCGCTCCCCCATGGCGTGTACGCGCTCCCCCATCCAGCGCTCCCCCATGGCGTGTACACGCGCCCCCATCCAGTGCTCCCCCATGGCGTGTACACTCTCACCCATGGCGTGTACGCGCTCCCCCATCCAGCGCTCCCCCATGGCGTGTACACTCTCACCCATGGCGTGTACGCGCTCCCCCATCCAGCGCTCCCCCATGGCGTGTACACTCTCACCCATGGCGTGTACGCGCTCCCCCATGGCGTGTACACTCTCACCCATGGCATGTACGCGCTCCCCCATCCAGCGCTCCCCCATGGTGTGTACACTCTCACCCATCCAGCGCCCCCCCATCAAGTGCTCCCCCATGGCGTGTACACGCTCCCCCATCCAGTGCTCCCCCATGGCGTGTACACTCTCACCCATGGCGTGTACGCGCTCCCCCATCCAGCGCTCCCCCATGGCGTGTACACTCTCACCCATGGCGTGTACGCGCTCCCCCATGGCGTGTACACTCTCACCCATGGCGTGTACGCGCTCCCCCATCCAGCGCTCCCCCATGGCGTGTACACTCTCACCCATGGCATGTACGTGCTCCCCCATCCAACGCTTCCCCATGGCGTGTACATGCTCCCCCATCCAGCGCTCCCCCATGGCGTGTGTGCATCCCCATCCAGCGCTCCTCCATGGCGTGTGCACGCTCCCCCATGGCGTGTACACTTTCACCCATGGCATGTACGCGCTCCCCCATGGTGTGTACACTCTCACCCATGGCGTGTACGCGCTCCCCCATCCAGCGCTCTCCCATGGCGTGTACACTCTCACCCATCCAGCGCTCCCCCATGACGTGTACACTCTCACCCATGGCGTGTACACGCTCCCCCATCCAGCGCTCCCCCATGGCGTGTACACTCTCACCCATGGCGTGTACGCGCTCCCCCATGGCGTGTACACTCTCACCCATGGCGTGTACACGCTCCCCCATCCGGCGCTCCCCCATGGCGTGTACACTCTCACCCATGGCGTGTACGCGCTCCCCCATCCAGCGCTCTCCCATGGCGTGTACACTCTCACCCATGGCGTGTACACGTTCCCCCATCCAGCGCTCCCCCATGGCTTGTACACTCTCACCCATGGCGTGTACGCGCTCCCCAATCCAGCGCTCCCCCATGGCGTGTACACTCTCACCCATGGCGTGTACGCGCTCCCCCATGGCGTGTACACTCTCACCCATGGCGTGTACACGCTCCCCCATCCAGCGCTCTCCCATGGCGTGTACACTCTCACCCATGGCGTGTACACGTTCCCCCATCCAGCGCTCCCCCATGGCGTGTACACTCTCACCCATGGCGTGTACACGCTCCCCCATCCAGCGCTCTCCCATGGCGTGTACACTCTCACCCATGGCGTGTACACGTTCCCCCATCCAGCGCTCCCCCATGGCTTGTACACTCTCACCCATGGCGTGTACACTCTCACCCATGGCGTGTACACGCTCCCCCATCCAGCGCTCTCCCATGGCGTGTACACTCTCACCCATGGCGTGTACACGCTCCCCCATCCAGCGCTCTCCCATGGCGTGTACACTCTCACCCATGGCGTGTACACGCTCCCCCATCCAGCACTCCGCCGTCCTCCTGTACAGCCCTTAAGATCAATAAATCTCCTATCAGATATAATAGCGGAGGAGCTGATTATCTGCAGACAAACAAAGTGTGACGCGATTTCTGCATGGCTGGGTGTGACCGTCACCTGGAAACATTCCTGCCAACTGGTCCAACCTGTCTGATCACCTGTAATAAAAGGTGGGGGGTGGGAGGGGCCAGGGAGGAGGATGGGAGGGGCTGGAGATCTGCAGGTGAGGATAATGACTATGAGGAAGTTCATTCACCTCAATCTGAGCTTCTCCTGTAACCAGGAAACAGAGAGAGGAGACTGAGAGAGGAGACCGCCTGAGAGAGAGGAGACCACCAGAGAGAAAGAGAGAGAAAAGACCACCAGAGAGAGAGGAGACCTCCAGAAAGAGACCACCAGAGGAGACCGCCTGAGAGAGAGAGAGAGAGAGAGAGAGGAGACCACCTGAGAGAGAGAGAGGAGACCACCAGAGGAGACCACCAGAGAGAGAGAGAGAGAGAGAAAAGACCACCAGAGAGAGAAAGAGAGAGAGAAAAGACCACCAGAGAGAGAGGAGACCTCCAGAAAGAGACCACCAGAGGAGACCGCCTGAGAGAGAGAGAGAGGAGACCACCAGAGGAGACCACCAGAGAGAGAAAGAGAGAGAGAGAAAAGACCACCAGAGAGAGAAAGAGAGAGAGAAAAGACCACCAGAGAGAGAGGAGACCTCCAGAAAGAGACCACCAGAGGAGACCGCCTGAGAGAGAGAGAGAGGAGACCACCAGAGGAGACCACCAGAGAGAGAAAGAGAGAGAGAGAAAAGACCACCAGAGAGAGAAAGAGAGAGAGAAAAGACCACCAGAGAGAGAGGAGACCTCCAGAAAGAGACCACCAGAGGAGACCGCCTGAGAGAGAGAGGAGACCGCCTGAGAGAGAGAGGAGACCGCCTGAGAGAGAGAGAGAGAGAGAGAGAGAGAGAGGAGACCGCCTGAGAGAGAGAGAGAGGAGACCGCCTGAGAGAGAGAGAGAGAGAGACCACCAGAGACACATAGAAAGGAGACCGCCAGAGAGAGAGAGCTAAGGGAGAAGACCCCTGGAGACCTACACATTGCAGGTAAGTGACGTGTGTTATTAAATTTCAGGTACATTGGTGGGAGGATTTGGGGCTCAGGGGTGGTGGAGATGATGATGATGATGATGGTGGTGGTGGTGGAGATGATGATGATGATGATGATGGTGGTGGTGGAGATGATGGTGGTGGTGGTGGAGATGATGATGTGGGGCTCAGGGGTGGTGGAGATGTGTTGGAGGGTGTAGATATGTCCAGTATATGGCTGTGCTGAGAGGGTCCTATTCCTGCTATATCTGTAATCAATACCGTGATTAGAGGTCTGTACCCTCTGGACACTGAAAAACAGTCATTAGAGGGGTCTATGCAGCCCAAAAAATTCCCAATATAGAGACATGAAGGGGGATCTCTCTTGGGTGATACCATTTGCTGCATAATATCAGTGTGACGGAGATAAGCGGGTCTGTGTGTTATTGGAGATGGGGGGACCTCTGTGATATTGTTGGAGATGAGGGGACCTCTGTGATATTGTTGGAGATGAGGGGACCTCTGTGATATTGTTGGAGATGAGGGGACCTCTGTGATATTGTTGGAGATGAGGGGACCTCTGTGATATTGTTGGAGATGAGGGGACCTCTGTGATATTGTTGGAGATGAGGGGACCTCTGTGATATTGTTGGAGATGAGGGGACCTCTGTGATATTGTTGGAGATGAGTGGGCCTCTGTGATATTGTTGGAGATGAGGGGACCTCTGTGATATTGTTGGAGATGAGTGGGCCTCTGTGATATTGTTGGAGATGGGGGGGACCTCTGTGATATTGTTGGAGATGAGTGGGCCTCTGTGATATTGTTGGAGATGGGGGGGACCTCTGTGATATTGTTGGAGATGAGTGGGCCTCTGTGATATTGTTGGAGATGGGGGGACCTCTGTGATATTGTTGGAGATGGGGGGGACCTCTGTGATATTGTTGGAGATGGGGGGGACCTCTGTGATATTGTTGGAGATGGGGGGACCTCTGTGATATTGTTGGAGAATGGGGGGACCTCTGTGATATTGTTGGAGATGGGGGGGACCTCTGTGATATTGTTGGAGATGGGGGGACCTCTGTGATATTGTTGGAGATGGGGGGACCTCTGTGATATTGTTGGAGATGGGGGGGACCTCTGTGATATTGTTGGAGATGGGGGGGACCTCTGTGATATTGTTGGATATGAGGGGACCTCTGTGATATTGTTGGAGATGGGGGGGACCTCTGTGATATTGTTGGAGATGGGGGGGACCTCTGTGATATTGTTGGAGATGGGGGGGACCTCTGTGATATTGTTGGAGATGGGGGGGACCTCTGTGATATGTTGGAGATGGGGGGGACCTCTGTGATATTGTTGGAGATGGGGGGGACCTCTGTGATATTGTTGGAGATGGGGGGGACCTCTGTGATATTGTTGGAGATGGGGGGGACCTCTGTGATATTGTTGGAGATGGGGGGGACCTCTGTGATATTGTTGGAGATGGGGGGACCTCTGTGATATTGTTGGAGATGGGGGGACCTCTTGTGATATTGTTGGAGATGAGGGGACCTCTGTGATATTGTTGGAGATAAGCGGCTCTTTGCTCCCAGACGTCTCATTGTGGTTGGAGATGAGCGGGCCTCTGTGATAATGGAGATAAGCGGCTCTTTGCTCCCAGACGTCTCATTGTGGTTGGAGATGAGTGGGTCGGCTCCATTGTGTCTCCTCGCTGACATTTCACTTTGTTGTTTAGCTTTGTGTGGATTTGCATGTGAATGGTGACGTCTCATTGTTCAGAATTAGCACAAATCATTGGGCGGCTCCATCCCAATCAGAGTTAGACGTTTGTCCTTCTGAAGTTAGCCACACGTTACATTCAGATTGTACAATTGTCTGATGATACAACACACTTCCCAACACCCGAGACTCGGAGAATATCACGACACAGAGAGGAATGGGTTTGACTAAAAGTACTGGATATTGGGCATGGCCTAAAAGGAACATGGTTAAATATCGTGACCACCAGCGAGCCCCGGCTGACAACCAGTGACCACCAGCGAGCCCCGGCTGACAACCAGTGACCACCAGCGAGCCCCAGCTGACAACCAGTGACCACCAGCGAGCCCCGGCTGACAACCAGTGACTCCCATGAAATGTCAAATTGAATGATAGTGGGATTCTTGGTGTTCATTGAGGGTCATACATTCATTGCTGCTGCATGGCAGTCATTTGGCTTCAATGGGCAGTATTGGTGTTCATTGGGGGCCACTGGTCATCACTGGGGGAGTCGTTGGAGGCCATTGGTGCTCCATGGGGGTCGTCTGGGGTTAATTTTGCTCCACGGAATTACTGAAGGTCCATGGGGGGGTCATTGGTGCTCCATGGGGGGGGTCATTGGTGCTCCCATGGGGGGTCATTGGTCCTCTATAGTGGTCACTGGTGTTCCATAGAGTTAAGAAAAGTGGGGATTTGAGGGTTTGAGTGAGATGTGTTTTAGACCAAAATAAATTGCACAATAATGAGTTTCTTCATAGAAATACACGAGGGACGTGGGACGAGGGACGTGGGACGTGGACTATATGATGGGTATATAATAGACAAATGTGAAAACTCCATTATTGCACATGATGCATGAAATCAAAGAAGAGCATAATATAAAACATGCGATTGAATAAAAAAACTGCATTTAAAAGCTCGACCCGTTTCGTGGATAAAGTTCCATTCTTTCAGAAGCAAGTGCGGAATGCGTATCTGTAAGAAGAAAACAAATTCCAAATGACTCCAATAAATGAAATAAGTGAGGAGAAAACCAACCCCCCCCCCCCAAATGACTTCCATATCAGCTCTGAAGTTGGTCATGTGATGTCAAAACCTGATAGTTGAGGAAAGCCGGGAAATATCTCCGCCGGGAGCTGTGGGGGCGTAAAACTGGGGGCAGCCAAAGCGGAGAACTCGAGGGGAGAGATGGAACGTGTCCATGGCGGGCTCCATGATGCCTGAAAACGGCACCAATCCATGGTCAATGGAAAGTTTGGGGTGTAACTTGGCTGAGGTCATAGAGACGGGGTCAATGTCAACCCCACACTTTCCACTGACCACGGATTGGTGCCATTTTCAGGCATCATCATGGAGCCCGCCATGGACACGTTTCATCTCTCCCCTCGAGTTCTCCGCCTTGGCTGCCCCCAGTTTTACCCCCCCCCCCTCCCCCCCACAGCTCCCGGCGGAGATATTTCCCGGCTTTCCTCAACTATCAGGTTTTGGCATCACATGACCAACTTTAGCGATGATATGGAAGTCATTTTGGGGGGGGGGGGGGTTGGTTTTTCTCCTCCCTTATTTCATTTATTGGAGTCATTTGGAATTTTTTTTTTTTTTTTTTTTTTTTTTATAGGTACGCATTCCGCACTTGCTTCTGACAAAGTGGAACTTCATCCACGAAACGCGTCAAGATTTTGAATGCAGTTTTTTTTTTATTCAATCATGTGTTTTATATATTGTACCGTTTTCTTTGATTTTATGTATCCTGTGCAGTAGTGGGAATTTTCACATTTGTCAGAATATATGATGAACATATAATGTCCCACCATGTGTGTGTTTATATGAAGAAACTTTCTCGTTATTGTGCAATTTATTTATTTCTTTATTTATTTTTGTCTAACACACCTCTCACTCAAAGTCCCAAATCCCCCCCCCCCCCCCTTTCTAATGATTAATAGGGATGGAGGTGTATGCTTGTTTGAACCATAAACCTCATTTTAAAGTCCCAAAATGCCCCCCCTCTTTTACTTGGTGCTCCAGAGAGGGCCCCGGTGTCCATTGATTCCCATGGGATTTATTGGACATCATTGGGGAGGGGGGGTCATTGGTGCTCCATTTGGGTCAATAATGGTCATTTTGATGTTATTGGGGCTCCATAGTATTTATTGAACATCATGGGGGGGGTGGGGGGGGTTATTGGGGCTCCATGGGAATTATTGGAGGTCATTGGTGGGTGTTGGTGCTCCATGGGAGTCCCTGGTGCCAGTGGGTTCCATTGGTAATCAATGCCCAGCCTAGTATTGGTGCTCGGTGTACCACCTCCCTTGCCTATCCCCGCTCTGCTCTGCTGGTATTATAGTTGTACAGTCCGACTTCACTTCTCTCCTCCTAGCCATGAAAACTACAAACCTGCAGAGCAAGAGATCCCAAACCCGAGATCAGTGCCCCCCCCCCCCACCAACACCCAAAACTGAATGTGCCCCCCCCCCACCAACACCCAACCAAAACTGAATGTGCCCCCCCCCCACCAACACCCAAAACTGAATGTGCCCCCCCCCCACCAACACCCAACCAAAACTGAATGTGCCCCCCCCCACCAACACCCAACCAAAACTGAATGTGCCCCCCCCCCCCCCTCCAACACACACCCAAAACTGAATGTGCCCCCCCCCCCACCAACACACACCCAAAACTGAATGTGCCCCCCCAATAGAGCTCCTCACTGCCCATTCCCGGGATCCCCCATGGCGGTCCTCCTCCCCGGGGACTATACGCTCCTGTTGGGATGGAGATGTGTAACACGCAGTTATTGCCCATTCCAGGACTTCTATTGTCCCCGGAGCCCTCCCTCCCAGCACACCTGACACCCTCCATCCTGGTCACATCCTGCTGGTGTGTCGCCTTCATACAGAGAACATGTGACTGCCAATAATTGACACCCCCACCCCCATCACACCACGTCTCCATACCTTACATAGTATTACTTCCCATCCTTTTTATAATAAACCTAATTCTCGGTATCTGTTCTTATTCTGTATGTATGGACTCTGCACAGTACCACTTCTCTTGTCCTGTATGTCGGGTGTAATTCTCGGTATCTGTTCTTATTCTGTATGTATGGACTCTGCACAGTACCACTTCTCTTGTCCTGTATGTCGGGTGTAATTCTCGGTATCTCTTCTTATTCTGTATGTATGGACTCTGCACAGTACTACTTCTCTTGTCCTGTATGTCGGGTGTAATTCTCGGTATCTCTTCTTATTCTGTATGTATGGACTCTGCACAGTACTACTTCTCTTGTCCTGTATGTCGGGTGTAATTCTCGGTATCTCTTCTTATTCTGTATGTATGGACTCTGCACAGTACCACTTCTCTTGTCCTGTATGTCGGGTGTAATTCTCGGTATCTCTTCTTATTCTGTATGTATGGACTCTGCACAGTACCACTTCTCTTGTCCTGTATGTCGGGTGTAATTCTCGGTATCTGTTCTTATTCTGTATGTATGGACTCTGCACAGTACTACTTCTCTTGTCCTGTATGTCGGGTGTAATTCTCGGTATCTGTTCTTATTCTGTATGTATGGACTCTGCACAGTACTACTTCTCTTGTCCTGTATGTCGGATGTAATTCTCGGTATCTGTCCTTATTCTGTATGTATGGACTCTGCACAGTACTACTTCTCTTGTCCTGTATGTCGGGTGTAATTCTCAGTATCTCTTCTTATTCTGTATGTATGGACTCTGCACAGTACCACTTCTCTTGTCCTGTATGTCGGGTGTAATTCTCGGTATCTGTCCTTATTCTGTATGTATGGACTCTGCACAGTACTACTTCTCTTGTCCTGTATGTCGGGTGTAATTCTCGGTATCTCTTCTTATTCTGTATGTATGGACTCTGCACAGTACCACTTCTCTTGTCCTGTATGTCGGGTGTAATTCTCGGTATCTCTTCTTATTCTGTATGTATGGACTCTGCACAGTACCACTTCTCTTGTCCTGTATGTCGGGTGTAATTCTCGGTATCTCTTCTTATTCTGTATGTATGGACTCTGCACAGTACTACTTCTCTTGTCCTGTATGTCGGGTGTAATTCTCAGTATCTCTTCTTATTCTGTATGTATGGACTCTGCACAGTACTACTTCTCTTGTCCTGTATGTCGGGTGTAATTCTCAGTATCTCTTCTTATTCTGTATGTATGGACTCTGCACAGTACCACTTCTCTTGTCCTGTATGTCGGGTGTAATTCTCGGTATCTGTCCTTATTCTGTATGTATGGACTCTGCACAGTACCACTTCTCTTGTCCTGTATGTCGGGTGTAATTCTCAGTATCTGTTCTTATTCTGTATGTATGGACTCTGCACAGTACCACTTCTCTTGTCCTGTATGTCGGGTGTAATTCTCGGTATATGTTTTTATTCTGTATGTATGGACTCTGCACAGTACTACTTCTCTTGTCCTGTATGTCGGGTGTAATTCTCGGTATCTGTTCTTATTCTGTATGTATGGACTCTGCACAGTACCACTTCTCTTGTCCTGTATGTCGGGTGTAATTCTCGGTATATGTTTTTATTCTGTATGTATGGACTCTGCACAGTACTACTTCTCTTGTCCTGTATGTCGGGTGTAATTCTCGGTATCTGTCCTTATTCTGTATGTATGGACTCTGCACAGTACCACTTCTCTTGTCCTGTATGTCGGGTGTAATTCTCGGTATCTGTTCTTATTCTGTATGTATGGACTCTGCACAGTACTACTTCTCTTGTCCTGTATGTCGGGTGTAATTCTCGGTATCTGTCCTTATTCTGTATGTATGGACTCTGCACAGTACCACTTCTCTTGTCCTGTATGTCGGGTGTAATTCTCGGTATCTGTTCTTATTCTGTATGTATGGACTCTGCACAGTACCACTTCTCTTGTCCTGTATGTCGGGTGTAATTCTCGGTATCTGTTCTTATTCTGTATGTATGGACTCTGCACAGTACTACTTCTCTTGTCCTGTATGTCGGGTGTAATTCTCGGTATCTGTTCTTATTCTGTATGTATGGACTCTGCACAGTACCACTTCTCTTGTCCTGTATGTCGGGTGTAATTCTCGGTATATGTTTTTATTCTGTATGTATGGACTCTGCACAGTACCACTTCTCTTGTCCTGTATGTCGGGTGTAATTCTCGGTATATGTTTTTATTCTGTATGTATGGACTCTGCACAGTACCACTTCTCTTGTCCTGTATGTCGGGTGTAATTCTCGGTATCTGTTCTTATTCTGTATGTATGGACTCTGCACAGTACCACTTCTCTTGTCCTGTATGTCGGGTGTAATTCTCGGTATATGTTTTTATTCTGTATGTATGGACTCTGCACAGTACTACTTCTCTTGTCCTGTATGTCGGGTGTAATTCTCGGTATCTCTTCTTATTCTGTATGTATGGACTCTGCACAGTACCACTTCTCTTGTCCTGTATGTCGGGTGTAATTCTCGGTATCTGTTCTTATTCTGTATGTATGGACTCTGCACAGTACCACTTCTCTTGTCCTGTATGTCGGGTGTAATTCTCGGTATCTGTTCTTATTCTGTATGTATGGACTCTGCACAGTACTACTTCTCTTGTCCTGTATGTCGGGTGTAATTCTCGGTATCTGTTCTTATTCTGTATGTATGGACTCTGCACAGTACCACTTCTCTTGTCCTGTATGTCGGGTGTAATTCTCGGTATCTGTTCTTATTCTGTATGTATGGACTCTGCACAGTACTACTTCTCTTGTCCTGTATGTCGGGTGTAATTCTCGGTATCTGTTCTTATTCTGTATGTATGGACTCTGCACAGTACCACTTCTCTTGTCCTGTATGTCGGGTGTAATTCTCGGTATATGTTTTTATTCTGTATGTATGGACTCTGCACAGTACCACTTCTCTTGTCCTGTATGTCGGGTGTAATTCTCGGTATATGTTTTTATTCTGTATGTATGGACTCTGCACAGTACCACTTCTCTTGTCCTGTATGTCGGGTGTAATTCTCGGTATCTGTTCTTATTCTGTATGTATGGACTCTGCACAGTACCACTTCTCTTGTCCTGTATGTCGGGTGTAATTCTCGGTATATGTTTTTATTCTGTATGTATGGACTCTGCACAGTACCACTTCTCTTGTCCTGTATGTCGGGTGTAATTCTCGGTATCTGTTCTTATTCTGTATGTATGGACTCTGCACAGTACCACTTCTCTTGTCCTGTATGTCGGGTGTAATTCTCGGTATATGTTTTTATTCTGTATGTATGGACTCTGCACAGTACTACTTCTCTTGTCCTGTATGTCGGGTGTAATTCTCGGTATCTGTCCTTATTCTGTATGTATGGACTCTGCACAGTACCACTTCTCTTGTCCTGTATGTCGGGTGTAATTCTCGGTATCTGTTCTTATTCTGTATGTATGGACTCTGCACAGTACTACTTCTCTTGTCCTGTATGTCGGGTGTAATTCTCGGTATCTGTCCTTATTCTGTATGTATGGACTCTGCACAGTACTACTTCTCTTGTCCTGTATGTCGGGTGTAATTCTCGGTATCTCTTCTTATTCTGTATGTATGGACTCTGCACAGTACTACTTCTCTTGTCCTGTATGTCGGGTGTAATTCTCGGTATCTGTTCTTATTCTGTATGTATGGACTCTGCACAGTACCACTTCTCTTGTCCTGTATGTCGGGTGTAATTCTCGGTATCTGTTCTTATTCTGTATGTATGGACTCTGCACAGTACTACTTCTCTTGTCCTGTATGTCGGGTGTAATTCTCGGTATCTGTTCTTATTCTGTATGTATGGACTCTGCACAGTACCACTTCTCTTGTCCTGTATGTCGGGTGTAATTCTCGGTATCTGTTCTTATTCTGTATGTATGGACTCTGCACAGTACCACTTCTCTTGTCCTGTATGTCGGGTGTAATTCTCGGTATCTGCTCTTGTGCCGGACCTCGGCATCACATCTCCCGCCCTGTGTGGTGGAGATCAGGAAGCATTGATAAGATGCAGGAAGTCGTTGTTCTCGCTGAGTAGTTCCTCTTTTCTCTGATGTCATGTGACTGACTCTTCACAATTCCAGGTGAGTTGCTGAGACGTTCTGTCCTCCTCGTCCTCCTCGTCCTCCTCGTCCTCCTCGTCCTCCTCGTCCTCCTCGTCCTCCTCGTCCTCCTCATCCACCTCTTCTTATACCACTTCCTCCACCTCGTCCTCTTCTTTCTTCCTGCCTTGTCTTGCTTGTAGTCCTCGCCATCCCTCCCTCCCTTCCGTCCTCGTCCTCCCTCCCTTCCTTCCTCGCCCTCCCTCCCTTCCTTCCTCATCCTCGCCCTCCCTCCCTCCCTTCCTTCCTTCCTTCCTTCCTCGTCCTCGCCCTCCCTCCCTTCCTTCCTTCCTCATCCTCGTCCTCCCTCCTTTCCTTCCTCGTCCTCCCTCCTTTCCTTCCTCGTCCTCCCTCCTTTCCTTCCTCGTCCTCCCTCCTTTCCTTCCTCGTCCTCCCTCCTTTCCTTCCTCGTCCTCCCTCCTTTCCTTCCTCGTCCGCCCTCCCTCCCTTCCTTCCTTCCTTCCTTCCTTCCTCGTCCGCCCTCCCTCCCTTCCTTCCTCGTCCGCCGTCCCTCCCTTCCTTCCTTCCTCGTCCTCGCCCTCCCTCCCTTCCTTCCTTCCTTCCTTCCTTCCTTCCTTCCTTCCTTCCTTCCTCGCCCTTCCTTCCTTCCTTCCTCGCCCTCCCTTCCTTCCTTCCTTCCTCGCCCTCCCTTCCTTCCTTCCTTCCTCGCCCTCCCTCCCTTCCTTCCTTCCTCGCCCTCCCTTCCTTCCTTCCTTCCTCGCCCGCCCTCCCTTCCTTCCTTCCTTCCTCGCCCTTCCTTCCTTCCTTCCTCGCCCTCCCTTCCTTCCTTCCTTCCTTCCTCGCCCTCCCTTCCTTCCTTCCTTCCTCGCCCTCCCTCCCTTCCTTCCTTCCTCGCCCTCCCTCCCTTCCTTCCTTCCTTCCTTCCTCGCCCTCGCCCTCCCATCCTTCCTTCCTCGCCCTCCCATCCTTCCTTCCTCGCCCTCCCATCCTTCCTTCCTCGCCCTCCCTCCCTTCCTTCCTTCCTTGCCCTCCCTCCCTTCCTTCCTCGCCCTCCCTCCCTTCCTTCCTCGCCCTCCCTCCCTTCCTTCCTCGTCCTCGCCCTTCCTCGTCCTCGCCCTCCCTCCCTTCCTCGTCCTCGCCCTCCCTCCCTTCCTTCCTCGCCCTCCCTCCCTTCCTTCCTCGTCCTCGCCCTCCCTCCCTTCCTTCCTCGCCCTCCCTCCCTTCCTTCCTCGCCCTCCCTCCCTTCCTTCCTCGCCCTCCCTCCCTTCCTTCCTCGCCCTCCATCCCTCCCTCCCTTCCTCGTCCTCGCCTTCCATCCATCCCTCCATCGTCCTCGCCCTCCATCCCTTCATTTTTATTTAATTTTTTTATTGTTCATTTTACTTTATTTATTTTAGTTTGACATTTTTTTTCCCAAAAATATATTTTTGATCACTTTTATTCCTATTACAAGAAATGTAAACATCCCTTGTAATAGGAATATGGGGTGACAGGTCCTCTTTACAGTGAAATCTGGGGGGTCAATATGACCCCACATCTCACCTCTAGGCTGGGAAGCCTGAAATAAAAAATAAAAAAAAGATTCTGGCTTTGATCGTACTGGCGAGTTGGTAGAAGCACCGGAGGGCGGTGAGGGGTGGGGGGCGTCTATGGCTGGGTATTTCAGGGTATCACCGAGTATGGCTGGGTATCTCTGAGTATGGCTGGGTATGGCAATTTATGGCAGGGTATTACAGAGTATTGGCGGGGTATTGGCGGGGTACTACAGAGTAATAGCAGGGTACTGCAGAGTATTGGGGGGTACTGCAGAGTATTGGGGGGTACTGCAGAGTATTGGGGGGTACTGCAGAGTATTGGGGGGTACTGCACTGCAGAGTAATGGCAGGGTACTGCACTGCAGAGTAATGGCAGGGTACTGCAGAGTAATGGGGGGTACTGCAGAGTAATGGCAGGGTACTGCACTGCAGAGTAATGGCGGGGTACTGCAGAGTAATGGCGGGGTACTGCAGAGTAATGGCAGGGTACTGCACTGCAGAGTAATGGCAGGGTACTGCACTGCAGAGTAATGGCAGGGTACTGCAGAGTAATGGCAGGGTACTGCACTGCAGAGTAATGGCAGGGTACTGCAGAGTAATGGGGGGTACTGCAGAGTAATGGCAGGGTACTGCACTGCAGAGTAATGGCGGGGTACTGCAGAGTAATGGCGGGGTACTGCAGAGTAATGGCGGGGTACTGCAGAGTAATGGCAGGGTACTGCACTGCAGAGTAATGGCGGGGTACTGCAGAGTAATGGCGGGGTACTGCAGAGTAATGGCGGGGTACTGCAGAGTATTGGCAGGGAATTGAGGGGTTAAATTCGGTGAGGAGCGATGTGGGCACTGCAGATGCAGCCCACATCGCTGCTGACACCGATCTCTTTCCCCTCCGCTGTACCGATCGGTACAGAGAGGGGAGGGAGGAACCGGCGTCATGTTAAGGTTTGTTTCCAAGTGATCACTCCGTCATTTGACGGAGCAATCACGTGGTAAACGGCCGCTATGAGCGGCCGTTTACCGTGATCCGTGATGCGACCCGGCGGTCACGGATGCTCTCGAGTGCGCACACCTCGGGGCACGCGAGAGCAGAATTCTGGGAGGCCGTTAATTAACGGCCTCTCAGAGTTAAACAACCGCCCTGAAGCCGTTAATCGGCAATGGGCAGTTGTTAAGTGGTTAAAGCTAGATCACTAGCTATATAGGTGAGGTGAATATAGTGGTGTATACTGCAGTCAGGGCACAGACCACAACCACTACACAGCAGCAAGATAGGAAATCAGCCAAAAACGATTGGTGTGTACTGTGTTGAAGGTACACAGAACACCCACTGCTTCAGATGCTAAGTAACACACTACAAGAGGCCGCCTCAAAGGCGGCCTTATATAGTGTGGGGCGTGCACTACACAGCCTGAGCTATGATTGGCTACAGGCATCCTGCCTGTGGCCAATCATGGCTCTCCTCGCTGCCGGCGCTGCGATTGGCCAAGCATGCGGGGTCACAGTGCATGCTTGGCCAATCATGGGGCAGCAATGCACTGCGCCACCGCAGTGCATTGTGGTCCACGCGCGCGTCACTCGAATTTTGACGCGAACGGCCCAAACGTTCGGAATTTGCCGAACGGCCGAACAGCCAATGTTCGAGTCGAACGTACGTTCGACTCGAACACGAAGCTCATCCCTAGTCCTCGCCCTCCCTCCCTCCCTTCCTTCCTCGTCCTCGCCCTCCCTCCCTTCCTCGTCCTCGCCCTCCCTCCCTTCCTTCCTCGTCCTCGCCCTCCCTCCCTTCCTTCCTCGTCCTCGCCTTCCCTCCCTTCCTTCCCCTTCTTCGCCCTCCCTCCCTTCCTTCCTTCCTCGCCATCCCTTCCTCGTCCTCGCCCTCCCTCCCTCCATCCCTTCCTTCCTCGTCCTCGCCTTCCCTCCCTTCCTTCCTCGTCCTCGCCTTCCCTCCCTTCCTTCCTCGTCCTCACCCTCCCTTCCTCTCCCTCCCTTCCTCCCTCGCCCTCCCTCCCTTGCTTCCTCGTCCTCGCCCTCCCTTCCTTCCTTCCTCGTCCTCACCCTCCCTTCCTCGCCCTCGCCCTCCCTCCCTCCCTCCCTCCCTCCCTTCCTTCCTCGTCCCCTCCCTCCCTCCCTTCCTTCCTCGTCCTCGCCCTCCCTCCCTCCCTTCCTTCCTTCCTCGTCCTCGCCCTCCCTCCCTCCCTTCCTTCCTCGTCCTCGCCCTCCCTCCCTCCCTTCCTTCCTCGTCCTCTTCCCTCCGTCTTCCCATCACACCTTCTTATGGGGAGAATAAATGTCTTCTACAGGATGAGGTCCTAACTTATTAGATTAGTTCTTTATGTTTGATAGTCAGCTGACCCCTTACCCCCTCTCTTCTTCCTCGGGGGCGGGGCCTTGGACCCGTTGTGGTCTTCCCTCGGGGGGCCTTTGTATCATAATTCACTGCCGCCCTCCAGTCCCTTCTTCTCCCCCCCCCTCCCCCCGGCACCTGCCCGCTGATTTTAAGAGCAATGTGTGATTCCCCTTTCATATGGCTGTGCTCTACCCTCGGGATATTTTAGACCTTTAGTTAGCAGGTAAGTGTGCCTAAATTCTCTGTAGGTACCCCCCTCTTTAAGCATAGCCAATCGCCTGCATTTTTAGGGGATCAGGCTTTTCACTGCCCTGATCTCAACCGCCAAGACTCCAGAGCTATACATCAGTCGCCCCACCCCCTTCTCCTCCCACAGCCATCCAATAACCTCTTCCCGCCGGCCGTATGCATATTTTTGGCAGCGGGGGGGGGGGGGGGGGGTGAGCTTTAATTCTGATCTGCCACATATGTACATACAGCTGTCATTCATATGATCACCGTGAGCCAATCAGTCATCACATAATTGGAGACCCGCCCACTGGTCTTCAATATGTAAATAAATGCCAACATATTCCTTTATAGGCAACGATTTCCTGATCCACATTACAGAAGTCCCATCCTGAGCTTCCCAGCGGGGGATTTCCAGAAGAGTCAGATTATCGCCTAGAGGAACATTGGTGAGATCCCACCACTCCCCCAAAATTAGAAGATGGATATCGGTGACTACATTGTCCTATACCTTTCCTCAGAAATCCATGGAGTCACCTCCCCCAGCCAAAATAGTGACTGGGCCAATATAGTCAACAATAGTCACTATTTTGGCTGGGGGAGTCGACTCCATGGATTTCTGAGGAAACGTATAGGACAATGTAGTCACTAGTGATGGACGAACTTCCGACAGGATGTTTCGCGAACGAGAACCGCGAACGCGGCCGATAGTTCGCGAACCGTAACGTTCGCGGCGGGCCCCATTGACTTCAATGGGAGGCGAACTTCGCAAACCTTTAGGTCATATTTGCAGCCACAAAATAATTAATAGCTGTGCAAACATAGTCCCACCACATGGACACTGACATAACACATGTATGAGGTGAATTTGGGATCGACAACTACAAGCATTCTTTTTTTATATGGGAAATTCTGACAATTCAGGACTGTGGAGCGCATGAAGGCAATGGAGGAGAGGGAAGGTCAGAGTAGGCTAAGAAGAGGGTGCAGGAGATGATCACCAGCACCGTGATGGAGTGGTCTGACACCAGCACCGTGATGGAGTGGTCTGACACCAGCACCGTAAGCAGCCCCAGGAGAAAGTCAGCACAGCACAGGGATGGTGGGAGCCCCTCATACTAAGCAGCCCCAGGAGGAAGTCAGCACAGCACAGGGATGGTGGGAGCCCCTCATAATAAGCAGCCCCAGGAGGAAGTCAGCATAGCACAGGGATGGTGGGAGCCCCTCATAATAAGCAGCCCCAGGAGGAAGTCAGCATAGCACAGGGATGGTGGGACCCCCTCATAATGAGCATAGCACAGGGATGGTGGGACCCCCTCATAATGAGCATAGCACAGGGATGGTGGGACCCCCTCATAATGAGCATAGCACAGGGATGGTGGGACCCCCTCATAATGAGCATAGCACAGGGATGGTGGGACCCCCTCATAATGAGCATAGCACAGGGATGGTGGGACCCCCTCATAATGAGTATAGCACAGGGATGGTGGGAGCCTCTCATAATATGCACAGCAGAGGTACAGCCCCAGGAGGAAGTCAGAACAGCACAGGGATGGTGGGAGCCCCTCATAATGAGCATAGCACAAGGATGGTGAGAGCCCCTCATAATAAGCAGCCCCAGGAGGAAGTCCGCATAGCACAGGGATGGTGGGAGCCCCTCATAATGAGCATAGCACAGGGATGGTGGGAGCCCCTCATAATGAGCATAGCACAGGGATGGTGGGAGCCCCTCATAATGAGCATAGCACAGGGATGGTGGGAGCCCCTCATAATGTGCATAGCACAGGGATGGTGGGAGCCCCTCATAATGAGCATAGCACAGGGATGGTGGGAGCCCCTCATAATATGCACAGCAGAGGTACAGCCCCAGGAGGAAGTCAGCACAGCACAGGGCTGGTGGGAGCCCCTCATAATAAGCAGCCCCAGGAGGAAGTCAGTATAGCACAGGGATGGTATATACTGCACACCAAATAGTACACCTATAACAGTCCTTAGGAGGACCTTTGTGGAACTAGTAGGTTGTGATTAGCAGACTGTACCTCAGTCCCTATACTGATAAAGGACTGCTGCAGTATAGGGCAGCAGTTAGCAGTAGTGCACCTCAACCCTATATATTGTGGACCTATACCAGTCCTTAAGGATTAGCAGACTGTACCTCACTCAACCCTATATACTATAGAACGCTATACCTTACCAGTCCTTATAAGGACCTTTGTGGAACAAGTAGGTTGTGACTGATTAGCAGACTGCAGCAGAAGGGCAGCAGTCAAGTATAATATTCTTTCTATATTTGGAAGAAAGAATATTATACGTGTACAAGTCTATTACCATACCACTGATACCAGTCCTGAAAAGAACCTTTGTGGACCTAATAGTAACAGCTACTGATTAAACTGACCCTCACTGCCTCACACACAGCTTCCCGTCTGTCCCTATTTAAACTGACAAAACACAGGCTGCTGCAACAATAACTTGAATAGCAGTGCACTCAAAACGATATCCTGTACTACTACACCATACCAGTCCTGAAAAGGACTTTTGTGGACCTAATAGTAACAGCTAATGATTAAACTGACTGTCCCTCTCTGCAACACACAGCCTCCTATCTGTCCCTATCTGCACTGAGAAAAGACAATCTGCTGCAACAATGACTTGAATAGCAGTGCCTCAAACCTATATCCTGAACTACATCTACACCATACCAGTCCTTAAAAGGACTTTTGTGGACCTAATAGCTATCGATTTGGGTCACTGCAGTCTCTCCCTGCTCCACACAGCAACCTCTCCCTATAGTGACAGAAGAAAGAATGTAAAATGGCTGCCGGGTCGGGTGTATTTATAGGTTAGGGGGAATGTCCAAGTGTCCATGTGCTGTAATGTCTCAATTGGCTGTCCTGTACCCCATGATGGATGTGTCATCATAGGTCAAAGTTCTTTCACACTGTAAACACGGAAGTCCGCCGGGCGAACAGCGGCAATAGTCCGCCGATCGGGCGGACCGCGAACAGCCGAAATTCGCCGCAAACAGTTCAGCCATCCCTAATAATCACTGTCCAGCTGAAGGAGAGGGTGCGACTCTCTGGATTTCTGATGAAGCATATGGACAATGAGGTCACCAATATCCACCATCTGGCTGGAGAAGAGGGAGCGACTCTCTGGATTTAGGAGATGAATATTGTTGACTATATTGGCCCATACATCTCCGAAATCCAGAGAGTCGCTCCCTCTTCTCCAGCCAGATGGTGAATATTGGTGACCTCATTGTCCATATGCTTCATCAGAAATCCAGAGAGTTGCACGCTCACCTTCAGCTGGACAGTGACTGCCTATATTGTCCTATACATTTCCTCAGAAAGCCAGTTGCTTGCTCTCCTCAGGCTGAAAACTGGTGACTGTATTGTGGTATATGTGGCTTTGTAGCCGAGGTGTGAAGGGTAATAATATAGAGTGACATTTGGGTCACTCAAATCACCTAGGTGGGGTTGTTGACGTGACATCCAAGATGGCGGCACCCAGCAGCAGTTTTAGAGCTTCTGCATTGCTGAGAATGTCACCAACGTCCCCAGGAAGACTCATGTGGAATGCTAAGTAAGTAAAACTAGATTGGAGGATGATGAAACATCAGATGAATCCAGCAAATGGCCAACACTTATGAGGTCCTCTGGTGAGGTTTGAATTTGGGTGGAAGATTGTACTGGGACCCGCCATGTTGGGCACCAACCATTGGGGGTCATTATACAGAACATGTTGTGTAGGACTTGTGGTCCACCAATATTTATATCCTGGTCTAACCCGTCTTCAAACCTTTACTTTGACTTCTCTCCTCCATCTTTGGATCCCAGTATGTCAGCTGAGATGAGTTGGTTTATCTGTGGACTTTAGTAGAAGAATTATCGGAAATTGGTACAGTCGTTTTGCCTGTTTTTTTTATTTTTTTTGTTTTTTGTTTTCTCCATATAATGGGGATTGTAGTGAACACAAACCACTCTTATCTGTTGTAGATCGATCTTCTATGGTGATATATGAGCGCTGACCACTCCACTAACCACTTGTTCTCCTTCCAGGCCAACCCGTGAAGGCCGACTCTCAGCCTCTGAGCAGCCAATGGCACTTCTGCCTCCCGGGATACGCTTTTTCCTTTCCTTCTCACGAGACCAGTGGTAAGTGTCCTGCAGACCTACCCACAATATCATGATTACAGGTGTGAGGGGGCGATTAGCTGATGAATATGTCAATTATTCACCTTACAAAATAGTAATATTGTATGCGTAATATAGAAACAAGATGGTGGTTATCGAAATCTACGCAGATTGATCCTCCTACCTCTTCTAATGCTAGAAATTTTTGCCGTTGCAGATTTGGCTGCATGTACGGCCAGGCGGCAGTGCAGGGAAGACATGTTTGTGTCTAGGCTTCTGTATTGTATAAGATTTATTCCCTCGGATTGTACAATGACCCATCTCCTCTCTCTGCAGGTTCCGTGCTCTGGTGCTGCTCCTCACCTACCTCCTCTACTGCAGCTTCCACCTGTCCAGAAAGCCTATCACCATCGTCAAGGTGTGTGTGGGGGATGGAAGGGTCATGGATAGAGGGATGGCAATAGGAGACAGGGTGGGGGATGAGGGGTAACGGGGCCATGGATGGGTCTGGGAAGTAGGGTGATGTGAAGAACGGAATGGGAAGTGGACAAGAGATGAGGGGATTGGTAATAGAGCCGGGGATGGGAGATGGAGGGCAGATGGGAATGGGAGAGGAGGGTAATGGTAACGGGGCCTGGAATGGGCGCGATGGAGGGGTGACAGGACATGAGGGCAATGGAAGATGAAGGGGGAGGGGAGAATGTTTGAGGTGGGACATGTCCACTCTGACTGAGAACTGTCTCTACCTATCTTCATACATCTGAAGTTAGAATCCAGAATTATGTGTCCACCATCATTGCTGGGACATTGGCGCCATGTATCGGTTGAATTTCTCATGATGGAGATTTGATGAGCTGAGTAGATATGTCACCAATCTATACTATATTGCACTGTGCACCATGGTGGTGAAAGTCTTAGTCTTATTCACTATGGTTAACTGTAGCTATAGTTTTTCATTAGTCTCTAGTTACTAATAACTATAATAAGTCCAGAGGTAACTGTACAGCTCCCCGGTCTCGTGTATATCTTTAGGATTGCTAGTTGTACAGTTCACTAGTCTCTGGTCCACTCCCATTCTCCTCAGTTAGTGGTACTTGTGCAGCGCCATCCACCATGGCTCCCCAAGAGTGGCCAAGCTTGATCATTAGTCTTGTAGGGGTTTTCTGGCCCTCTACCACCAAGACCATTCACCATGGTTGTCCAGGAGTGGGCGAGCTTGGTTATTGGACTTGAAGGGATATTTGGCCCTCTAGTGTCATGACTTTGCACAATGGCTGTTGCGGATTGGATAAATTTGGTCGTTGGCCTTGTTAGGGATCTTCTGGCCCTCCAGTGCCAGGGCTGTCCACCATGGTGGTCCAGGAGCGGTGTAAGTTGGCCATTTGGTCTTGTGAGGATCTTTCAGCCATACAATGTTGTAGAGAAGAAGGGTTTATATTGCACAGCTGGTAGAGTTGCATAACCATAATCAAGGCTGGAATACTAGTGATGGCCTCTCTTGTGTCTTCTAGGGAGAACTACATAAACATTGTTCAGAGCCCCATGAGATTGAGCCTCACAGCTACAAGGAATTTGTCATCTTGAAGCCGTCTACAGAGAATGCTGTTCAGAATGCTTCCCGCTGTGGCTGGGCACCATTTGGTAAGATCTTGAGATGTCACTTTCTGCCCACGTTGGACTTGCCATGGTATGAATTCATGTTGGATGCCCAGCTTACAATCTCCATTCATCTCTCAACAGATAAGCAGAACTACAAGCAGTTACTGGGAGCTCTGGATTATTCCTTCCTGTGCGCATACGCGGTGGGCATGTTCCTTAGGTAATACCGGCTCCTGTGTGTGTGGCACCGCTCACAGAACATCCACCCCCCATGGGAAGAATATAGGAGGGGGACGAGGCCTTTACCTGCCAGCAAATGGGCAAGGACGGGAAGTTGCTGCCATATGAGATCAGAGATGTAGGAAGAGTTAATGTTTGTGGTAACCCTTCGCAGCCCAAGGGATTTACCTTGAAGGTTGCTTTGTGTTCCAATCCTTTAAATATGGCCACCACACCCAACTCAGCTTTATTCCATACTTCAGGCATAAGCAGAGACCGGGCGGAGCAGGAATGTTTATACCGGGGCATTCCCTTCTGCTGAGCTACATATTAATGACTGAACTACAAACGCATCCAGTCCATGTGGTTGAACTGGATGGACTTGTGTCTCTTTTCAACCTGACTAACTATGTAACTATTTAACTATTCACGATCATCCACATCTGGACATTCTCCTTACATAGTCAGGCTGAAAAAGACACAAGTCCATCTAGTTCAACCTATAAAAGGTGGGGGGGGGGGGGATAAATGCAATCATACAAACCCAGATTGCCCAGTTCTGGGGCTCTTGTCACCAATGCCTTGGGTGGTGCAATTCTTGCTCTTGATCTAGTACATGATGTCTTGTAGATGGTTATATCAGTGTAGGATGATGGCTGTGGAGGGTCTAAGGTTTAGGTTACATAGTAGCATATCTGCCGGAAAATAAGATCTAGCGTTATTTTCCTGGAGGGCTGCAATATAAGCCCTACCCCAGAAATAAGCCCTAGTTTAAAATGCTTGTAACAGCCTATAATCCACTCTATTACAGTCGTATATAATGTACAATGTGTGTGTTTCTGTAATATAATTGTGGGGAAGAGAGCTCCGGCGGGTCACAGAATATATAATAATATAATATAATATATATTCTGTGAGCCGCCGGAGCTCTCTTCCCCACAATTATATTACAGAAACACACACATTGTACATTATATACGACTGTAATAGAGTGGATTATAGGATTTTACAAGCATTTTAACACTGGGGCTTCCTGTCAGGCAGAGAGAGAGAGAGAGAGGGGGGGGGGGGGGGGGGAAAAGACCGCACATTACCTGGTAAGACCTACCCTGAAAATAAGCCCTACGGTGTCTTTTTGTTGCCAAAATTTAATATAAGATCCGGACTGATTTTCAGGGAAAGATGGTAGGTGAGGTTGAAAAAAAGACTCAAGTCCAACTTATGTGTGTGATTATATGTCAGTATTACATTGTATAATCTAATAGTTTCTTGAAACTATTAATGCCCCTTGCTGAGGCCACCACCTGTGGAAGGGAATTCCACATCCTTGCCGCTCTTACAGTAAAGAACCCTCTACATAGTTTAACCACGTCCCGACCGGCGTATGCTGATGTACGTCGGAAGAATGGCATGGACAGGCAAATGGGCGTACAGGTACATCTCTTTAAAATTGCCACCGTGCCATCGCATTTGCGCCGCCGGTGGTGTGTTCGCGCACCAGTCGGGACCTCAGTGAGTCCGATCGCGGGTCCTGTGGAAGGGAGGAAGAACGGGGAGATGCTAAAAGTAAACAAGCATCTCCCTGTTCTGCTTAGCAACAGTGACACTGACCTCTGCTCCCTGTGATTGGAGCAGAGATCAGTGATGTGTAAAACACAGCCACGCCCCCCACCAGTTAGAAACACGCCCTTGGGACACACTTAAACCCTACACTGCCACCTAGTGGTTAACCCCTTCACTGCAAGTGTCATTTACACAGGAATCACTGCATTTGTATAGCACTGATTGCTGTATCAATGACAATGGTTCCAAATATGTGTCAAAAAATGTCCGATGTGTCCGCCGTAATGTCGCAGTCACAATAAAAATCGCTGATCGCCGCCATTACTAGTAAAAAAAAAGAAAAAAAAAAAAGAATAAAAATGCCATAAAACTATCCCCTATTTTGTAAACGCTATAATTTTTTTGCGCAAACCAATCAATAATCGCTTATTGTGATTTTTACTAAAAATATGTAGCATACGTATCGGCCTAAACTGAGGGGGAAAAAAGTGTTGTATAAAAAAAAAAAAAAAAACATTTTGGGGGGTATTTATTAAAGCAAAAAGTAAAAAATAATGCGTTTTTGTGTATAGCACAAAAAATAAAAACCACAATCAAATACCACCAAAAGAAAGCTCTATTTGTGGGGGAAAAAAAATGTCAATTTTGTTTGGGAGCCACGTCGCACGACCGTGCAATTGTCAGTTAAAGCGACGCAATGCCAATATTCTGTTTGCTTTGTTAGCAGCAGCTTGACATTGCTGAGCCCATCATCTACTAGGACCCCCAGGTCCTCCTCCATCCTAGATCCCCCCCCCCAGAGGTTCCCCCCCCCCCCCCCATTGAACCTCATTTGCCATGTAGTTGCCCACCCCATTAATTTCTTCAGATTGGTTTGGCAAGAACGATTCTTCATGAATCCATACTGATTACTGCTAATGATACCATTCTCATTACTAATATCTTGTGTATATAGTCCCTTATCATCCCCTCCAAGAGTTTACATACTATTGATGTTGGGCTGACTGGTCTGTAATTCCCAGGGATGTATTTTGGGCCCTTTTTAAATATTGGTGCTACATTGGCTTTTCTCCAATCAGCTGGTACCATTCCAGTCAGTAGACTGTCAGTAAAAATGAGGAACAATGGTCTGGCAATTACATGACCGAGTTCCCTAAGTACCCTCGGGTGCAAGCCATCCGGTCCCGGTGATTTATTAATGTTAAGTTTCCCAAGTCTTATTCTAATTCTGTCCTCTGATAACCATGGAGGGGCTTCCTGTGATGTGTCATGAGGATAAACACTGCAGTTTTGGTTACTGAAGCCCCCCGATTCCCTCTGAAGACTGAGAAGAATAAATTCAATACCTTCACCACCCCCCCATCCTTTGTAACCAGATGTCCTTCCTCATTCTTTATGGGGCCCAATATGGTCTGTCCTCTCTTTTTTACTGTTTACATACTTAAAGAATTTCTTGGGATTTTTTGTGTCTTTCATGTTCTATCTTAGCCTTCCTTATTGCACCCTTACATTTCTTGTTGTATTCTTTATAAAGTCGGAATGCTGATGATGATCCCTCAGCCTTGTATCTTTTATTTTTTTTGAAGGCCTTCTTCTTTGCTTTTATATGCATTTTTACATTGGAGTTAAGCCATCCAGGACTTTTGGTTCGCTCTTTTAAGTTTATTACCCAATGGGATGCATTGGCTAATGCTCTTAAGGTGAACCCATCTCTCCTCCGTGTTCTTTGTTCCTAAGATTTTCTTAATTTTATACCTTCTAGTAAGGTTCATAGTTTAGGGAAGTTGGCTCTTTTTGAAATTCAGTGTCTTTGTATTCCCCTTATGTTTACTATTTTGTGTGATTTATACTGAAGCCAATAGACCTGTGATCGCTGTTCCCTAAATTTCCCGTATTTCCACATCCGTGATCAGGTCTGTATTGTTGGTAATCAGTAGATCCAGTAACGCTTTATTTCTAGTTGGTGCGTCTACCATCTGACCCATAAAATTGTCCTGCAAGACATTTAGGAACTGGAGAGCCTTAGATGAATGTGCGGTTCCCTCCCCCCAGTCTGTCTGGATAATTAAAACCCCCCATTATGATAACACTTCCCATCCTTGCTGCTAATCCAAATTGTGATAGGAGGTCCCCCTCCCCCCTCAGGTTAGGGGGCCTATAACATACTCCCAGTATTTTCCCCTTAGCTTCATCCCTTTGGGGCTCTACCCATAAGGATTCCACCTCCTCCCTAGCACCCTTAGTGATATCATCTCTCACAATCACTTGTACATTATTCTTGATATATAGGCATCCCCTCCCCCTCCCCCTTTTTACCCCCTCTATCCTGCAATAAAGGGAATACCCTTGAATGGTTGCCAGCCAATCACGAGGGCTGTTGAACCAGTCCCCACAAATCCAAATGCTCCTCCCACATATTGTTCACCCATCTTGTCCGCCAGGCTCCTGGCATTGGTGAACATGCCACATAGTTTAGACCGGTCGCTATCCTCTTATTGGGTGTTCTGAGATTGCAGGTAGGACTTGTTACTATACTTGCCTTGGGTTTATGTGCTTTGGTCCACCTACCACTAATGCCCCCAATACTACCCTCTGGAATATGTTCCCACTGACTATCTCTACCTCCGGGGACTGGTTGGGTTGCAGGTTAGCGATTTGGTTTCATATAAACTATAAGCCTATAAATTGTATATAGAGGACTGATGATGATTGTGATTCGCTAGTTCCTTGTATATCCAGTTGTGCTTCTGGAAGCTTACGCTCTACTCCTTTCCTCTTAGTGGTATGATTGGGGAGCGCTTACCCCTCCGCTACTTCCTGTCTTGTGGCATGGTGGCCAGCGGCTTCTTCACTGCGCTGTTTGGATTGGGCTATTTCTACAACATCCACAATCTAACCTATTATATTATCATCCAGGTAAGTGATCTATCCTGCAGATCGGTAGGTTGGTCCCGGAAACACTCGGGGCATAATTCTTCCTTTCCTCTCTCCCTAGGTGCTGAATGGTTTGGTGCAGACCACCGGATGGCCAAGTGTGGTCACCTGTATCGGGAACTGGTTTGGGAAAGGGAGGTAAGTGATTTCTGGGAGTTGCTGTATTAGTGCTGGAAATGGGGTGGTCAGGGGCACTTTATAAAGGACTGGAAGTTCAATGGGTGGAATAACTGAACTCTCAGCACTTTCATCTATAGACCAAGTCTTCGTTTTATCTGACCTGCTGACCACTTGTGTCCTTCCCAACCTCTGTCCTCTCCTGTCCCCTCCTCACCGGCCCTCTCCGGCCTCCCCAGGTAGGTCTCTCTTCCTCTATCTGGTTGTCTCCGTCTCTCGTCCTTCTCAGTAATGCTCCTGATTTCATTCTACCTCTGGCTTCATTGGGGACACTCTCACCCTCCTACCTGGCTTAACGCTCTCGTCTCTCATCCTTCTGTGTATGGCTGTCTCTGTGATACCGTTCTCTCTCTCTCTCTCTCTCTCTCTCTCTTTCTCTGTAGAATAATTTTTCTTCTGACTGTCTCAGTGACAACATTGGCATCTTGTCCTTCCTCAGGCAGTCTGTGTAGTTTGAATTATTCTTGGTGAGCCTCTCTGCCCTTCATCCATCCTCTGGTATTCTTGGTGAGCCTCTCTGCCCTTCATCCATCCTCTGGTATTCTTGGTGAGCATCTTTGCCCCTCATCCATCCTCTGCTATTCTTGGTGAGCCTCTCTGCCCCTCATCCATCCTCTGGTATTCTTGGTGAGCCTCTCTGCCCTTCATCCATCCTCTGGTATTCTTGGTGAGCATCTTTGCCCCTCATCCATCCTCTGCTATTCTTGGTGAGCCTCTCTGCCCTTCATCCATCCTCTGCTATTCTTGGTGAGCCTCTCTGCCCCTCATCCATCCTCTGGTATTCTTGGTGAGCCTCTCTTCCCTTCATCCATCCTCTGGTATTCTTGGTGAGCCTCTCTGCCCTTCATCCATCCTCTGGTATTCTTGGTGAGCCTCTCTGCCCTTCATCCATCCTCTGGTATTCTTGGTGAGCCTCTCTGCTCTTCATCCATCCTCTGGTATTCTTGGTGAGCCTCTCTGCCCCTCATCCATCCTCTGGTATTCTTGGTGAGCCTCTCTGCCCTTCATCCATCCTCTGGTATTCTTGGTGAGCCTCTCTGCCCTTCATCCATCCTCTGGTATTCTTGGTGAGCCTCTCTGCTCTTCATCCATCCTCTGCTATTCTTGGTGAGCCTCTCTGCCCCTCATCCATCCTCTGGTATTCTTGGTGAGCCTCTCTGCCCTTCATCCATCCTCTGGTATTCTTGGTGAGCCTCTCTGCCCTTCATCCATCCTCTGGTGACGGTGATGCTCTGTCTTTCATTCTTCCTCTGGCTCATTCGATGAGACCCTTGTGCCCACTTCATCCTCTGGCTGTCTCTCGTCCTTTCTCTTCGGACTGTCTTGGTTGCTCTTGTACTTTCTCTGGCTCTCTACAGGATTTGCTCAGTTTCTTCCTCTAGCGCTGAGCCTCTTGGTCCATTTTCCACCCACTAGTTGTCTTGCTGAGGCTCCTGGTCCCGGTACCTTCCTCTGGTTGTCTAGGTGGGATTATTGATCTCTAATGCTTTTTCTAGCCGTTTTGATAAAACTCCCAAATGCTTTTCCTTTCTCCGAGTCTCTCATGGGGAATCTCGTCCCTTTTTTCCATTCCGTGACTCTCTCGGGATGTCTCTCAGTCCCTCTCCATCCTTTGGCTGTCTGGGTGAGACGCTTCGTCCTTCTTTTATCCCCTGACCATCTTGTTGAGACTTTCAGTCCTTTTCCTTCCCCTCTTCCATTCTGTATCTGTCCTGGTGAGGCTCTCGGTCCCTCTTCTTCTCTCCTCTGTCCTGGTGAGGCTCTCGGTCCCTCTTCTATCCTCTGTCCTGGTGAGGCTCTCATTCCCTCTTCTATCCTCTGTCCTGGTGAGGCTCTCATTCCCTCTTCTATCCTCTGTCCTGGTGAGGCTCTCATTCCCTCTTCTCTCCTCTGTCCTGGTGAGGCTCTCATTCCCTCTTCTCTCCTCTGTCCTGGTGAGGCTCTCGGTCCCTCTTCTTCTCTCCTCTGTCCTGGTGAGGCTCTCAGTCCCTCTTCTATCCTCTGTCCTGGTGAGGCTCTCGGTCCCTCTTCTCTCCTCTGTCCTGGTGAGGCTCTCGGTCCCTCTTCTATCCTCTGTCCTGGTGAGGCTCTCGGTCCCTCTTCTCTCCTCTGTCCTGGTGAGGCTCTCGATCCCTCTTCTATCCTCTGTCCTGGTGAGGCTCTCGGTCCCTCTTCTCTCCTCTGTCCTGGTGAGGCTCTCGGTCCCTCTTCTCTCCTCTGTCTTGGTGAGGCTCTCGGTCCCTCTTCTCTCCTCTGTCCTGGTGAGGCTCTCGGTCCCTCTTCTATCCTCTGTCCTGGTGAGGCTCTCATTCCCTCTTCTCTCCTCTGTCCTGGTGAGGCTCTCAGTCCCTCTTCTATCCTCTGTCCTGGTGAGACTCTCATTCCCTCTTCTATCCTCTGTCCTGGTGAGGCTCTCGGTCCCTCTTCTATCCTCTGTCCTGGTGAGGCTCTCGGTCCCTCTTCTATCCTCTGTCCTGGTGAGGCTCTCGGTCCCTCTTCTATCCTCTGTCCTGGTGAGGCTCTTGGTCCCTCTTCTATCCTCTGTCCTGGTGAGGCTCTCGGTCCCTCTTCTATCCTCTGTCCTGGTGAGGCTCTCATTCCCTCTTCTTCTCTCCTCTGTCCTGGTGAGGCTCTCAGTCCCTCTTCTATCCTCTGTCCTGGTGAGGCTCTCGGTCCCTCTTCTCTCCTCTGTCCTGGTGAGGCTCTCGATCCCTCTTCTATCCTCTGTCCTGGTGAGGCTCTCGGTCCCTCTTCTCTCCTCTGTCCTGGTGAGGCTCTCGGTCCCTCTTCTCTCCTCTGTCTTGGTGAGGCTCTCGGTCCCTCTTCTCTCCTCTGTCCTGGTGAGGCTCTCGGTCCCTCTTCTATCCTCTGTCCTGGTGAGGCTCTCATTCCCTCTTCTCTCCTCTGTCCTGGTGAGGCTCTCGGTCCCTCTTCTATCCTCTGTCCTGGTGAGACTCTCATTCCCTCTTCTATCCTCTGTCCTGGTGAGGCTCTCGGTCCCTCTTCTATCCTCTGTCCTGGTGAGGCTCTCGGTCCCTCTTCTATCCTCTGTCCTGGTGAGGCTCTCGGTCCCTCTTCTATCCTCTGTCCTGGTGAGGCTCTCATTCCCTCTTCTTCTATCCTCTGTCCTGGTGAGGCTCTCGGTCCCTCTTCTTCTATCCTCTGTCCTGGTGAGGCTCTCGGTCCCTCTTCTTCTATCCTCTGTCCTGGTGAGGCTCTCGGTCCCTCTTCTTCTATCCTCTGTCCTGGTGAGGCTCTCGGTCCCTCTTCTTCTATCCTCTGTCCTGGTGAGGCTCTCGGTCCCTCTTCTCTCCTCTGTCCTGGTGAGGCTCTCAGTCCCTCTTCTTCTATCCTCTGTCCTGGTGAGGCTCTCGGTCCCTCTTCTATCCTCTGTCCTGGTGAGGCTCTCGATCCCTCTTCTATCCTCTGTCCTGGTGAGGCTCTCGGTCCCTCTTCTCTCCTCTGTCCTGGTGAGGCTCTCGGTCCCTCTTCTCTCCTCTGTCTTGGTGAGGCTCTCGGTCCCTCTTCTCTCCTCTGTCCTGGTGAGGCTCTCGGTCCCTCTTCTATCCTCTGTCCTGGTGAGGCTCTCATTCCCTCTTCTCTCCTCTGTCCTGGTGAGGCTCTCGGTCCCTCTTCTCTCCTCTGTCCTGGTGAGGCTCTCGGTCCCTCTTCTATCCTCTGTCCTGGTGAGGCTCTCATTCCCTCTTCTCTCCTCTGTCCTGGTGAGGCTCTCGGTCCCTCTTCTATCCTCTGTCCTGGTGAGACTCTCATTCCCTCTTCTATCCTCTGTCCTGGTGAGGCTCTCGGTCCCTCTTCTATCCTCTGTCCTGGTGAGGCTCTCGGTCCCTCTTCTATCCTCTGTCCTGGTGAGGCTCTCGGTCCCTCTTCTATCCTCTGTCCTGGTGAGGCTCTCATTCCCTCTTCTTCTATCCTCTGTCCTGGTGAGGCTCTCGGTCCCTCTTCTTCTATCCTCTGTCCTGGTGAGGCTCTCGGTCCCTCTTCTATCCTCTGTCCTGGTGAGGCTCTCGGTCCCTCTTCTTCTATCCTCTGTCCTGGTGAGGCTCTCGGTCCCTCTTCTTCTATCCTCTGTCCTGGTGAGGCTCTCGGTCCCTCTTCTCTCCTCTGTCCTGGTGAGGCTCTCAGTCCCTCTTCTTCTATCCTCTGTCCTGGTGAGGCTCTCGGTCCCTCTTCTTCTATCCTCTGTCCTGGTGAGGCTCTCGGTCCCTCTTCTATCCTCTGTCCTGGTGAGGCTCTCGGTCCCTCTTCTTCTATCCTCTGTCCTGGTGAGGCTCTCGGTCCCTCTTCTTCTATCCTCTGTCCTGGTGAGGCTCTCGGTCCCTCTTCTCTCCTCTGTCCTGGTGAGGCTCTCAGTCCCTCTTCTTCTATCCTCTGTCCTGGTGAGGCTCTCGGTCCCTCTTCTATCCTCTGTCCTGGTGAGGCTCTCGATCCCTCTTCTATCCTCTGTCCTGGTGAGGCTCTCGGTCCCTCTTCTCTCCTCTGTCCTGGTGAGGCTCTCGGTCCCTCTTCTCTCCTCTGTCTTGGTGAGGCTCTCGGTCCCTCTTCTCTCCTCTGTCCTGGTGAGGCTCTCGGTCCCTCTTCTATCCTCTGTCCTGGTGAGGCTCTCATTCCCTCTTCTCTCCTCTGTCCTGGTGAGGCTCTCGGTCCCTCTTCTCTCCTCTGTCCTGGTGAGGCTCTCGGTCCCTCTTCTATCCTCTGTCCTGGTGAGGCTCTCATTCCCTCTTCTCTCCTCTGTCCTGGTGAGGCTCTCGGTCCCTCTTCTATCCTCTGTCCTGGTGAGACTCTCATTCCCTCTTCTATCCTCTGTCCTGGTGAGGCTCTCGGTCCCTCTTCTATCCTCTGTCCTGGTGAGGCTCTCGGTCCCTCTTCTATCCTCTGTCCTGGTGAGGCTCTCGGTCCCTCTTCTATCCTCTGTCCTGGTGAGGCTCTCATTCCCTCTTCTTCTATCCTCTGTCCTGGTGAGGCTCTCGGTCCCTCTTCTTCTATCCTCTGTCCTGGTGAGGCTCTCGGTCCCTCTTCTATCCTCTGTCCTGGTGAGGCTCTCGGTCCCTCTTCTTCTATCCTCTGTCCTGGTGAGGCTCTCGGTCCCTCTTCTTCTATCCTCTGTCCTGGTGAGGCTCTCGGTCCCTCTTCTCTCCTCTGTCCTGGTGAGGCTCTCAGTCCCTCTTCTTCTATCCTCTGTCCTGGTGAGGCTCTCGGTCCCTCTTCTTCTATCCTCTGTCCTGGTGAGGCTCTCGGTCCCTCTTCTATCCTCTGTCCTGGTGAGGCTCTCGGTCCCTCTTCTTCTATCCTCTGTCCTGGTGAGGCTCTCGGTCCCTCTTCTATCCTCTGTCCTGGTGAGGCTCTCGGTCCCTCTTCTATCCTCTGTCCTGGTGAGGCTCTCGGTCCCTCTTCTATCCTCTGTCCTGGTGAGGCTCTCGGTCCCTCTTCTATCCTCTGTCCTGGTGAGGCTCTCGGTCCCTCTTCTATCCTCTGTCCTGGTGAGGCTCTCGGTCCCTCTTCTATCCTCTGTCCTGGTGAGGCTCTCGGTCCCTCTTCTTCTATCCTCTGTCCTGGTGAGGCTCTCGGTCCCTCTTCTATCCTCTGTCCTGGTGAGGCTCTCGGTCCCTCTTCTATCCTCTGTCCTGGTGAGGCTCTCGGTCCCTCTTCTATCCTCTGTCCTGGTGAGGCTCTCGGTCCCTCTTCTATCCTCTGTCCTGGTGAGGCTCTCGGTCCCTCTTCTTCTATCCTCTGTCCTGGTGAGGCTCTCGGTCCCTCTTCTTCTATCCTCTGTCCTGGTGAGGCTCTCGGTCCCTCTTCTCTCCTCTGTCCTGGTGAGGCTCTCAGTCCCTCTTCTTCTATCCTCTGTCCTGGTGAGGCTCTCGGTCCCTCTTCTTCTATCCTCTGTCCTGGTGAGGCTCTCGGTCCCTCTTCTCTCCTCTGTCCTGGTGAGGCTCTCGATCCCTCTTCTATCCTCTGTCCTGGTGAGGCTCTCGGTCCCTCTTCTCTCCTCTGTCCTGGTGAGGCTCTCGGTCCCTCTTCTCTCCTCTGTCTTGGTGAGGCTCTCGGTCCCTCTTCTCTCCTCTGTCCTGGTGAGGCTCTCGGTCCCTCTTCTATCCTCTGTCCTGGTGAGGCTCTCATTCCCTCTTCTCTCCTCTGTCCTGGTGAGGCTCTCGGTCCCTCTTCTATCCTCTGTCCTGGTGAGACTCTCATTCCCTCTTCTATCCTCTGTCCTGGTGAGGCTCTCGGTCCCTCTTCTATCCTCTGTCCTGGTGAGGCTCTCGGTCCCTCTTCTATCCTCTGTCCTGGTGAGGCTCTCGGTCCCTCTTCTATCCTCTGTCCTGGTGAGGCTCTCATTCCCTCTTCTTCTATCCTCTGTCCTGGTGAGGCTCTCGGTCCCTCTTCTTCTATCCTCTGTCCTGGTGAGGCTCTCGGTCCCTCTTCTTCTATCCTCTGTCCTGGTGAGGCTCTCGGTCCCTCTTCTTCTATCCTCTGTCCTGGTGAGGCTCTCGGTCCCTCTTCTTCTATCCTCTGTCCTGGTGAGGCTCTCGGTCCCTCTTCTCTCCTCTGTCCTGGTGAGGCTCTCAGTCCCTCTTCTTCTATCCTCTGTCCTGGTGAGGCTCTCGGTCCCTCTTCTATCCTCTGTCCTGGTGAGGCTCTCGATCCCTCTTCTATCCTCTGTCCTGGTGAGGCTCTCGGTCCCTCTTCTCTCCTCTGTCCTGGTGAGGCTCTCGGTCCCTCTTCTCTCCTCTGTCTTGGTGAGGCTCTCGGTCCCTCTTCTCTCCTCTGTCCTGGTGAGGCTCTCGGTCCCTCTTCTATCCTCTGTCCTGGTGAGGCTCTCATTCCCTCTTCTCTCCTCTGTCCTGGTGAGGCTCTCGGTCCCTCTTCTCTCCTCTGTCCTGGTGAGGCTCTCGGTCCCTCTTCTATCCTCTGTCCTGGTGAGGCTCTCATTCCCTCTTCTCTCCTCTGTCCTGGTGAGGCTCTCGGTCCCTCTTCTATCCTCTGTCCTGGTGAGACTCTCATTCCCTCTTCTATCCTCTGTCCTGGTGAGGCTCTCGGTCCCTCTTCTATCCTCTGTCCTGGTGAGGCTCTCGGTCCCTCTTCTATCCTCTGTCCTGGTGAGGCTCTCGGTCCCTCTTCTATCCTCTGTCCTGGTGAGGCTCTCATTCCCTCTTCTTCTATCCTCTGTCCTGGTGAGGCTCTCGGTCCCTCTTCTTCTATCCTCTGTCCTGGTGAGGCTCTCGGTCCCTCTTCTATCCTCTGTCCTGGTGAGGCTCTCGGTCCCTCTTCTTCTATCCTCTGTCCTGGTGAGGCTCTCGGTCCCTCTTCTTCTATCCTCTGTCCTGGTGAGGCTCTCGGTCCCTCTTCTCTCCTCTGTCCTGGTGAGGCTCTCAGTCCCTCTTCTTCTATCCTCTGTCCTGGTGAGGCTCTCGGTCCCTCTTCTTCTATCCTCTGTCCTGGTGAGGCTCTCGGTCCCTCTTCTATCCTCTGTCCTGGTGAGGCTCTCGGTCCCTCTTCTTCTATCCTCTGTCCTGGTGAGGCTCTCGGTCCCTCTTCTTCTATCCTCTGTCCTGGTGAGGCTCTCGGTCCCTCTTCTCTCCTCTGTCCTGGTGAGGCTCTCAGTCCCTCTTCTTCTATCCTCTGTCCTGGTGAGGCTCTCGGTCCCTCTTCTATCCTCTGTCCTGGTGAGGCTCTCGATCCCTCTTCTATCCTCTGTCCTGGTGAGGCTCTCGGTCCCTCTTCTCTCCTCTGTCCTGGTGAGGCTCTCGGTCCCTCTTCTCTCCTCTGTCTTGGTGAGGCTCTCGGTCCCTCTTCTCTCCTCTGTCCTGGTGAGGCTCTCGGTCCCTCTTCTATCCTCTGTCCTGGTGAGGCTCTCATTCCCTCTTCTCTCCTCTGTCCTGGTGAGGCTCTCGGTCCCTCTTCTCTCCTCTGTCCTGGTGAGGCTCTCGGTCCCTCTTCTATCCTCTGTCCTGGTGAGGCTCTCGGTCCCTCTTCTATCCTCTGTCCTGGTGAGGCTCTCATTCCCTCTTCTTCTATCCTCTGTCCTGGTGAGGCTCTCGGTCCCTCTTCTTCTATCCTCTGTCCTGGTGAGGCTCTCGGTCCCTCTTCTATCCTCTGTCCTGGTGAGGCTCTCGGTCCCTCTTCTTCTATCCTCTGTCCTGGTGAGGCTCTCGGTCCCTCTTCTTCTATCCTCTGTCCTGGTGAGGCTCTCGGTCCCTCTTCTCTCCTCTGTCCTGGTGAGGCTCTCAGTCCCTCTTCTTCTATCCTCTGTCTTGGTGAGGCTCTCGGTCCCTCTTCTCTCCTCTGTCCTGGTGAGGCTCTCGGTCCCTCTTCTATCCTCTGTCCTGGTGAGGCTCTCATTCCCTCTTCTCTCCTCTGTCCTGGTGAGGCTCTCGGTCCCTCTTCTCTCCTCTGTCCTGGTGAGGCTCTCGGTCCCTCTTCTATCCTCTGTCCTGGTGAGGCTCTCATTCCCTCTTCTCTCCTCTGTCCTGGTGAGGCTCTCGGTCCCTCTTCTATCCTCTGTCCTGGTGAGACTCTCATTCCCTCTTCTATCCTCTGTCCTGGTGAGGCTCTCGGTCCCTCTTCTATCCTCTGTCCTGGTGAGGCTCTCGGTCCCTCTTCTATCCTCTGTCCTGGTGAGGCTCTCGGTCCCTCTTCTATCCTCTGTCCTGGTGAGGCTCTCATTCCCTCTTCTTCTATCCTCTGTCCTGGTGAGGCTCTCGGTCCCTCTTCTTCTATCCTCTGTCCTGGTGAGGCTCTCGGTCCCTCTTCTATCCTCTGTCCTGGTGAGGCTCTCGGTCCCTCTTCTTCTATCCTCTGTCCTGGTGAGGCTCTCGGTCCCTCTTCTTCTATCCTCTGTCCTGGTGAGGCTCTCGGTCCCTCTTCTCTCCTCTGTCCTGGTGAGGCTCTCAGTCCCTCTTCTTCTATCCTCTGTCCTGGTGAGGCTCTCGGTCCCTCTTCTTCTATCCTCTGTCCTGGTGAGGCTCTCGGTCCCTCTTCTATCCTCTGTCCTGGTGAGGCTCTCGGTCCCTCTTCTTCTATCCTCTGTCCTGGTGAGGCTCTCGGTCCCTCTTCTATCCTCTGTCCTGGTGAGGCTCTCGGTCCCTCTTCTATCCTCTGTCCTGGTGAGGCTCTCGGTCCCTCTTCTATCCTCTGTCCTGGTGAGGCTCTCGGTCCCTCTTCTATCCTCTGTCCTGGTGAGGCTCTCGGTCCCTCTTCTATCCTCTGTCCTGGTGAGGCTCTCGGTCCCTCTTCTATCCTCTGTCCTGGTGAGGCTCTCGGTCCCTCTTCTTCTATCCTCTGTCCTGGTGAGGCTCTCGGTCCCTCTTCTATCCTCTGTCCTGGTGAGGCTCTCGGTCCCTCTTCTATCCTCTGTCCTGGTGAGGCTCTCGGTCCCTCTTCTATCCTCTGTCCTGGTGAGGCTCTCGGTCCCTCTTCTATCCTCTGTCCTGGTGAGGCTCTCGGTCCCTCTTCTTCTATCCTCTGTCCTGGTGAGGCTCTCGGTCCCTCTTCTTCTATCCTCTGTCCTGGTGAGGCTCTCGGTCCCTCTTCTCTCCTCTGTCCTGGTGAGGCTCTCAGTCCCTCTTCTTCTATCCTCTGTCCTGGTGAGGCTCTCGGTCCCTCTTCTTCTATCCTCTGTCCTGGTGAGGCTCTCGGTCCCTCTTCTATCCTCTGTCCTGGTGAGGCTCTCGGTCCCTCTTCTATCCTCTGTCCTGGTGAGGCTCTCGGTCCCTCTTCTATCCTCTGTCCTGGTGAGGCTCTCGATCCCTCTTCTATCCTCTGTCCTGGTGAGGCTCTCGGTCCCTCTTCTATCCTCTGTCCTGGTGAGGCTCTCGGTCCCTCTTCTCTCCTCTGTCCTGGTGAGGCTCTCGGTCCCTCTTCTTCTATCCTCTGTCCTGGTGAGGCTCTCGGTCCCTCTTCTATCCTCTGTCCTGGTGAGGCTCTCGGTCCCTCTTCTATCCTCTGTCCTGGTGAGGCTCTCGGTCCCTCTTCTCTCCTCTGCCCTGGTGAGGCTCTCAGTCTTTCTTTTTCTGGCTGTCCAATTGATGATGCTCTAGGCCAGTGATGGGGAACTTTGGAACTACATTTCCCATGATGCTCAGCTACACTCCAGAGTGCCAGAGCATCATGGGAAATGTAGTTCCTAAACATCTGGGGTGCTGAGGTTCCTCATCACTGCTCTAGGCCTCATCCATCTTCTGTTTCAGCAAAGCCTGATATCTAACCCGTGTCACCTACCTTCTCTCCACAGGAGAGGTTTCATCATGGGAGTGTGGAATTCACACACATCTGTTGGAAATATTTTGGGGTCCCTGATTGCTGGTTTCTGGGTGTCCTCGTGTTGGGGGATGTCCTTTATTGTTCCGGGTATAATCATTGGAGTGATGGGCATCGTCTGTTTCCTGTTCCTCATAGAGCGTAAGTGATACACTTTGGAATGTGTGGCATTGTGATTCTTGGCTATTCTTACATGTGACTGTCTCTTCTCTCCCTGCAGATCCTCGAGACGTCAACTCCGATCCTCCTCGGGTAAGAAGAATCTTTCAGAGGTCGGGTCTTCTCCCAATTCTGACCTGTCCTGCCACATCTGAACCCACCGGGCACCATCCCCAGTCATGTCCAGTCCATCCTCATCCCTTTACCCTCCCCCACTAGTGCTCCTTTTAGGCTTCATACACATGGGGGCTTTTTAGGCATCAAAAATCAACTGTAGGGGTATCTCCGCACCCGGGAGAGACATTGGGGGGTTGTTTACTAAAGGAAAATCCACTTTGCACTGGAAGTGCACTTGAAAGTAAAGTCTCTGTAGATCTGAGGGGGACATGCAAGGAAAATAAAAAAACAGCATTTTAGCTTCCACATGATTGGATGATAAAATCAGCAGAGCTTCCCCTCATTTCTATCCCTTAGATTGAGAGTGACTACACTTCCAAGTGCACTTGCAGTGCAAAGTGGATTTGCCTTTCGTAAATGCCCCCCATTGTGTGGTGTACAGCTGCCCATAGTAATGAACGGATGTCCAAACCCTAAACTATGCAAGCATGAAGTCCGGCAAGGGCTACATAATGGAGCGTGCAAAAAAAGCGCGGGTTTACGGACGCAAAATCTACCTCTGTACAACCACGCATTGCTATTGGCGGGCCGTACATTGCATCCCGATGCAGAAATGTTCCTGCAATTTCCGCCTGGTGCCTGAAACCGTCTGTGTGAGGGAGGCCTTATTGTACGGCCTTCCCGGGAAGGTCTATCCTCTGCTCCCCTACCTCTGCTCCTCCTTCCTCTGCTCCTCCTTCCTCTGCTCCTCTGCTCCCCTACCTCTGCTCCTCCTTCCTCTGCTCCTCCTTCCTCTGCTCCTCCTTCCTCTGCTCCTCCTTCCTCTGCTCCTCCTTCCTCTGCTCCCCTGCTCCCTTTCCTCTGCTCCTCTGCTCCCTTTCCTCTGCTCCTCTGCTCTCCTTTCCTCTGCTCTCCTTTCCTCTGCTCTCCTTTCCTCTGCTCTCCTTTCCTCTGCTTCTCCTTTCCTCTGCTTCTCCTTCCTCTGCTCCTCTGCTCCCTTTCCTCTGCTTCTCCTTCCTCTGCTCCTCCTTCCTCTGCTCCTCCTTCCTCTGCTCCTCCTTCCTCTGCTCCCCTGCTCCCTTTCCTCTGCTCCTCTGCTCCCTTTCCTCTGCTCCTCTGCTCTCCTTTCCTCTGCTCTCCTTTCCTCTGCTCTCCTTTCCTCTGCTTCTCCTTTCCTCTGCTTCTCCTTCCTCTGCTCCTCTGCTCCCTTTCCTCTGCTTCTCCTTCCTCTGCTTCTCCTTCCTCTGCTTCTCCTTCCTCTGCTTCTCCTTCCTCTGCTTCTCCTTCCTCTGCTTCTCCTTCCTCTGCTTCTCCTTCCTCTGCTCCCCTGCTCCCTTTCCTCTGCTCCTCCATTTATGACCCCCATCCCCAGACATGCTCCTCCTCCTCCGCACCTTCTATTGTTCTTTTATCATATGTCTCCTCCTCCTCCATTACCTGACGCAGGTGTTGTCCCATCCACAGACTCCTCCCAGTTTGTCGTGTAATGGTTTCAAGATCCAGAACCAAATATTAAGAGCAGAAGAGTCTATACCTGAGAAGGTAAATAATATTCGGGGTCCGGGGGGTGGGGAATTCTGGGTATTGCCGCGTGGCCTGTCGTGATCTAGCCGGGTAAAGGTTCCACATGTCGTGTTTTCCTGATTCAAAACTCCAGGCAAACAGAACAATCTACACACCGACCTAAATGATTTGTAATTCTGTTCAGCTAGTCTTAGGATTCCCACACTCCTGTCACACTGCACAGCCAGAGGGTAACTCCACCATTCCCTATGGCAGCTTCCATGTACCTATGGCACCTCGGCAAACTCCAGAGGTTCCCCTGTGCCTGAAACATGTTAGATTGGGAACACTATGTAATACAATAGAGCCTTACTGTCTGAAGTGTGCGCCATTATGTTATTGGGGCATTGGCCAGGTACTAGTTGGGTGCTTCTCACCATGTCTGCCCCGGGCACCGCCTTCTTTCTATGCAAATGTTCCTTCCATGCATTCAGAATATTGATGGCCAGAAATTCTTCCTCTATGTTCCAGAGTTGGGAAACACAGAGCATGCTGGGACCATCCCCCGTCTACCCAACACATCACGTCGTCGTCCTACAGAAGGAACCCAGTAATGGGAAAAGTGCTTCATCTGCCATCAGCTTTTTTGGAGCCCTCCAAATTCCGGTGAGTGACATAACATGCCAACCCACCTCTGACCGGGCGGGGTCTTCATGGGAGTGTCTGGGGGGATGGGGGGTTCACAGGTTCTGGAGTATTTTCCATAGGGGTTCTCTGGGAAGATCCAGAAGGATATATTTTGTGATGTCCAATGGATTTCCTCTGGTGGGATGAGCAGAATGTCTTTGAGAGGGAAAGTCATCAGATTGTCTCTGGCAACGTCCAATAGGTTGTCGCTGGGGAGACTATGAACGGGTGATACATTGTGATGATCTGAAGTTGTCTCTGGAGAAGTTCAGCCACAGAGTTCCCATTTTCTTGAATTTTTACAAGGAAAAGCGCACCTCACGTTCCAGTATGATCCCCTTCCTCCTGCCGGTGACCCCTCTAGTGATATAAAGATCTATATAGAGGAATCAGGACCTCCTTCCTCCCGCTGGTGACCCCTCTAGTGATATAAAGATCTATATAGAGGAATCAGGACCTCCTTCCTCCCGCTGGTGACCCCTCTAGTGATATAAAGATCTATATAGAGGAATCAGGACCTCCTTCCTCCTGCCGGTGACCCCTCTAGTGATATAAAGATCTATATAGAGGAATCAGGACCTCCTTCCTCCTGCTGGTGACCCCTCTAGTGATATAAAGATCTATATAGAGGAATCAGGACCTCCTTCCTCCTGCTGGTGACCCCTCTAGTGATATAAAGATCTATATAGAGGAATCAGGACCTCCTTCCTCCTCCTGGTGACCCCTCTAGTGATATAAAGATCTATATAGAGGAATCAGGACCTCCTTCCTCCTGCTGGTGACCCCTCTAGTGATATAAAGATCTATATAAAGGAATCAGGACCTCCTTCCTCCTGCTGGTGACCCCTCTAGTGATATAAAGATCTATATAGAGGAATCAGGACCTCCTTCCTCCCGCCGGTGACCCCTCTAGTGATATAAAGATCTATATAGAGGAATCAGGACCTCCTTCCTCCTGCTGGTGACCCCTCTAGTGATATAAAGATCTATATAGAGGAATCAGGACCTCCTTCCTCCTGCTGGTGACCCCTCTAGTGATATAAAGATCTCTATAGAGGAATCGGGACCTCCTTCCTCCCGCCGGTGATCCCTCTAGTGATATAAAGATCTATATAGAGGAATCGGGACCTCCTTCCTCCTGCCGGTGACCCCTCTAGTGATATAAAGATCTATATAGAGGAATCAGGATCTCCTTCCTCCTGCCGGTGACCCCTCTAGTGATATAAAGATCTATATAGAGGAATCAGGACCTCCTTCCTCCTGCTGGTGACCCCTCTAGTGATATAAAGATCTATATAGAGGAATCAGGACCTCCTTCCTCCTGCCGGTGATCCCTCTAGTGATATAAAGATCTATATAGAGGAATCAGGACCTCCTTCCTCCTGCTGGTGACCCCTCTAGTGATATAAAGATCTATATAGAGGAATCAGGACCTCCTTCCTCCTGCCGGTGACCCCTCTAGTGATATTAAGATCTATATAGAGGAATCAGGACCTCCTTCCTCCTGCCGGTGACCCCTCTAGTGATATGAAGATCTATATAGAGGAATCAGGACCTCCTTCCTCCTGCCGGTGACCCCTCTAGTGATATAAAGATCTATATAGAGGAATCAGGACCTCCTTCCTCCTGCTGGTGACCCCTCTAGTGATATAAAGATCTATATAGAGGAATCAGGACCTCCTTCCTCCTGCCGGTGACCCCTCTAGTGATATAAAGATCTATATAGAGGAATCAGGACCTCCTTCCTCCTGCTGGTGACCCCTCTAGTGATATAAAGATCTATATAGAGGAATCGGGACCTCCTTCCTCCTGCTGGTGACCCCTCTAGTGATATAGAGGAATCAGGACCTCCTTCCTCCTGCCGGTGATCCCTCTAGTGATATAAAGATCTATATAGAGGAATCGGGACCTCCTTCCTCCTGCCGGTGATCCCTCTAGTGATATAAAGATCTATATAGAGGAATCGGGACCTCCTTCCTCCTCATGGTGACCCCTCTAGTGATATAAAGATCTATATAGAGGAATCAGGACCTCCTTCCTCCTGCTGGTGACCCCTCTAGTGATATAAAGATCTATATAGAGGAATCAGGACCTCCTTCCTCCTGCTGGTGACCCCTCTAGTGATATAAAGATCTATATAGAGGAATCAGGACCTCCTTCCTCCTGCCGGTGACCCCTCTAGTGATATAAAGATCTATATAGAGGAATCAGGACCTCCTTCCTCCTGCCGGTGACCCCTCTAGTGATATAAAGATCTATATAGAGGAATCAGGACCTCCTTCCTCCTGCCGGTGATCCCTCTAGTGATATAAAGATCTATATAGAGGAATCGGGACCTCCTTCCTCCTCATGGTGACCCCTCTAGTGATGCATCCTAGAATTCTATTCACTTTTCCCAGTGCTTGGCCATGTCCTCAAATCCATTTCCTCCGTTATTCTGGCCAACACTGTACTCCTAATATGGCACTCTATCAAGGAATTCTCTTTTCCATGTGTAGAATTGCCCTCATGGGAGCTGCTGGATAGGTCCTCTGTTTTTTTGCCCCTGCCCTCAGCCTCTCTGACACAACAAAGTATGCAATCACAGAAAATCATTGAAGGGAATATCTGGTAACCATGAATATTATGATGTCCAAGAAAATAAACATTGAGCCAATTAGGGCAAAATGAAAATATTGTCACCAATATGGTGACTAAGGAGGCAATAGGTGGACCGGGTAAAAGATGATTCTTGGCAACCAGATCAGCATAAACCATAGCAAGGCCACCCTTAGTGCAGCAGTGATCAGTAATGAAGCTTAATTTAGGGAGTACAGGACACTATACAGCCAACGTGTACTAATGGTGACTATGCTAGGCCTAGACCGACTGGAGGGGCAGTATCCGAAAGAAAAGGGGATTGGTAGTGGAGGGGGCAGAGGGACAAAGCGGTTTGCAGGATAAGTTTTAAATGTTGTTCTTCTGCCGGCTATTGTTGGGACCCTTTAAGAGCATCGGCATACCTACGTACAGTCTCAATTAACCTGCGTGAAGTATAGTATTGGCACAAGGTGAATGTGGTTCAGGTGCAGTAAAGGTTGGATATAATGTGGTATAGCCTGACAGACTGGGGGGAGGGGAGGGGGCCTCAGTCTGTCAGGATTGCATACCTGCTGGCAGGTGAATATTTGGACACCGTATCGCTCTCTCTACCCCTCTCCTCTGCACCAAGACCCAGAACTTTCCTCGGCAGTTTAATAATCCCCTGCCACTCCTCTTCTGCCCCGGCCATGCTGGAACCTGTAGTTCAGAAAGACAGTTCCTATATTACAGGGCTGCAATTCCAGACTACAATTCCCAGGATTCCAAGCGCCCTGCATTGAAGTCTATGGGGTTGCTGGCTTTATCTTTCTCCCAGCTGGCCAGAGGAAGATGGTTCCGTATCTCAGTAGAAAGTAAAAGTAATCTGATTGTAAAGAGGGAAATGTCTCCATGTTTCTGTAGTCCAGCACCTGGCTACACATACAGGTAGGTGCATTATTTTACATTTCGAAGCTGCAGTTTCCATCACTTTGACCAATCTTAAAGCAAAGCTAAACAATATTCCATGTTGCAGACCCCTCCAGGAAGATCTACCCTATTGCATACCTGTTCTCAGCCCCCATTGGGGACTGCTTGGATTTACCTGCTCATCTGCGCCATCGTGACCCTGGGAACTTTCCAACCCACCTGACACTCTGGGTTCAGACATCTTTGCACCGCTTTAAAGTAATAAGTCAAACCACTCAATGCGTTTTTATATTCTATTAACGTTTTACTGAATTACTCGAGGAAGATTTTGTTGCACGAGGAGGTGATCAACTGAACTTTGGATAACAGTCCTAGTTCAGCAGAAGAATTCCTCCACAATAATACAAGTGTAAAGCAATCTGAGAATAACATTATATTATAAACACGTATGTACAATGGAGTGCCACTTGAACATGACCTGAAAGGATAAGTGAGAGTTAAGCGTTAGTTCTGACAAGACTTCTAAAGGGGGAACCCCAGGCCGGCCTAATTAAATTTTATTCCTAATGAGGGCCCTTTAGTAATGACAGTAATGTCCCAGTTGCAGTCCTGATGGTCTTCACCGGCAGTTGGAGCTCATTAACTATATCCAATAAGGTGCAGCAACAAGGCAATGGTGTGTGTGTGTGTGTGTGTGTGTGTGTGTGTGCGCACAACAAGCGCAGATCAGAAAGCAGTGATGGGCCCTTCTTGGCCAGGTTGGAGTCTGGTAGGCTGCGACCTCACTCTCCCGGTACAGAGAGGTCCATCGCACACCAGGCCCAGGAGGAAGAGAGCACGGGGCGCGTCCCCGGTACCTGCTACATCAGTAAACGACCTCTTGCCCACCAATCCTTCTATTACGAATGAACAGTGGAAATAGACCAGGACCTAGTAGAGCCTTGGGGTACCCCACTATTGACTGGTCTCTGTTCTCCATGAACCCCATTAATTACCACACTCTGAACTGAAATCTATTATTTAGCTAACGACATATCTCCCTATGATTGGCCAAATTCTGAACGATTTGAGTGCTCCGGTAACATTATGTTTTTTTCCCCCCTTTGTGTCCCGCCAGGGCGTGGTGGAGTTTTCCATGTGCTTGTTGTTCGCCAAGCTGGTCAGTTACACCTTCCTCTTCTGGCTGCCCCTGTATATGGCAAATGCCGGTGAGTATTCTCCGTTCCAACCCCCATACAATCTGTCCCCCTTAGCCAGAGGGACCCTCGATGGAGCTCCTCACCTACACCTGATAACTGCCTCTAATACACCCCCACACCTATTATTACTGTACAGGACTCCTCCCACCTGTGCCTAGAGGCCCCTCCCCCATACCTCTCTAGAGATCCTCTGATATGACCTCATATTACTTTTTGGAACCCCAACCACTTCTTCACATATCCTCTCCTGCTACACCTTTTGGTGCTGCAATATTCTACAATACTCCTCCTCCTTCCATGTAGCTCCTCCCACTGGTAACAGAACACTCCTCTTTGCTCTGCATCCATCCTGTGATCGATCTCCCCATTACTCGGTATAGTAAGTGTTTCCACCATCTTGTTCTCCTGACAGGTGGGATGGACGCTCGTCATGCTGGTGACATGTCCACTCTCTTTGATGTGGGTGGAATTTTTGGTGAGTTTGAAGTTTGGCATGGTGGAGGGATTGGTGGGCATTGTGGAGGGATTGGTGAGCAACAAAGGGTGGGCATGGTGGAGGACTAGGGGTGCAGTAATGGGTGGTTGGTGCACGCATTAAAGGGCAGCAAAACGTGTAGAGGGGTTGGAAGGCAGACTGAGGGTGGTAAAGGTTGTGATTGGTGCATGGCTTGGAGGGTAGTAAAGAACATGGAAGATAGAGAATTTAGGATGGAAGGACTGGCGGGTAATAAGGGTGTTGGTTCAGGGACTGATGGGTAGGTAACAATGGTGTTGGTTCAGGGACTGGTGGGTAGGTAGTAATGGGTGTGGATGGTTCAAGGACTGGTGGGTAGGTAGGAATGGTGTTGGTTCAGGGACTGGTGGGTAGGTAGTAATGGTTCAGGGACTGGTGGGTAGGTAGTAATGGGTGTGAATGGTTCAGGGAATGGTGGGTAGGTAACAATGGTGTTGGTTCAGGGACTGGTGGGTAGTAATGGTTCAGGGACTGGTGGGTAGATAGTAATGGGTGTGGATGGTTCAGGGACTGGTGGGTAGTAATGGGTGTGGATGGTTCAGGGACTGGTGGGTAGGTAGTAATGGTTCAGGGACTGATGGGTAGGTAGTAATGGTGTTGGTTCAGGGACTGGTGGGTAGGTAGTAATGGGTGTGGATGGTTCAGGGACTGATGGGTAGGTAACAATGGTGTTGGTTCAGGGACTGGTGGGTAGGTAGTAATGGGTGTGGATGGTTCAGGGACTGGTGGGTAGTAATGGGCGTGGATGGTTCAGGGACTGGTTGGTAGGTAGTAATGGTTCAGGGACTGCTGGGTAGGTAGTAATGGGTGTGAATGGTTCAGGGAATGGTGGGTAGGTAACAATGGTGTTGGTTCAGGGACTGGTGGGGTAGTAATGGTTCAGGGACTGGTGGGTAGATAGTAATGGGTGTGGATGGTTCAGGGACTGGTGGGTAGTAATGGGTGTGGATGGTTCAGGGACTGGTGGGTAGGTAGTAATGGTTCAGGGACTGATGGGTAGGTAGTAATGGTGTTGGTTCAGGGACTGGTGGGTAGGTAGTAATGGGTGTGGATGGTTCAGGGACTGATGGGTAGGTAACAATGGTGTTGGTTCAGGGACTGGTGGGTAGGTAGTAATGGGTGTGGATGGTTCAGGGACTGGTGGGTAGTAATGGGCGTGGATGGTTCAGGGACTGGTTGGTAGGTAGTAATGGTTCAGGGACTGATGGGTAGGCAGTAATGGTGTTGGTTCAGGGACTGGTGGGTAGTAATGGGCGTGGATGGTTCAGGGACTGGTTGGTAGGTAGTAATGGTTCAGGGACTGATGGGTAGGTAGTAATGGTGTTGGTTCAGGGACTGGTGGGTAGAAATGGCTCAGGGACTGGTGGGTAGCAATGGTTCACAATAAATACGGTATAATTGTATTTCTAGGTGGAATTCTAGCCGGTGTGATCTCCGATAAATCTCACAAACGTGCCACAACCTGCGGAGTCATGCTGATGTGCGCCGCCCCCACTGTGAGTACCGATACGGCACAAGGTGATCAATAGATGGGAAAATACCAGGCGTCTTTTTTTTTTTTTTTTTTTATACTAATATATCGTAACACACAACAGGATCTGATTTGGAGAGGAGGGTCATCCCTGGCAGAGCAGTGACATCACTGATGACATCACACTGATCTATATAACACGCATGGTCAGAAGGGAGGGATCTAATATAGGGGGCGGGGTCATGCCTGATGACATCACAGTGCTGTATGAGTCAGTACTGCCTGCAGTGTGATGTAATGTATACTATGCCGGGGGTCTGATTCTTGTCTTTCCACCCACAGCTCTATTTCTTCTCTGCCGTCAGTAGAACGGGTCCGGTGTTCACCGTGTGTGAGTATTGACCTCCTCTCATCCTCTTCTGTCCCATCTGGAGGAAGGACAAGTGTCAGTGACCAATCAGAGAAATGACAGCTGCAATCTGATTGGTGGCTATGGGCAGACGCTCTCCTTGCCTCCATAGGACAATGTCTGTCATGTATGTATTCCTGGTGTACACGCCATGGTCACTCATGTCCCTCTACCTTCCAGTGATGCTGCTGGTGTGCGGAGCTCTGGTGAACGGGCCGTACTCCCTGATCACAACGGCCGTGTCTGCTGACCTGGTGAGTCTTCCAATTCTGTCATTCTGATGTCATAGTGTACGCCGGACAACCGCCTCACTTTAGACAACTATTTGCCTAATGTGGGGGAGGGTTAAGACAGTATGGCGGTTATAACCCATTTCCCCCGAATCTCCTCCGTCTCTTCACAGGGGACGCACAAGTCACTCAAAGGAAACGCACACGCCCTTTCTACAGTGACGGCCATCATAGACGGTACCGGATCTGTAGGTGAGACCCCGACTTTACCATTTCCTGCTACCGATCACCCACAATATTCCCAACTCTCCCATTCCCAGTATCCCCTGCTGCAGTGTCCCCTTCCCCTGGATCAACCCCCCCCCCTCCATGGTCCCCTTCCCCGGGATCATTCCCCCCTCCATGGTCCCCTTCCCCGGGATCAACCCCCCCCTCCATGGTCCCCTTCCCCGGGATCATCTCCCCCCCCCCCTCCATGGTCCCCTTCCCCGGGATCAACCCCCCCCCCCTCCATGGTCCCCTTCCCCGGGATAAACCCCCCCTCCATGGTCCCCTTCCCCGGGATAAACCCCCCCTCCATGGTCCCCTTCCCCGGGATAAACCCCCCCCTCCATGGTCCCCTTCCCCGGGATCAAACCCCCCCCTCCATGGTCCCCTTCCCCGGGATCAACCCCCTTCCCCGGGATCATCCCCCTCCCCCCATGTCCCCTTCCCTGGGATCTCTTCTTCTCCCCCCCCCCCCCCATTCGTGTCCCCCTTCCCCGGGATCTCTTCTTCTCCGTCCCCTTCTCCGGGATCTCTTCTTCTTCCCCTCCCTCCCATCATGTCCCCTTCACCGGGATCTCTTTTCCCATCTCAGTATTTATTCCCAGCATTCCTCCGGTGTTCCCCTCCTGTGTTTTTCTTGACAATAACCCCCACCCCCTCCTCCAATGTTCCCTACCGGCATCCATCTATCCCTGTGTTCCCCTCCTCCATTGTGACTCTCCACCCCTCTCCCTCCAGGCGCTGCTCTCGGCCCCCTGTTGGCGGGACTCCTGTCACCGTACGGTTGGCACAACGTCTTCTTCATGCTGATGATGAGTGATGCCTTTGCCTTGTTGGTGAGTGTTGTCAGAATGATGGAGACCACTAGGTAATAAGTCCCACCCTCTCTATGACATCACATATTTATGACCTCACATACACACCTTCTGTCACATTGTACTGCTGATCATAGCACTGGCTGTGGTGACCGCTTATGTATGATGTCATTTCTCTGCCTGTGATGTCACCGGTTTATGGTGTCATTTCTCTGCCTGTGATGGAGCGCACGTTCTTTCCGATCATCGCTCTTCTGTGTGTCTGTACTTCCCTCTCTGATGTCATTTGTCTCTCTCTGATGTCATTTTCTTTTCTCTCAGTTCTTGTTGCGTCTGATAAGAAAGGAGCTGAATTGCAGGAGGCCGGCGGGAGGAGAACAGACCGAGTAAGTGACGTCTTGTTGGATGCGGGTGCTCGGGGCACAGAGGAGTAATGGGGGGGGAGGGAGGAGGAGAAGAAGAGGGAGAGAGAAAAGTAGTATTCCCCCCCTCCCCATCTAACTTAGGGGGGAGAAAATGATGTGACCTCACCCTCCCTCAATAGAAACTTCCACATTGGAGGTAGAGGGCAAAAAATAATCGGGCAGGAGAGGGGAGGGGGGGCACAGAGTTGGGAGGGGATGGGGGGGACAGGCAGGAGAGGGGAGGGGGGCACAGAGTTGGGAGGGGATGGGGGGGACAGGCAGGAGAGGGGAGGGGGGGCGCAGACTTGGGAGGGGTGGGGGAGGGAGCACAGGCAGGAGAGGGGAGGGGGGGCACAGAGTTGGGAGGGGTGGGAGCACAGGCAGGAAAGGGGAGGGGGGGCACAGAGTTGGGAGGGGTGGGAGCACAGGCAGGAGAGGGGAGGGGGGGACAGGTGGCAGAGATAGGGGGAGGGACAGGCAGGAGAGGGGAGGGGGGGCACAGAGTTGGGAGGGGTGGGGGGGGAGCACAGGCAGGAAAGGGGAGGGGGGGCACAGAGTTGGGAGGGGTGGGGGGGAGCACAGGCAGGAAAGGGGAGGGGGGGCACAGAGTTGGGAGGGGTGGGGGGGGAGCACAGGCAGGAAAGGGGAGGGGGGCATAGACTTGGGAGGGGATGGGGGGGAGCACAGGCAGGAGAGGGGAGGGGGGCATAGACTTGGGAGGGGATGGGGGGGACAGGCAGGAGAGGGGAGGGGGGGTGCAGACTTGGGAGGGGTGGGGGGGGGAGCACAGGCAGGAAAGGGGAGGGGGGCACAGAGTTGGGAGGGGTGGGGGGGAGCACAGGCAGGAAAGGGGAGGGGGGGCACAGAGTTGGGAGGGGTGGGGGGGAGCACAGGCAGGAGAGGGGAGGGGGGCATAGACTTGGGAGGGGATGGGGGGGACAGGCAGGAGAGGGGAGGGGGGGCGCAGACTTGGGAGGGGTGGGGGGGGAGCACAGGCAGGAAAGGGGAGGGGGGGCGCAGAGTTGGGAGGGGTGGGAGCACAGGCAGTAGAGGGGAGGGGGGCGCAGACTTGGGAGGGGTGGGAGCACAGGCAGTAGAGGGGAGGGGGGGCGCAGACTTGGGAGGGGATGGGGGGGACAGGCAGGAGAGGGGAGGGGGGGGCGCAGACTTGGGAGGGGATGGGGGGGACAGGCAGGAGAGGGGAGGACGGGGCGCAGACTTGGGAGGGGTGGGGGGGAGCACAGGCAGGAAAGGGGAGGGGGGCACAGAGTTGGGAGGGGTGGGAGCACAGGCAGTAGAGGGGAGGGGGGGCGCAGACTTGGGAGGGGATGGGGGGGACAGGCAGGAGAGGGGAGGGCGGGGCGCAGACTTGGGAGGGGATGGGGGGGACAGGCAGGAGAGGGGAGGGGGGGCGCAGACTTGGGAGGGGATGGGGGGGACAGGCAGGAGAGGGGAGGGCGGGGCACAGACTTGGGAGGCGATGGGGGGGACAGGCAGGAAAGGGGAGGGGGGGGCGCAGACTTGGGAGGGGATGGGGGGGACAGGCAGGAGAGGGGAGGGCGGGGCGCAGACTTGGGAGGGGTGGGGGGAGCACAGGCAGGAGAGGGGAGGGGGGCGCAGACTTGGGAGGGGATGGGGGGGACAGGCAGGAGAGGCAAGGAGGGGACAGGCGGCAGTGATAGGGGGGGGACAGGTGGCAGAGATAGAGGGGGGGAAGCGGGAGAGAGAAGTCACATGGGTATTTCGAGGACTGATTGGTGGTTGAGGATCGATCATCACATGACCATCTCCTAGGACTTTGCGGGTCTCTCTTATGGCTTCTCTTGTATTTCAGGTGGAAGGAACATTAGGGGGTCGTCTCGGAGATCTGGTTTCCATGTGTGGACATCTTGTGGACAATCCCGTCTTTATCCCGATTGGACATCAATGGAGATCTTCCATACTATGGATATTTGGGGGGCTCAGACATTGGTGGGTTGCTGTTCTGACACTATCTTTGGACTATGATTGGCCCTACTGCCCCAAAATTCAGCCAATCACAGGTCAGCAATACATTAATATCATGGAATGGGGATTGTTCCGTCTCTACGGGGCTCCATCCAATGAAGGCCTCGTGTCATTTCTGGTGGGGGGGGGGGGGGGGGGAAATGTCTTTAATTCTTTGGCCAACACTCGGCAATGCTCACAGCTGGATTCTGATTGGTTGGGAGTGTCTTGCTGGGACAGGAATGGATGGAGTGTCCCCCGTGTCACTATTGTCCTGTATTGTACGCTGTGAAGGTGTGGGAATATTCTGCACCCCATCATTCCATCCACCATACCCGGCAATGTTCAGGGGGTGGGGTTAATCTCTATAGACCCCTCCCACTGAAGTCCAGCTGTATGGGTTCATCCTATGTAGTATACCCCTCCCCCTCTCTGTTCATAATATACACAGAGAGCTGTATAGATGATGTAAATTGTATTCTGTGTAGAATAATGTATATATTGTATTGTTCTGTACATCCCATAATATGTATATACGGTGCACACGGCACACAATGTTCTGTATATAGGAGGGCGCTATCAAGGTAAAAGATCTACAGACAAGATGGGAATATATGAAGGCCGTATGTCCTCCTCTGGGGGGGGAAGCACGTCCTCTATAGAGGGGGTGGGAAGCACGTCCTCTATAGAGGGGGTGGGAAGGACGTCCTCTATAGAGGGGGTTGGGAAGGACGTCCTCTATGGGGGGTTGGGAAGGACGTCCTCTATGGGGGGGTGGGAAGGACGTCCTCTATGGGGGGGTGGGAAGGATGTCCTCTATAGAGGGGGTTGGGAAGGACGTCCTCTATGGGGGGGTGGGAAGGACGTCCTCTATTGGGGGGGGTGGGAAGGACGTCCTCTATATGCCATTTTTCAGAGAATATGAATGAACACAAACTTCTCTCCTTCGTGGTCAGTGATTGGCTGAAGCCATTTATTATCAATCATCTGTGTTTACTTGTATTTTATATCATAATGACAACCGAAACTATCCAAATGCCCCTGATAAAAGTTTACATACCCCGGTTCCTAACACCATGTATTGCCCCCTTGAAGACTTCTGTGGTATTTGTGGACGAGGCTCTTCATCTTCTCAGATGTTCCTCTTGGTAAAAGTCCTCCAGTTCCTGGAAATTCTCGGTCTGTCTTCCATGAACGGCCCGTCTGAGATCTCCCCAGAGGGGTCCAATGATATTGGAGGTCAGGAGACTGAGATGACCAATCCAGAACCTTCACTTTATTCTGCTGTAGCCAATGACAGGAGGACTTGGTCTTGTGTTTTGGGTCATTGCCATGTTGGAATGTCTGAGTACCTCCCCTGTGCAGCTTCCTGGCCGATGAATGAAATGTTCCTCCAGTATTTTTTGATAACGTTCTGCATTCATCTTTTCATCAATTGTGACCAAATCTCCTATGCCTTTTGTATCTCGCACATCCCCAAAACATCAGCGACCCACCTCCATGTTTCACAGTAGGGATGGTGGACCTTTCATCATAGGCCTTGTTGTCTCCTCTCCAAATGTAGAGTTTATGGTTGTGGCCAAAAAGCTAAATTTTTGGTCCCATCACTCCAATTGACTGTGTGGCAGAAGGTTGGAGTCTTGTCTCGGTGCTGTTTGGTGTATTGTAAGCGGATACTTTGTGACATTTGTGTAGTAATGTCTTCTTCTGGAGACTCGACCATGCCGCCCATCTTTCTTCAAGTGTCTCCTTATTGTGCATCTTGTAACATCCACACCACATGTTTTCAGAGAGTCCTGTATTTCACCTGAAGTTATTTGTTTTCTTTGCATCCCGAACAATTTTCCTGGCAGTTGTGGCTGAAATTTTAGTTGGTCTACCTGACCGTGGTTTGGTTTCACCAGAACGCCTCATTTTCCACTTCTTGATTAGAGTTTGAACACTGCTGATTGACATTCTTAATTCCTTGGATATCTTTTTATATCCCTTTCCTGTTTTATACAGTCCAACTACCTTTTCCCGCAGATCCTTTGACAATTGTTTTGCTTTCCCCATGACTCAGAATCCAGAGAGGTCAGGGCAGCACTGGATGGAAGATGGAAGGGTCTGGCAGGAGTCCAGAAACTCATTGCCCCTTTTATACACACTAATTATAAACAGATCACAGGTGAGGATGGGGACCTTTCATAGACATTCAAACCCCTTTGTGTCACCTTGTGTGCATGTTATCAGGTCCAAATCACTGGGGTATGTAAACTTTTTTGATCGGAGGCATTTGGGTAGTTTCTGTTGTGATTATGATTATAAAAAGAGTAAATACAGATGATTGATAATAAATGGCTTGAGAGAGAATAAATATATTAGGTTGAAAAAAGACACAAGTCCATCCAGTTCAACCACAAAAGAAATCATACAATCCTATACCCACAGTTCATCCAGAGGAAGGCAAAACCCCCAGCAGAGCCATGATCCAATCTGCTAAAGCAGAGGAAAAATTCCTTCCTGATCCCCCGAGAGGCAATCGGATTTCCCCCGTATGTGTATTTGATATTCTCTGAAAAATGGCCAAGAAATCATAAATTATTATGTAAACTTATGAGCACAACTGTATGTAGGATGTACAACTATAGATGGTCCCATATGAAGGACGTGCCTCCTCAATAGACGGTACCATATGAAGGACGTACCACCTCTGTAGACGGTACCATACGAAGGACGTGCCTCCTCTGTAGACGGTACCATATGAAGGATGTGCCTCCTCTGTAGACGGGTCCCATATGAAGGACGTGCCTCCTCTGTAGACGGTCCCATATGAAGGACGTGCCTCCTCTGTAGACGGTACCATATGAAGGACTGCCTCCTCTGTAGACGGTACCATATGAAGGACTGCCTCCTCTGTAGACGGTACCATATGAAGGACGTGCCTCCTCAATAGACGGTACCATATGAAGGACGTACCACCTCTGTAGACGGTACCATACGAAGGACGTGCCTCCTCTGTAGACGGTACCATATGAAGGATGTGCCTCCTCTGTAGACGGGTCCCATATGAAGGACGTGCCTCCTCTGTAGACGGTCCCATATGAAGGACGTGCCTCCTCTGTAGACGGTACCATATGAAGGACGTGCCTCCTCTGTAGACGGGTCCCATATGAAGGACGTGCCTCCTCTGTAGACGGTACCATATGAAGGACGTACCACCTCTGTAGACGGGTCCCATATGAAGGACGTGCCTCCTCTGTAGACTGTACCATATGAAGGACGTGCCTCCTCTGTAGACGGTACCATATGAAGGACGTGCCTCCTCTGTAGACGGTACCATATGAAGGACGTGCCTCCTCTGTAGACGGTACCATATGAAGGACGTGCCTCCTCTGTAGACGGTACCATACGAAGGACGTACCACCTCTGTAGACGGTACCATATAAAGGACGTGCCTCCTCTGTAGACGGTACCATATGAAGGACGTGCCTCCTCTGTAGACGGTACCATATGAAGGACGTGCCTCCTCTGTAGACGGTACCATATGAAGGACGTGCCTCCTCTGTAGACGGTACCATATGAAGGACGTGCCTCCTCTGTAGACGGTACCATACGAAGGACGTACCACCTCTGTAGACGGTACCATACGAAGGACGTACCACCTCTGTAGACGGTACCATATAAAGGACGTGCCTCCTCTGTAGACGGTCCCATATGAAGGACGTGCCTCCTCTGTAGACGGTCCCATATGAAGGACGTACCACCTCTGTAGACAGGTCCCATATGAAGGACGTGCCTCCTCTGTAGACGGTACCATATGAAGGATGTGCCTCCTCTGTAGACGGTCCCATATGAAGGACGTACCACCTCTGTAGACGGGTCCCATACGAAGGACGTGCCTCCTCTGTAGACGGTACCATATGAAGGACGTGCCTCCTCTGTAGACGGTACCATATGAAGGACGTGCCTCCTCTGTAGACGGTACCATATGAAGGATGTGCCTCCTCTGTAGACGGTACCATATGAAGGACGTACCACCTCTGTAGACGGTACCATATGAAGGACTGCCTCCTCTGTAGACGGGTCCCATATGAAGGACGTGCCTCCTCTGTAGACGGTCCCATATGAAGGACGTGCCTCCTCTGTAGACGGTACCATATGAAGGACGTGCCTCCTCTGTAGACGGTACCATATGAAGGACGTGCCACCTCTGTAGACGGTACCATATGAAGGACGTGCCTCCTCTGTAGACGGTACCATATGAAGGACGTGCCTCCTCTGTAGACGGTACCATATGAAGGACGTGCCTCCTCTGTAGACGGTACCATACGAAGGACATGCTTCCTCTGTAGACGGTACCATATGAAGGACGTACCACCTCTGTAGACGGGTCCCATATGAAGGACGTGCCTCCTCTGTAGACGGTACCATATGAAGGACGTGCCTCCTCTGTAGACGGTACCATATGAAGGACGTACCACCTCTGTAGACGGTACCATATGAAGGACGTGCCTCCTCTGTAGACGGTACCATATGAAGGACGTGCCTCCTCTGTAGACGGTACCATACGAAGGACGTACCACCTCTGTAGACGGTACCATACGAAGGACGTACCACCTCTGTAGACGGTACCATACGAAGGACGTGCTTCCTCTGTAAACGGGTACACTGTTTATATATGAAGGTCACACAGAGATCACAATATTTATTACAAACTGTCTCTGTAAGAAGTCTAATTAGGGAAAAGTGTCTTCCTGGCAGCTTTTTTTTGTTTTATCTAGATGATCTCCTCTCCCTTTTTTATGGGTTCTGTCTGCTCCCCCTCAGGTCAGTCTCTCTTTCTTCTCAGGTCAGTCTCTGTACCGTCTGTCTCTCTCTCTCTCTCTCTCTCTCTCTCTTCTCAGGTCAATCTCTGTACCGTCTCTCCCCCTCCTCAGGTCAGTCTCTGTACTGTCAGTCTCTCTCTCTCTTCTCGGGTCAGTCTCTGTACTGTCTCTCTCTCCTCAGGTCAGTCTCTGTACTGTCAGTCTCTCTCTCTCTCTCTTCTCAGGTCAGTCTCTGTACTGTCTCTCCCCTTCCTCAGGTCAGTCTCTGTACTGTCAGTCTCTCTCTCTCTTCTCGGGTCAGTCTCTGTACTGTCTCTCTCTCCTCAGGTCAGTCTCTGTACTGTCAGTCTCTCTCTCTCCTCAGGTCAGTCTCTGTACTGTCAGTCTCTCTCTCTCTTCTCGGGTCAGTCTCTCTCTCTCTCTCTCTCTCTTCTCAGGTCAGTCTCTGTACTGTCACTCCCCTTCCTCAGGTCAGTCTCTGTACTGTCAGTCTCTCTCTCTCTTCTCGGGTCAGTCTCTGTACTGTCAGTCTCTCTCTCTCTCTCTTCTCAGGTCAGTCTCTGTACTGTCACTCCCCTTCCTCAGGTCAGTCTCTGTACTGTCAGTCTCTCTCTCTCTTCTCGGGTCAGTCTCTGTACTGTCTCTCCCCTTCCTCAGGTCAGGCTCTGTACTGTCAGTCTCTCTCTCTGTTCTCAGGTCAGTCTCTGTACTGTCAGTCTCTCTCTCTTCTCAGGTCAGTCTCTGTACTGTCAGTCTCTCTCTCTCTCTTCTCAGGTCAGTCTCTGTACCGTCTCTCTCTCTCTCTCTCTCTTCTCAGGTCAGTCTCTGTTCTCTCTCTCTCTCTCTCTCGTCAGTCTCTGTACTGTCTCTCTCTCTCTCGTCAGTCTCTGTACTGTCTCTCTCTCTCGTCAGTCTCTGTACTGTCTCTCTCTCTCTCTCGTCAGTCTCTGTACTGTCTCTCTCTCTCTCTCGTCAGTCTCTGTACTGTCTCTCTCTCTCGTCAGTCTCTGTACTGTCTCTCTCTCTCTCTCGTCAGTCTCTGTACTGTCTCTCTCTCTCTCTCTCGTCAGTCTCTGTACTGTCTCTCTCTCTCTCTCTCGTCAGTCTCTGTACTGTCTCTCTCTCTCTCTCGTCAGTCTCTGTACTGTCTCTCCCCCTCCTCAGGTCAGTCTCTGTCTCGTAATAATTTGTCTAAGGCTCGGCCTTGGTGATATTTTTGCACAGATAGTCGGAATCGGGTGTTCTTCTTCTGGAATGTAACATAATTGTGATGAAGGGCATTGATGTCCATACACTGTGAATCCTGACAATTGTACTAATGACTGGTGGCTGGTCCCATCTGTTGTATTTTATGATCTTAATAAAGGGGCTCCTGGTCCCATCTATTGATTTAAAGGCTTGGGGTCATTTGTTGGGTGTCCATCAAACATCTGAGAATATTTTGCCCTCGGTGAGGTGAACCAAAAATTTCACCAATGGCGCTGTGACCTCCCAATGAGAATCTCGCAGGAACCTGATCAGAGGTGAAGGTTTGTAGAACCGGCTTTTCAGGTAACATATTCAGTGCTGATCGGCAGAAAGATGGAGAAGATATTCATCACTAGGGATGAGCCGAACACCCCCCGGTTCGGTTTGTACCAGAACCTTCGAACGGACCTAAAATTCGTACGAACTTTAGAACCCCATTGTGACGGAACCGATCCCACACTCCAATTGAGTGCTTCCGTCAGTATATCCCGCTTCCTCCAATCTGACTCCAATCAGATATTCCAACCGCTTACAAGCCCAAAACAAGACGACATTTGCTTAGCTGCTCAACATGGACTGATTTATTAGAACCAAAATGCCAAGTATTTATAATACAGTAGAAGACTAAAACCGAACCTAATTAGCATGAGCTAATTATCTAAATCAACACTCAGACTAGTTGACTGAGGGATAAGACTTTTCGGCTCCTAGCTCACTAACAATTCAATTGCCGGTTAATTAGCACAAACAACAAAACAACAATTGGTGAAATACTCTTTAGAATCTGTCTCAAGTCAGACTAGACTTATTTACATTATACAAGACAGACAGGTGGCTGGAGGTGATGATATTCGCATCTAAGAGTTTGTGTCCCAATAGTGTGATTCAGTCTATTGCTAACATGGCAAATACATATCCAGAGTCTGTGTGTCTTGGGGGGGGGGACCTTAATCCAAGTAACACCACCTCAGGTGTCCCCAGGCATACAGCTCACAAAGAGCACCATTCCCCCAAATGCCAGGGCCCATAATCACAAGGCAAGAGGCTCGTTCCTAGCTAGGTCTGTCGCACCTGTTAACCACTTGCTTACTGGGCACTTAAACACCCTTCCTGACCAGACCAATTTTCAGCTTTTGGTGCTATTACACTTTGAATGACAATTACTCAGTCATGCAACACTGTACCCAAATGCATTTTGTGTCCTTTTTTTCCCACAAATAGAGCTTTCTTTTGGTGGTATTTGATCACCTCTGGGGTTTTTATTTTTTGCGCTATAAATGAAAAAAGACCGAAAATTTTGAAAAAAAAACGCATATTTCTTTGTTTCTGTGATAAAATTATGCAAATTATTAATTTTTCTTCATAAATTTTGGCCACAATTTATACCGCTACATATCTTTGGTAAAAATAACCCAAATTAGTGGATATTATTTGGTCTTTGTGAAAGTTAGAGAGTCTACAAGCTGTGGTGCGAATCGCACAAAATTGATCACACCTGTTGTACTGGTGGACTATCTCATTTCTTGCGACCCGAACAAGTCAGGAAAGTACAAATACCCCCCAAATGACCCCTTTTTTGAAAGTAGACATTCCAAGGTATTTACTAAGATGCATGGTGAGGTTTTTTATGTTGTCATCTTTTTCCCACAATTCTTTGCAAAATGAAGATTTTTTTTTTTTTCCTCACAAAATTTTCAATGTAATAGGTTATTTCTCTCACATGGCATGTGTATACCACAAATGACACCCCAAAATACATTCTGCTCCTCCTCCTGAGTATAACGATACCAAATGTGTGAGACTTTTACACAGCCTGGCCACATACAGAGGACCAATATTGAAATAGCACCATCAGGCGTTCTAGGAGCATAAATTACACATCTTATTTCTCAACCACCTATTACAGTTTTGAAGGCCCTGGAGCACCAGGACAATGGAAATGCCCACAAAGTGACCCCATTTTGGAAAGCTAACACGTATAATCTATGAGGCATAATGAGTCATTTGAATGGTTCATTTTTTTTCCAGAAGTTTTGGGAAAATGTGGAAAAAAAATGAAAACGCATTTTTTTTACGCAAAGTTGTCCATTTATAAGATATTTCCAACACATAGCATGTACATAGCAAAAATGACACCCCAAAATACATTCTACTACTCCTCCTGAGTATAACGATACCAAATGTGTGGGACTTTTACACAGCCTGACCACATACAGAGGACCAACATTGAAATAGCACCATCAGGCGTTCTAGGAGCATAAATTACACATCTCATTTCTCAACCACCTATTACAGTTTTGAAGGCCCTGGAGCACCAGGACAATGGAAATGCCCACAAAGTGACCCCACGTGGCACTGACAGATGGCACTGGAGGCAGATGGGGCTGACAGATGGGGCTGGCAGATGGGGCTGGCAGATGGGGCTGACAGATGGTGCTGGCTATTTGCTCTGGCTAATTGCTCTGGCAAATGGGGCTGGCAGATGGCACTGCGGCTGGCAGATGGCACTGGCGCTGGCAGGTGGCACTGGCGGCACTGGGGCTGACGGATGGCACTGGCACGTGGCACTGGCACTGGCACGTGGCACTGGCGGCACTGGGGCTGGCGGCACTGGGGCTGACGGATGGCGCTGGCAGGTGGCACTGGTGCTGGCAGGTGGCAGGTGGCACTAGCAAGTGGCACTGGTGGCACTGGCACTGGCGGCACTGGTGGTGGCACTGGCGGCACTGGGGCTGGCGGGTGGCACTGGCAGGTGGCACTGGCAGGTGGCACTGGCGGCACTGGGGCTGACGGCACTGGGGCTTACGGCACTGGGGCTGACGGATGGCACTGGCGCTGGCAGGTGGCACTGGCAGGTGGTGCTGGCAGGTGGCACTGGGGCTGATGGCACTGGCGGCACTGGGGCTGACGGACGGCACTGGGGCTGACGGACGGCACTGGGGCTGACGGACGGCACTGGCGGCACTGGGGCTGACGGCAGGCACTGGCAGGTGGCACTGGCACTACTGGCAGATGGCACTGGGGCTGACAGATGGCACTGGGGCTGACAGATGGCACTGGGCTGACAGATGACACTGGCACTGGGGCTGACTCTGGCACTGGCACACAGATCGCTCTCTCTTCTCACACGCTGTCTCTGTGTGAGGAGGGAGAGACACGGCAATGGGAGATGATCTCATATGTTTACATATGAGATCATCTCCCATTGGCAGCTGCGATCGCGCTGTGAACGGCCGCTTTGATTGGCCGTTCACGGCGATCTGTATTTGCCTGTCTCCGGGAGACACGGCGAATACAATACTTCCGTGATGCGCGCCCCCGGCGGCGGGCATTGCGGAAGTAAACACCAGGCCGTCCAGGGACGGCCAGGCGAAGGAAGCCACCCGCTCTAAGGCCGTCATTCGGCTACAGGGCGGGCGGGAGGAGGTTAAAGTCTATGGGACTCGAACGTTCAAAATCAAAAGTGCTAATTTTAAAGGCTAATATGCAAAATATGCAACAGACAACACCAGCAATAAGGGGTATCTTCAGGTGTATACTGTGCTGGAGGCACACAACACCCACTTTAACTCCTGCAGATACCAGAGAAAAGAACACACTGTCCCTGCCTATCTTGCTCTTTCCCTGCCCGCCGGAACACACCATACAAGGCCACCGCGCCTTATAGAGTGTGGGGCGTGTACTAAACCGCTCTCCTCGCTGCCGGTGCTGTGATTGGCCAAGCATGTGGGGTCACAGTGCATGCTTGGCCAATCATGAGCCAGCAATGCACTGCGATGGCGTAGTGCATTGTGGACCGTTTGTGCCACACGAATTTGGTGCGAACGGACCACAAAGTTCTGAATTCACCGAACAGATGAACGGCTGATGTTCGAATCGAACACCGAGCTCATCCCTACTCATCGCACAATACCTTGCTCATCTGTTAACCATCCAGACACCGCTCCTCCTCCTCCTCCTCCTCCTCCTCCTCCTCCTCCTCCTCCTCCTCCTCCTCCTCCTCACATGAAGGTTGTCTTCGGTTTCTTCCCCGTTCTCTGACTTCCTGGATGTTTGACGTTTTCTTACATGAAAACCAGAGCCGGGCGAAGACTATTTCTTCATGCACAAAGCCCCGCACTCGGCTTCCTGTACCACTTCCTGTCTAACTGGAAAACAATCGTATTTCTGTACAAACAAGAAACCGACAAGTAACTTTATATGGTATAGAAAGGATTTGAACGGCACAGCGTGAGACGGATCTCCATATAAAATATCACTGAATACTTTATTACATTGTATATAAAATATGATTTCACACTTTTAAAAAAATACCCATGACTAGGGTAGCCAGATAACTTACTTCCCCAGCAATACATGTAAACCTTAACTATTAACCTTAAAATAAATACTCGGACACCTGCTTGGATGAAAATGGCCCTCAACGGCCTTTATTTAAATAACAATAAAAAACTAAACTTTATTTTAATAATACAAAACTTGTAACAACTTCCAGTTACCCAAAAGACCCTAAGTGCTTTTTGGCTGGTCCCTGACGACCCCTTATTATTTTGAGCCTGTGATCCAGGCATGTACTGGCCATTGGGACTACAGGGAGTTTCCCGGTGGGCCGATGGCTCAGTGGGCCACTCTGATGTAAGGGGGCTGGTGATGGGACACTCTGATGTAAGGGGGCTGCTAATGAGACACTCTGATGTAAGGGGGCTGCTAATGAGACACTCTAATGTAAGGGGGCGCTGATGGGACACTCTGATGTAAGGGGGCTGGTGATGGGACACTCTGATGTAAGGGGGTTGGTGATGAGACACTCTGATGTAAGGGGGTGGTGATGAGACACTCTGATGTAAGGGGGCTGGTGATGGGACACTCTGATGTAAGGGGGTTGGTGATGAGACACTCTGATGTAAGGGGGTGGTGATGAGACACTCTGATGTAAGGGGGCTGGTGATGGGACACTCTGATGTAAGGGGGTGCTGATGAGACACTCTGATGTAAGGGGGTGGTGATGAGACACTCTGATGTAAGGGGGCTGGTGATGGGACACTCTGATGTAAGGGGGTGGTGATGGGACACTCTGATGTAAGGGGGCTGGTGATGGGACACTCTGATGTAAGGGGGTGGTGATGAGACACTCTGATGTAAGGGGGCTGGTGATGGGACACTCTGATGTAAGGGGCTGGTGATGGGACACTCTGATGTAAGGGGGCTGGTGATGAGACACTCTGATGTAAGGGGGCTGCTGATGGGACACTCTGATGTAAGGGGGCTGGTGATGGGACACTCTGATGTAAGGGGGTGGTGATGAGACACTCTGATGTAAGGGGGTGGTGATGAGACACTCTGATGTAAGGGGGCTGGTGATGGGACACTCTGATGTAAGGGGGTGCTGATGGGACACTCTGATGTAAGGGGCGCTGATGGGACACTCTGATGTAAGGGCGCTGATGGGACACTCTGATGTAAGGGCGCTGATGAGACACTCTGATGTAAGGGGGTGGTGATGGGACACTCTGATGTAAGGGGGCGCTGATGGGACACTCTGATGTAAGGGGGCGCTGATGGGACACTCTGATGTAAGGGGGCGCTGATGAGACACTCTGATGTAAGGGGGCGCTGTTGAGACACTCTGATGTAAGGGCGCTGATGAGACACTCTGATGTAAGGGGGTGGTGATGGGACACTCTGATGTAAGGGGGCGCTGATGGGACACTCTGATGTAAGGGGGCGCTGATGGGACACTCTGATGTAAGGGGGCGCTGATGAGACACTCTGATGTAAGGGGGCGCTGTTGAGACACTCTGATGTAAGGGGCTGCTGATGGGACACTCAAAATGTAAGTGGGCCGGTCTAAGGATGAAGTCCAGGGCCAAATTTCTTTCCCAGTCCAGCCCTGCTGTGATCCCCTCTTCGTCAGCATCTGTCCCCAGCCGCCAACTTGCCTCGAGGACTCACTAACTGACCACAGACCCCCAAACATGTTAGCCATTAATCTGGACTGACACCAGCCCAAACACAATGACTCCATCTCTGGCATGGGTCCCAACCTTTTTCAAATGACCCATGCATTTCTACATATATATTTTCATATATATATATAGCAGTCGCCAAGGACCCAACGCCACCGCGGAACAAGTGTGAAACCTTACACTTGTGACCGCCGCCACGCCAACAAAGCCCGGTGTACTTCATCTTCCAGCCCTAAGGCCCACAGATCAATGCCCACAGGGTTCAAATGAACCCCATCACCCCTCAAATACCTCCAGGTGTCCACCTCCAGCTCCCAATGACGAATGACCACCCCTCCATTCCGGGCCACAAACCTACCCACCTCCTTGTTTACCTTAATCCTGGTTTTATTCAGTTTTTCCCAGGACCGAGCCCCTCTCCAAGACATGCGGGCCACTATATCCGACCACACCACCGTCATATCTGGGAAAGCGGTACGGAGCCTCAAGAAATCCCACTGGATATCTTTGATCACCTGGCGCATGGGCCGGACCCCCAGATCATTGCCCCCAACATGGAGCACCAGAATATCCGGGGACCGGTCCAATGCAGCAAAACGATGCACCTCATGGACTACCTTATGCCACATCATCCCCAGAATCCCAATCCACCTGACTGTGCCTTCCTCCCTGGCCACCCTGAGTTGTCTACCTTCAGGCCTGACATCTGCCCTCCTGGCCCCCCAAAAAACAAAAGAACGTCCCATTATCCAAACGAGACATCTTGGGGGATCTGAAAAGACATAACCAAAGGAAAAACATTCAAACCCATCAATATTATTACTAGACAAAAACACCAAAACATAAAACAGCAAATCAGTACAATAGTTGTGGCCTAACATATAACCGGTACCTAGCCGATTCCCACCGACCTATCCTCTTAATGACTTCTGACGGAAGTCCCCATCGAGCTGCTTTAGTAGCCGCCCCTATCCTAAAAGAGTGGGAAGCATACTCACCCGAAGGAAGACCAGCCGCCTGCAGACACTTTCTAAAAACCGCAGAGAATTGAAACCTGGACAGGCAGGATCCATCCTGATGTACCAACAACGCCCCCTCCCCGGCGGGTGAAGTGCCAAAAACTGATACATAGCCGTAACTGGACAAAGCTGCTCATCCACCCCTTGAAACAACTCCACCCAGGCCCCCCTTCCTTCCTGATCCATCTTCGACTTCCTAATCCAGATCCTTACTTTTCCTCCTGAGCACTGGACTTCACTCCACCCCAGCAGTCCACCTGCTACCCTCCTGGACGGCGAGACCAGCTCCCCAATCCGGAAGGCCCCAAAGAACGGCAACACAAACGAAAACAGTACGACCTCGAAACCAGACGAACACACCTCCCCCAACACTGCCAGAACTGACCCCAGCACCGCAAAAGACACAGGGCGCCTGGAGTCTCGTTTTTGGGAACCCCTTCTGTAACCCCGCAGAGCCCTGCGGACCAAAAATGCCTTCGTGACATCCACCCTACCTTCCATCTGAAACCAGAACGCCAACGCAGCCATCTTCCGTCCTATGGCTGCCCCAGACACGCCTCTGGCATGATTAGCACATACAAAAAGTAACACCAGCATCTCCATCCCGTCCGAGCCCCCTATACCTCCTACCTCATTCACCAAGACCAACCATTCCTGCCAAACTTTCTGATAAGCCTTCCACGTTCCTGCGCTGAGAGACTGTCTGATCAATCCTGTGGCGACTCCAATGCAACTTTCCACAGCTCCTGCAGGCACGGTTCCCCCGCCCGATTCGCTTCCGGTGCCAGTTTGCGAAACGTGTCCCACTGGAAACGAGACAAAGCATCCGCTAAGCCATTGTCGACCCCAGGGATATGCACAGCATATATAAAGGCATTTATGCGCAAACAGCCAAGCTCCAAGCGCCGCAACAATCTTATCACCGGGGGAGAAGAAGCCGAGATGTTATTAATGGCCATCACCACCCCCATGTTGTCGCAATTGAATCGCACCTTCCTGTTCTCAAAGGCATCCCCCCACAACTCAACAGCTAAAACGATGGGGAATAATTCCAGCAAGACTAAGTTTTTGAGGAAACCCGCCTCCCTCCAACTCTCCGGCCACAGACCCGCACTCCACCAACCCTGACAGTAAGCGCCATAGCCACCCGAGCCGGCCGCGTCTGTGAACAAGACCAGATACGCATTGCCGACGGGCCCAACCTGCCAAATGGCCCGCCCATTGAATTCCGCCAGAAAGGAATCCCAAATCTTCAAGTCCTCCTGTAACTCCCTCGTCAATCTCACAAAGTGATTCGGCATGCGCACCCCCGCCGTGGCAGCCGCCAATCGTCTACAGAAAATGCGCCCCATAGGGATAATCATGCAAGCAAAATTCAATTTGCAGAGCAAGGACTGCACTTCCTTCAAGCGAAGTTTACGCTTGCCACCGGCCATACTCATCTCCTGTCTCAATGCCACCAATTTGTCCTCCGGCAATCTACACTCCATCGCCACCGAATCAATCGTGATCCCCAGGAAAATCAAGTCCGATTTTGGGCCTTCTGTCTTATCCGCCGCCAAGGGGATCCCAAATATTTTTGCTAAATGCTGAACTGTCCCGAGCAAAATGCCGCAACAACGAGAATCCGGGGGGCCTATGCATAAAAAGTCATCCAAATAGTGGATAATAGAACTCACCCCGCAACCTCCCTAACCGCCCATTCAAAAAATGAGCTGAACTGCTCAAAATATGCACAGGAAATGGAACATCCCATCGGGAGACACCTGTCCACGAAGTACGCCCCCTGCCAACAACAAGCCAACAAACACATGCTCTTGGGGTGTACCGGCAACAACCGAAAAGCCGACTCCACATCGGTTTTCGCCATAAGCGAGCCCCTACCATACTTCCTAACCCACGCTACTGCCGCATCAAACGATGTATAGGTAACCGCACGTGCCTGCGGGTCAATACCATCATTGACCGAGCCGCCCTTAGGGTAGGACAGATGATGAATCATCCTGTACTGACCCGGTTCCTTTTTTGGAACAACACCCAACGGGGAAACAACTAAACCCGGCAGCGGAGGAGCTACGAACGGGCCCGCCATCCGCCCTAACGCCACCTCCTTGGCCAATTTGGCCGACACCACCTCCTGATGGAGACGGGCCGACCTCAAATTATCCGAGATCGGTGGCACCTCCCGCACCATACTCGGAATCCTAAACCCTTCCCTAAAGCCAACCTCCAAGAACTGCGCCGCCGCCCTGTCCGGATACCTACTTAGAAAAGGAAGCATCCTTACCAGACTCACCGGCGTCATCCCTTTTTCCAGCGTTGTCCCCTGGTCGATAGTGATGGCCGAATGGTTCGCCCAGCGGTCGTTTCACGGTGAATTTCGGCTGCTCGCGGTCCGCCCAATCGGCGGACTATTGCCGCTGTTCGCCCGGCGGACTTCCATGTTTTCTGTGTAAAAGAACTTTGACCTATGATGACACATCCATCATGGGGTACAGGACAGCCAATTGAGACATTACAGCACATGGACACTTGGACATTCCCCCTAACTTATAAATACACCCGATCCGGCGGCCATTTTACATTCTTTCTTCTGTCACTATAGGGAGAGGTTGCTGTGTGGAGTAGGGAGAGATTGCAGTGACCCAAATCGCTAGCTATTTGGTACACAAAAGTTCTTTTCAGGACTGGTATAGGTGTTAGGTGTATATAGGTTTGCTGTGCTACTGATTCTTGCAGCAGCCTGAGTGTCTTTTGTCAGTGTAGAGAAAGGGACAGGACGGTGTGTGCTGCAGGGACAGTCAGTTTAGTCGTCATCATCATCATCATCATTAGCTGTTACTATCAGGTCCACAAAAGTGCTATTCCAGTTATTGTTCCAGTCTCCTCTGTTTTGTCAGTTTATATAGGGACAGGCAGGAAGCAGTGTGTCAGGCAGTGATGGTCAGTTTAATCAGTAGCTGTTACTATTAGTTCCACAAAGGTTCTTTTCAGGACTGGTATCAGTGGTATGGTAATAGGGTTGTACACGTATAATATTCTTTCTTCCAAATATAGAAAGAATATTATACTTGACTGCTGCCCTTCTGCTGCAGTCTGCTAATCATTCACAACTCACTTGTTCCACAAAGGTCCTTATAAGGACTGGTAACTTGATCTGTCTAGGGTGCTACAGTACTTAGGGTTGAGTGAGGTACAGTCTGCTATTCTGTAAGGACTGGTATAGGTCCACAATACATAGGGTTGAGGTGCACTACTGCTGACTGCTGCCCTATACTGCAGCAGTCCTTTATCAGTATAGGGACTGACGTACAGTCTGCTAATCATTCACAACCTACTAGTTCCACAAAGGTCCTTATAAGGACTGGTAAGGTCTAGGGTACTACAGTACATAGGGTTGAGTGAGGTACAGTCTGCTATTCCTTAAGGACTGGTATAGGTCCACAATATATAGAGTTGAGGTTATCCTGGCTGACATTATCCTGGATGATGAGCAGGAGCCAGGTCACCACACCGCTTCCAGTTTAGTGCAAATGGGGGCCTTCATGCTCCAGTGTTTTAACAGGGACCCCCGTATAAAAAGCATGAGGGTCAAGGACCAGTACTGGGTGGCAACGTACTTAGACCCCCGGTACAAACACAAAATGGCGGAAATGTTACCACTGTCACAGTGGGCTGTCAGAATGCAGCACTTCCAGGCCTTGCTTCGAGAAATGCTGCATTCTGCTTTTGCGTGCGCTGGCAGAGGAGCAATTCCCACTCCCAGAGAAGGATTTGCGGGTACCAATCCAACAGCGCCTGCAAGAAGAGGCCGGTTTGAAGATGTGTTGGTGACTTCGGATATGAGGTCATTCTTTCAGCCGACCCATCGACAGGTGTCATCCGGATCCAGCATCAGGGAACGCCTAGACCGTCAGGTGTCCGACTACATCGGGTTAACGGCCGATGTGGACGCTCTGAGGAGTGATGAACCCCTGGACTACTGGGTGGGCAGGCTTGACCTCTGGCCAGATCTTGCCCAATTTGCAATCGAACTGTTGGCTTGCCCCTCGTCCAGTATCCTGTCCGAAAGGACGTTGAGCGTAGCAGGGGGGATCGTGACCGATAAGCGTACTCGCCTAGCTCACGACAGTGTTAACTACCTCACATTTCTAAAAATGAATGAGGCATGGATCTCGGAGGAATTCAACACATGTGACCAGTAGACCATGTATATGTCGATAAACAATTTTTTTAATCGAGCACACAGACCTTCTTTCTTCATTTGGCTCACTTCCTTGTCCAAAAAAAGCACACCGTACTATATGCCCCTACCCTCCTGTTTGAAGAGGTTGAGCTGTGTCATATTTTTACTGGGGCTGCTTATTATGAGGGGCTCCCACCATCCCTGTGCTATGCTGACATCCTCCTGGGGCTGCTTATTATGAGGGGCTCCCACCATCCCTGTGCTGTGCTGACATCCTCCTGGGGCTGCTTATTATGAGGGGCTCCCACCATCCCTGTGCTGTGCTGACATCCTCCTGGGGCTGCTTATTATGAGGGGCTCCCACCATCCCTGTGCTGTGCTGACTTCCTCCTGGGGCTGTACCTCTGCTGTGCATATTATGAGGGGCTCCCACCATCCCTGTGCTATGCTCATTATGAGGGGCTCCCACCATCCCTGTGCTATGCTCATTATGAGGGGCTCCCACCATCCCTGTGCTATGCTCATTATGAGGGGCTCCCACCATCCCTGTGCTATGCTGACTTCCTCCCGGGGCTGCTTACGGTGCAGGTGTCAGTGCTGTATATCACGGTGCTGTTGTCAGATGACTCTATCACGGTGCAGGTGTCAGTGCTTTATGTCACGCTGCTGATGTCAGTGCCCTCTATCACGGTGCTGCTGTCAGATGCCTCTATCACGGTGCAGGTGTCATTGCTGTATGTCACGCTGCTGGTGATCATCTCCTGCACCCTCTTCTTTGCCTACCCTGGTCCCTGACCTTCCCTCTCCTCCATTGCCTTCATGCGCTCCACAGTCCTGAATTGTCACAACAATTTCCCATATAAAAAAAGAATGCTTGTAGTTGTCGATCCCAGATTCACCTCATACATGTGTTATGTCAGTGGCCATGTGGTGGGACTATGTGTGCACAGCTATTAATTATTTTGTGGCTGCAAATTTGACCTAAAGGTTGGCGAAGTTCGCCTCCCATTGAAGTCAATGGGGCCCGCCGTGAACGTTCCGGTTCGCGAACTATCGGCCGCGTTCGTGGTCCGCGTTCGCGAAACATCGCGTCGGAAGTTCGTCCATCACTACTGGTCGACCCTTGCCCTGCTTAAAGCATCGCAGGAAGGGGTGGCTCCCGCTACAGCCTGAGCACTCGTGCTTGTATCTTGCCGATGTCCCAAAACGGCACGTTCCTTCATTGAACTGCCAGCAGACCCCTTTCTTTTTAGGGGCCGGCCCCCCCTGCAAAAAACTGACCCGACCCTCTCGAAGATGTCATCAATTTCATCCAAAGACTCTTTGTGATCCCATCTGATGGAGGGGCGAACTGCCTTCTGCTGACGAAACTGTTCGTCATACCGAAGCCACGCCAAACCCCCATAAACCCTCTGAGCCTCAAGATAGCAAAACAGTGCCGAGCAATTTTCAGGGGCCTTTTCCCCGATCACACTTGTAAAAATCGCAAACGCCTGCAACCAGTTTGTAAATGTGCGCGGGATCAATCTATACCTCCTCTTCTCTTCCTCATCCTTTTTACTCTCATCCGGCTTCACCCGATCTAAATTAAATTTCTCCAAGGGGAGCAGGGAAAAAATTTCCACAAACTCGTCCTTCCAGATCTTTTCCCGAACTTCCTTCTTCAAATGAGCCCCTAAAGGGCCCTCAAAACACACGTATACCTCACAACGCGCTGCGTCCGCCAAACGCACCTTGTCCACATCCTTGTCCCCCTCCTCTGATCCAGTCTTGGTTCCCCCGGCGTCCTTTTCCATCTGCGTCTCCGCCGTCACCGACACCTTCTGCGCGTCCCCCCCCCCCCCCCCGCCAGACGTCCTCCCACCCACTGCAGGCGGAAGAACCCACGGTGTCACTGGAGCTGGGGGTCTCACATCCCCCGGTCAAACCGCGGTAGCAGCTCCCGAGGGACTCCCACAACCTCTGAGACCCTTCCCCCACCCCCTGCCCGGACTGAGCACTGCCCTCCCCTACCCCCCTCCCTCCCACAACCCCCCCGCTCCCCCCCTAAAACCCCCCTCCCCCCAAGACAACCCCGCTCCCCCCCTTACACCCCCCCGCCCCACAAGACAATGCAGAGTGTGAGCACTCACCAGGCTGTCCCAGGCGATAGAAACCTCCAGCCGCCCCACCGGACACTCCTGCAGCCTCCTGGGGATCTTCAGACAGTTCTCCCTCCTCACTGCTGCTGCCCGCCCGGTCCACCGATCGTTGTGACAGCTGTTGCCTTCAGGTCCTCCTCTCCCCCTGGGCACTGCAGCACTGGGCACTGGAGAAAAGCTGTCTTCCCTCTGAGGGTTCTGTCCAGGATTTGAAAGTGGCGCCGAAACGATGACGTCATCAAGCCGCGCCTCACTCCCAGCCACCGCACAGGCATTCTGACGGCCAGCCCTGCCAGGACCCACACTGAGCCTGGAGGCGGAGCCTCCCGACCGACGCGAATCCCTGGCGCGATCCTGGACACTGCCAGCAGCCAAAATGGAGACTCCACGAGGTAAGCCCCCAGCTGCCTCAACTCCCGCACTGGTGCCCGCTTGTCTGCTTCTCCCCCGGTGGACCGCCCCCCCCCCCCCCCGACCTGAACATCGCCAGAGGTAGCAGCCGAATGGATCTGAACCACGGAGGTGGCAGGAGGGGGTGGGGGCCCGCCGGCCCCCCGAACCCCCCCCCAGGACTTTGCCATGGACGGGGATTCCTTCCAGGCCACCCGCTCGGTGCCCGGGGTGTCCGCTCGGCGGGGGGACCTGAAGGGGCCCAGCTGGGGCTCCCATAACGGCGTCGAGTCCTGGGGGTGTTGTCTGGGCTCAGGCGCTCCGGGCGTCTGGACCTCCGAGCACGCATCTGGACAGGCCCTGCTGTGGAAGGACCCTGTCCTACCCCCTGCAGCGTGGCAGCAATCTGGCCCTGAAGCCACTCCGTGCCATGAGCCTCCGCTGCTTCCCTAAGCTGCGCCCAAAGATCCTGCAACCCACTCATCCTAACTAACCTCTCTCTATCTGATTGCAGGACACAACGTCTCTCCTCGCTTGCTGACCCCCAACTGCTGACTTGCCCCACCCTGGCACATGGAAGAAAGAACCACACTCCTCCCCCCCCTTGTGACCATCCACCAATGGGGTAAGTACGTCTGCATCCCAAACCACCCCCACGCTGCCTTTTTCTCCAGCCCAGTAATTTCCCTGCACCCTGTCATGTATGTCCTGCGCTTCCTTTTTAATACAGCTCCGTACATGTCTTTCCCCCTCCCCCGATCGAGCCTGAGCGGCCCACACACCCCTCCTACACCCCTCCTCCAGGTTCAACGCAACCCCCATATTTTACCCACAAAAAGCTGGGTATTTATATCGTGTGCTGGCGCTAAAATGAACCGTATTTTATTCTTCCTGAAAATACGCCTTTGATAAACAGTTGTGGAAATATTATGCGACATAAAATTATTGCAACAATATTTTTTTTTTCCTACAGGGACTCTGATTACAGAAAATAGAGAACGTTCCCGGGGGGGCTGAAGAAATTTCATGTCCAAAAATGCAGATTTGTAGCTGTGAGAGGAGAAGCAATCGCTGTCCTGATTATTGCTGCTGTCATGCTGCCCTCTGGTGGTGATTTTAGCTCCTGCACTCATCCATTGTATAGTCCCAGCATTGTACAAATGTTTGATACTTTGCTGCCATCTGGTGGTGATTTTAGGTATTGCACTCATCCATTGTATAGTCCCAGCATTGTACAAATGTCTGATACTTTGCTGCCACCTGGTGGTGATTTTAGGTATTGCACTCATCCATTGTATAGTCCCAGCATTGTACAAATGTCTGATACTTTGCTGCCATCTGGTGGTGATTTTAGGTATTGCACTCATCCATTGTATAGTCCCAGCATTGTACAAATGTCTGATACTTTGCTGCCACCTGGTGGTGATTTTAGGTATTGCACTCATCCATTGTATAGTCCCAGCATTGTACAAATGTCTGATACTTTGCTGCCACCTGGTGGTGATTTTAGGTATTGCACTCATCCATTGTATAGTCCCAGCATTGTACAAATGTCTGATACTTTGCTGCCACCTGGTGGTGATTTTAGGTATTGCACTCATCCATTGTATAGTCCCAGCATTGTACAAATGTTTGATACTTTGCTGCCATCTGGTGGTGATTTTAGGTATTGCACTCATCCATTGTATAGTCCCAGCATTGTACAAATGTCTGATACTTTGCTGCCATCTGGTGGTGATTTTAGGTATTGCACTCATCCATTGTATAGTCCCAGCATTGTACAAATGTCTGATACTTTGCTGCCATCTGGTGGTGATTTTGGGTATTGCACTCAACCATTGTATACTCCCAGCATTGTACAAATGTCTGCTACTTTGCTGCCATCTGGTGGTGATTTTAGGTATTGCACTCATCCATTGTATAGTCCCAGCATTGTACAAATGTCTGATACTTTGCTGCCATCTGGTGGTGATTTTAGGTATTGCACTCATCCATTGTATAGTCCCAGCATTGTACAAATGTCTGATACTTTGCTGCCATCTGGTGGTAATTTTAGGTATTGCACTCATCCATTGTATAGTCCCAGCATTGTACAAATGTCTGATACTTTGCTGCCATCTGGTGGTGATTTTAGGTATTGCACTCATACATTGTATAGTCCCAGCATTGTACAAATGTCTGCTACTTTGCTGCCATCTGGTGGTGATTTTAGGTATTGCCCTCATCCATTGTATAGTCCCAACATTGTACAAATGTCTGCTACTTTGCTGCCATCTGGTGGTGATTTTAGGTATTGCACTCATCCATTGTATAGTCCCAGCATTGTACAAATGTCTGATACTTTGCTGCCATCTGGTGGTGATTTTAGGCATTGCACTCATACATTGTATAGTCCCAGCATTGTACAAATGTCTGCTACTTTGCTGCCATCTGGTGGTGATTTTAGGTATTGCCCTCATCCATTGTATAGTCCCAACATTGTACAAATGTCTGCTACTTTGCTGCCATCTGGTGGTGATTTTAGGTATTGCACTCATCCATTGTATAGTCCCAGCATTGTACAAATGTCTGATACTTTGCTGACATCTGGTGGTGATTTTAGGTATTGCACTCATCCATTGTATAGTCCCAACATTGTACAAATGTCTGATACGTTGCTGCCATCTGGTGGTGATTTTAGGTATTGCACTCATACATTGTATAGTCCCAACATTGTACAAATGTCTGATACTTTGCTGCCATCTGGTGGTGATTTTAGGTATTGCACTCATCCATTGTATAGTCCCAGCATTGTACAAATGTCTGATACTTTGCTGCCATCTGGTGGTGATTTTAGGTATTGCACTCATCCATTGTATAGTCCCAACATTGTACAAATGTCTGATACTTTGCTGCCATCTGGTGGTGATTTTAGGTATTGCACTCACCCATTGTATAGTCCCAGCATTGTACAAATGTCTGATACTTTGCTGCCATCTGGTGGTGATTTTAGGTATTGCACTCATCCATTGTATAGTCCCAGCATTGTACAAATGTCTGCTACTTTGCTGCCATCTGGTGGTGATTTTAGGTATTGCACTCATCCATTGTATAGTCCCAGCATTGTACAAATGTCTGATACTTTGCTGCCATCTGGTGGTGATTTTAGGTATTGCACTCATCCATTGTATAGTCCCAGCATTGTACAAATGTCTGATACTTTGCTGCCATCTGGTGGTGATTTTAGGTATTGCACTCATCCATTGTATAGTCCCAGCATTGTACAAATGTCTGATACTTTGCTGCCATCTGGTGGTGATTTTAGGTATTGCACTCATCCATTGTATAGTCCCAGCATTGTACAAATGTCTGATACTTTGCTGCCATCTGGTGGTGATTTTAGGTATTGCACTCATCCATTGTATAGTCCCAGCATTGTACAAATGTCTGATACTTTGCTGCCATCTGGTGGTGATTTTAGGTATTGCACTCATCCATTGTATAGTCCCAGCATTGTACAAATGTCTGATACTTTGCTGCCATCTGGTGGTGATTTTGGGTATTGCACTCCGGCAATGTGTAAAAGAATATGTAAATAATTATACAAATACCATAATAAAATAATTGTCATTTTGCTGCCATCTTGTGGTGATTTTAATAACTGCGTGACTCTACAGTTCATAATACAGGTCAGAGACATGCAGTGAGGGGGCCATGAACATAAAAAAAATAAATGTAAAAAAAAAAAAATCAACTTCGAGGGTCATAGCTCAGTGATCTGGGGTCACAGAGACCCCAAATTTGGGGGGGGGGGGGGTAGGTAGCTGAAGTCTTACCTCTCCACTGGTCAAAACCTATGGTCCTGGAGATACGGGACTCCTTGTACAGCCTGTCAGAAGCTACATACAGAGCGGGCAGTATAAATACAAGCTGACGCTCTCTGTATGCAGCAGACGGAGAGGATGAGATCACAGAAGCTCTCCTCACTTCTTGTCAGAGGCACTGAGCTCAATGGACAGCTTGGAGTCTTGGACCAATGGTAAAGCACCATTGGAAAACAATGTCCAATAGAAATGCTGAAGTGGAGGCACGCCTCTCACTGCAGTGTCATAGAAGGGGGTGTGACTAAAAGACAGACACTCCCTTCCAGCCACGCCCTCTTATCTACAAGGAAATACAGGTGTATCTTATGATTTACCCACAATCCCGTGTTTTCCTCACACAGGAGGGAGAATGAGAATCTTCTGCTGATGAAAAGATAAATCCTTTATTATTATTATTTTATAGAAGATCATCATTTATTATTCATCTATTTACTGAGAAATTACAACTTCAGTCTTCAGTAATTTGTCCGCTGAGCCCCCTGCTTGACTACAGATTTTGAAAGTAAATGACCTTAACCACTTGAGATCCTGCTTTCCCGGGACGACGTCTATTGACGTCGTCCCGTGCACGAGCGGCCTGTGCGCCCCCTGAGGGGCGCGCGCTGCACGCTCTGTGATCCGGAGTCTATGAGACTCGCCTGATTATAGATCGGAGCAAAGGGTCCATCCCGACCCCTTACCACGTGATCAGCTGTCAGCCAATGACAGCTGATCATGTGATCACAACAGCCGGTAATCGGCTATTTTTCCTCCTCTAGCTGACAGTGTGAGGAGAAAAAAAAAAGCCGATCACCGGCGGCCGTGAGAGGGACTTTAGTCCCGATCACAGCCAAGTCATCAGTGCCCACCTGCCCCCTGCCAGTGCAACCTAATTAAAGTAAAAGTGCCACCCATCAGTACCACCCATTAGTGCCCATAGTGCCACCCATTAGTGCCCACAGTGCCACCTATCAGTGCCCACAATCTGCCTCAACAACAATGCTGCACCTCATATGCCACAAATCCGTGCCCATCAGTGTCATCTACCAGTGCCACCTATCAGAGCCACCTATCAGTGCCCATCAGTCCCATCTATCCGTGCCCATCCGTGCCACCCATCCGTGCCATCTTATCTGTGCCCATCAGTGCTGCCTTATCTGTGCCTATCAGTACCGCCTTATCTGTGCCTATCAGTGCCCACCAGTGCCGCCTCATCAGCGCATTTCAATGAAGGAGAAAAATGACCTGTTTGCAAAATTTTATAACAAACTATTAAACATGATTTTTTATTTTGCATCTTTTTTTGTTTGTTTAGCAAAAAATAAAACTCCGAGCTGTGATTAAATACCCCCAAAAGAAAGCTCTATTTGTGGGAAAAAAATGATAAAAATGTCATTTGGGTACAGTGTTGTATGACCGCGTAATTGTCATTCAAAGTGCATCAGCGCTGAAAGCTGAAAATTGGTCTGGGCAGGAGGGGGGTTTAAGTGCCCAGTAAGCAAGTGGTTAAAAACAATAAATAATCATTATTTGTATATTATTTATGGTAATTAACCCCTTCCCACCCAGGCCCATTCTGACACTTCTCTCCTTCATGTAAAAATCATCATTTTATTGATAGAAAATTGCTCAGAACCCCCCACATATTATATATATATATATATATATATATTTAGCAGACACCCCAGGGAATAAAATGGTGGTTGTTGCAACTTTTTATGTTACTCTGTATTTGCGCAGCAATTTTTCAAATATGTTTTTTTTTTTTCGAAAAAAAAAAACAGTTTAATGAATAAAAATAACAAAAGAAAACAGTAAAGTTTTCCCGATTTGTTTATCTAATGTAAAAGATGACGCTGCACCGAGTAAATAGATACCCAACATGTCACCCTTGTGGAATGGGGACAACGTTCAGTACTTATAAATCTCCACAGGTGATGGTTACATTTTTTTTTTACAGATTCCATGTGTAGAGTTACAGAGGTAGAATTATCGCTCTGATGGCGGCGTATGGAACCCGCGTGTATTCGGAGCCCCTCCTCCCTGACTCAGAACGTCCGTAAAACGCAGAATCTGAACTTACAAAACTCCCAATGAAATCAAACTCGGAGTCTTCCCTAAAAGTGATAAGATATACTTTATATCGGTCAGAAGTGGTCAGAGACGTCTTTATGGAGAAGCTTAGGAATCTTTCTGCAAAGGAGTTATTAGGGTGACGTTCCCCAAAGTCATTGGTTGTCATGTCTTTTATTTCTGGCCATAGAGCGCTATGGGAGCCGTAGAACGCGATGCGTTGGGTGGTGCCCCAATATTGATCTGGTGATAGGACTTCCCATGCCGAGAGGCTCGCTAGCCACCCGCCAGCTCCAGGAACGAGGTCATCAGGAGGCTTCTTGGAGGACCTGTCAGGACAGAAGGAACATCAGAGGTAGGGTTGCCACCTGTCCAGGATTCACCCGGACAGTTTGGGTTTGGAATCCTGTGTCCGGGTTTCAGTCTGCCTGAAACCCGGACACATTATTTAGACTGGGCTGTGGCTCCCCAAGTAGCTTAGATAGTAACACAAAAATCTGTTGCCATTCAGGATCTGCTCTCTGAGGGTAGGTTTGGCATCACTGGGGGGGGGGGGGGCATGATGTTAGTAAGAGCAGTTTGGCCACACCCACTGTTTGCCGCAGCGCATTGCATTACCACTTTCCTTGGGGGGCACCCAAAGGTGTCCCAGGTCTTTTGTAATCCTATAGTGCAGGCATATCCAATTAGTGGACCTCCAGCTGTTGCAAAACTACAATCCCCATTAGGCATAGCAAGAATCTGACAGCCACAAGCATGACACCCAGAGGCAGAGGCATGATGGGACTTGTAGTTTTGCAACAGCTGGAGGTCCGCTAATTGCATATCCCTGCTATAGTGTATACTACGAAAAAAATGTGCCCATGTGCCGCTAAGGTGTTCGGGTTTGGCTTGAAGAAAAGGTGGCAACCCTAATCAGAGGACACGGCCTTAGAGGCCAACCCATATTGAAAGCCAAGTCCTCCTGAAAGGAATGTTCCAAGGTGGACACAACTAGAAGGCTCTTCTAATCTTCACACATCATATATCGATTCCTTGGAGTTTCCTGGCTCTGGGTGGGCGGATTCTTCTTATGGTGGAACTAAACCCTCCTCCTCTCCTTTACCACCAATGATCACCTTTAATTCATTTATGTAAAGTGAAACTACCCCCCCCCCCAAGTCCTCTACAGCCAAGGAAGCCGCCATCTTGGCCTCTGTTTGGCCTGCAGTTGCCATGGTGATGCACATGTGATCAGCTATGGCACCGACCATTGGAGGGTGTGGTGGGTCAGTAGAGAGATAAGTAGGCACAGTGGTAGCAGTGACGGTTCTCACCCCCGGCGTGCCTTCAATGCCACTGTAATGGTAAACCGAGGGGATTATTTCTGCTTTAAAGTGCAACCAAACCCATCGATTTAACTATTTACCAGAAGAGCGGCACTCAAGGCATGCTGGGAAGGATAACTGTCACTGCTGCTTGTGCTCCCAACTGAATTTCCCAGCACCATGGCAACAGCAGATCAAAGAGAGGCAGCTTCCTTGGCTGCAAAGTATTGGGGGGGGGGGGGTTTAGTTCCGCTTTACATAAATGGATAAAAGTTGATCATTGTAAGCACCCTTGTCAGTGGTAAATGGTTTGTCTCAACCCTCTAACTGACACTTGTGTTGGACAGCTTTTTTTTTTTTGCCACATTTACTGTGGCAGGTCGGCTCTCCTGCGTGAACCGACGTACCCGTACATCAGTACCCGTACCCGTACATCGGTCCATGCATGTGAGATTGCGGGCGCCCGCTGGTCCCTCAGACTCGATGCCCACCGGCCATCCCAGTAAAAGAAAAAGTCCATAAATCTGTCCCCTATTTTATAGACGTGATAACTTTTGCGCAAACCAATCAATATACGCCTATTGCAATTCTTTTTACCAAAAATATGTAGAATAATACAAATTGGTCTAAACTGATAAATACATTTTTTTTGTATATGTATTATAACAGAAAGTAAAAAATAATTCTTATTTTTTTCAAAATTGTCACTTTTTTGGGGGATATTTATTATAGCAAAAAGTAAAAAATAATGCGTTTTTTTGTATAGCACAAAAAATAAAAACCACGATCAAATACCACCAAAAGAAATCTCTATTTGCAGGAAAAAATGACGTCAATTTTTTTTGGGAGCCACGTCGCACGACCGCGCAATTGTCAGTTAAAGGACTCAGTGCCGAATCTCAAAAAATTGCCTAGTCAGTCAGGAGGAAGTTCTGGCTGAGTCGGGAGGATGCTCCAGGTGAGTCGGGAGGAAGTTCTGGGTCAGTTGGGAGGAAGCTCCGGGTGAGTCGAGAGGAAACTCAGAGTGAGTCGGGAGGAAGTTCTTGGTGAGTCGGGAGGAAGCTCCGGGTGAGTCAGGAGGAAGCTCAGAGTGAGTCGGGAGGAAGTTCTTGGTGAGTCGGGAGGAAGCTCTGGGTGAGTCAGGAGGAAGTTCTTGGTGAGTCGGGAGGAAGCTCCGGGTGAGTCAGGAGGAAGTTCTGGGTGAGTCGGGAGGAAGCTCTGGGTGAGTCGGGAGGAAGTTCTGGCTGAGTCAGGAGGAAGCTCCAGGTGAGTCAAGAGGAAGTTCTGGGTGAGTCGGGAGGATGCTCCGGGTGAGTCGGGAGGAAGTTCTGGGTGAGTCGGGAGGATGAATGAATGAATGAATGAAATACTTATATAGCGCACAATGCGAACTGAATCGCCTCTAGGCTGAGTCGGGAGGAAGTTCTGGGTCAGTTAAGAGGAAGCTCCAGGTGAGTCGGGAGGAAGTTCTGCGTCAGTTAAGAGGAAGCTCCAGGTGAGTCGGGAGGAAGTTCTGGGTCAGTTGGGAGGAAGCTCCAGGTGAGTCAGGAGGAAGTTCTGGGTGAGTTGGGAGGAAGCTCCGGGTGAGACGAGAGGAAGCTCAGAGTGAGTCAGGAGAAAGCTCTGGGTGAGTCGGGAGGAAGTTCTTGGTGAGTCGGGAGGAAGCTCTGGGTGAGTCAGGAGGAAGGTCCGGGTGAGTCGGGAGGAAGTTCCAGGTGAGTCGGGAGGAAGTTCCGGCTTGAGTCGGGTGGAAGCTCCAGGTGAGTCAGGAGGAAGTTCCGGGTGAGTTGGGAGGAAGCTCCAGGTGAGTCAGGAGGAACCTCCGGGTGAGTCGGGAGGAAGCCCTGGGTGAGTCAGGAGGAAGTTCTGGGTGAGTCAGGAGGAAGTTATGGGTGAGTCGGGAGGAAGCTCCGGGTGAGTCAGGAGGAAGTTCCGGGTGAGTTGGGAGGAAGCTCCGGGTGAGTCAGGAGGAAGCTCCGGGTGAGTCAGGAGGAAGTTCTGGGTGTGTCAGGAGGAAGCTCCGGGTGAGTCGGGAGGAAGTTCCGGGTGAGTCGGGAGGAAGCTCCGGGTGAGTCAGGAGGAAGTTCCGGGTGAGTCGGGAGGAAGCTCCGGGTGAGTCGGGAGGAAGCTCCGGGTGAGTCAGGAGGAAGCTCCGGGGGAGTCGGGAGGAAGCTCCGGGTGAGTCAGGAGGAAGTTCCGGGTGAGTCGGGAGGAAGCTCCGGGTGAGTCGGGAGGAAGCTCCGGGTGAGTCAGGAGGAAGCTCCGGGGGAGTCGGGAGGAAGCTCTGGGTGAGTCAGGAGGAAGCTCCGGGGGAGTCGGTAGGAAGCTCTGGGTGAGTCAGGAGGAAGCTCCGGGGGAGTCGGGAGGAAGCTCCGGGGGAGTCGGGAGGAAGCTCCGGGTCAGTTGGGAGGAAGTTCCAGGTGAGTTGGGAGGAAGCTCCGGGTGAGTCAGGAGGAAGTTCCGGGTGAGTCAGGAGGAAGTTCCGGGTGAGTCAGGCCACAAGGGTATGTTCCGTGATGTGTTACTGACAATACATTCTTGATTACTATATCCCCTTTTCCGGTGTAAGAACTGAGAAGAATGTATTTAGTACAGTTGTCTTCTCCTTGTCTTTTCTGACCAACTTCCCCGATCATCTCTTATGGGGCCTCACTTTCTTTTTAATAATTTGGGGGATTTGTTTTTTTACCGCTATGTGCCTCTGGTTGTCCATTTTAGCTGCCCTGATTTTGCTCTTAAACTTCTTATTGCATTTTTTTTCTTATTTATATGCCCTTTATTTACATTAAAGTTTAGCCAACCAGGTTTGACCTTAGCTCTTTTCGATTTGTTGCCCCTTGGGATGCCCAGGCTAATACCTTTATTTAATATATGCTCTCCCATTTTCAGTGTTCAATGTTTTTAGGGTTTTATCCCATTTCAATATCTTGTAGCTCGGAGCGCAGGGAGAGAAGTCGGCTCTCTTGAATTACGTGTTCTTGCACTTCCCTCGTACCCCTTCCTTTCCTATGACTTACATCGAATGTAATTACTCTGTGATCGCTGTCTCCTAAGTTATCCCGTAATTCCACCTCTGTTCTAATTATAATTAGTAATTCTAGCAGAGCGTTATCTCTAGTCATCCACCAACTGACCCATGAAATTGTCCTGCAAGACATCTAAGAAATGATGAGCCTTGGATGAGTGAGCAGATCCTTCTGCCCGGGCAATATGTAGATCAGGGGGTCTCAAACTTGCGGCCCTCCAGCTGTTGCAAAACTACAAGTCCCATCATGCTTTTGCCTGTGGTAGTCATGCTTATAACTGTTAGTCTTGCAATGCCTCATGGGACTTGTAGTTTTGCAACAGCTGGAGGGCCACCAGTTTGAGATCCCTGTTGTAGATAATTGAAATCCCCCGTTATAATAACGTTGTTCCGCCTCGTCATGTGAGCAAATTTCTGATATTCCCCACCATGTCGAAATCCTCCTCGTGTTTCAGCAGCTTCAGCTCTTCTGTCTTGTTAGGTAGACTTCTAGCATTGCCTTTTAGTTCTGTATGGTTGCAGGTTGTATATTGATTGTGTACTGAAAAATGTTTCCATTTTTGCTTCTTTCTTAGTATTTTTTGAAAACCTTTGGAATTTTCCATTGTTATTTCCACATCCATTGTTGTTTGGAAGGCTAATCACCGAATCTGGAACGGCCTGGGAAGTCCACCTTCCTTGACATTAGAGGACCCTCGGAAGCCTCAGCTAATGAATTTGTGATTATTGATCACAAGGGCCGGGTAGCTCAATTTATACTTTCTTGCCTCCTTTGTATTCTTTTAGGTAAGGTTGTCTCTTTTTCAGGACTTGTTATATTCTTAATATTCAAAATTTAATTTGGTTTTACAAATATATATCTCTGCAGAGTTCTCCTTTAATAGTGTGAATGTGAGCCTATTGAGCTAATGGTTTACAGATGGTGACATTTGAACTGAGCTCTCAAAATTCTAGAAACAGTCGAGACATTTAATGGATATTATAAATCTTATATATGTTTTTAAAAGGTATTTCTATGTAACTGATACTTTGGCATAGAGGTTGTGTGCTTTATGCCTCATACACACGATCAAACAATCTGGTGGAAAAGTCCGGCGGACTCAAGTCCGTCAGACAATCTGCCCATGTGTAGGCTCAGGCGGACTTTTTTTTACCCAAAAGTCCGGCAGACTAAGAAAGTAGTTTTGCACTCCAATCTGTCCGCTGGACTCGCATTTCGGCGGACAATCCGGACGTGTGTGTGCCAGTCCGCCGTACTTTTAAAATGAACAGACTTTTCCCGCCCCGAGAAAAGTCCGCTCATTTTGAGCGCAGCTCCAGGTAGCCGAAACCAGCGAAGGAGGCGTCGCTGGCCCCATCACCTGGTATGGACTGAAAGGGGAATCCCTACGCCAAAAAATCAGTGTGGGGGTCCCCCCTAGGTCCATTTCAGACCCTTATCCGAGCACGCTTCCCGGCCGGCCAGGAAAGGGGGTGGGGACCAGCGAGCGCCCCCCCTCCTGAGCCATACCAGGCCGCGTGCCCTCAACATGGGGGGGTGCCTTGGGGAAGGGGGGGCCGTGCAGCCCCCCCACCCCAAAGCACCTTGTCCCCATGTTGATGAGGACAAGGGCCTCTTCCCGACAACCCTGGCCGTTGGTTGTCGGGGTCTGCAGGCAGAGGGCTTATCGGAATCCGTGAGCCCCCTTTAATAAGGGGGCCCCCGGATCCCGGCCCCCCACCCTATGTGAATGAGTATGGGGTACAATGTACCCCTACCCATTCACCTGTGGAAAAAAAGTAAAAAAAAAAAACACACAAGGGTTAAAATAGTTTATTGCACAGCTCCGGGGGTCTTTTTCCGTCTTCGGGGGTCTTCTCGCCGGACTCCTCCGCTATCTTCTGCTCTTTTACTAGCGGAGGAGCCCGGCTTTCTTCTTCGCCGCCCCTCTCTTTTTCCGACTTCGGGGGTCTTGTCCCTCTCTTCGGGAGTCTTGTCCCCCTCTTCGGGTCTTCTTGCTGGACCACCGCGCCTTCTTCTAGCTCTTTTACAAGCGGAGGCCCGGTCTTCTGTCGCCGTCTTCTGTTCTTCTCTTCTGGAGATGTTGCCTCGTCGCTGTCTCCGGTCACAATGACAGGCATGCGGTGTGAGGCGACTTATATAGGGACATCACCGGATGATGTCCCCGCCCATTATGATGTCACAGTCCCAGAGGATGCTGGAGGTAATATTTCTCCCCTTTTCTGCAATATGGCTGTTTTTTTGTTTTTATTTAGTGCCACATTCGAACCTAATGTATTTGATGATGTGGTTCTGCCCCCTAGGATTCTATTGTGGACCAGGCGCAGTGGTGCTAGTCCCGGGGGGTCTATCCCAGGATCCCACATTTTGGTAAACTGCCTCCGCCCTTGTACGCAAGTTGCTTTAAAGTTAAGCCAGATGTAGAGTTTGATATCCCTCATGTTTCTATTTTCCTGACCCCCGCCCCGGGATGAGAGGCGTAGGGAGAGGAAAGGGAGTGCGAAGTTTAGGAAAAGAGTTCTTACAAAGAGAAAAGATCACTAAGAAAAGTCTCTTTTCCATCTACACTCATCTATTCCTATAGCATACAGACTTTCTTCAGCACACAGAGGGTTAATTGGCCATCTTTGGATTCAGAAGCGCACGGTCTCACATATCTTTTTAAGAACTTTCATTTTATATCTTTGAAACAAAAAACTAAATTTCAACTCTTTGAAGTTATCTGAAGCTACATTTATTTTGTATTAAATGTACAACTCTTCTACTTATTCTCCTATTCTTGTGTGTAAAATAAATCACACAGTTGGATGGAAGCCGAATCCGACATAATGAAGACCTTGGTCTCACAATCATCATTTCAAAGCTTTTACAATAATAAGCTATTTTTACAGGGCTCTCTGACCTTGGCAGTACACCAAGCTGTTAAATCGGCCCCTACATACCCTTAACCGCTTCAATACCGGGCCCTTCCCCCCTCCCCAATACCAGGCACTTCCCCCCTTCCTGCCCCCCCCAATACCGGGCACTTCCCCCCTTCATGCCCCCCCAATACTGGGCACTTCCCCCCCCTTCCCGCCCCCCCCAATACCGGACACTTCCCCCCTTCCGACCCCACCCCAATACCGGGCACTTCCCCCCCCCCCAAAACCGGGCACTTCCCCCCTTCATGCCCCCCAATACCGGGCACTTCCCCCCTTCATGCCCCCCCAATACCGGGCACTTCCCCCCCTTCCCGCCCCCCCAATAGCGGACACTTCCCCCCTTCTGACCCCACCCTAATACCAGGCACTTCCCCCCCTTCCTGCCCCCCCAATACCGGGCACTTCCCCCCCTTCCGGCCCCTCCAATACCAGGCACTTCCCCCCTTCCTGCCCCCCCCCCTCCCCATGGTTAGTGATTAGCTGAAGCCATTTATTATCAATCATCTGTGTTTACTCTTTTTATATCATAATCACAACAGAAACTACCCAAATGACTCTGATCAAAAGTTTACATACCCCAGTTCTTAATACCGTGTATTGCCCCCTTTACCATCAATGACGGCTTGAGGTCTTTTGTGGTTGAGGCTCTTTATCTTCTCAGATGTTCCTCTTGGTAAAAGTCCTCCAGTTCCTGGAAATTCTCGGTCTGTCCTCCATGAACGGCACGTCTGAGATCTCCCCAGAGGGGTCAAATGATATTGAGGTCAGGAGACTGAGATGACCAATCCAGAACCTTCACTTTATTCTGCTGTAGCCAATGACAGGAGGACTCGGCCTTGTGTTTTGGATCATTGTCATGTTGGAAGGTCCAAGCCCGTCCCATGTGCAGCTTCCTGGGCGATGAATGAAATGTTCCTCCAGAGTTTTTTTGATAACATTCTGCATTCATCTTGTCATCAATTGTAAACAAATCTCCTGTGCCTTTGTATCTCACACATCCTCAAAACACCCGCGACCCACCGCCGTGTTTCACAGTAGGGATGGTGGACCTTTCACCATAGGCCTTGTTGTCTCCTCTCCAAATGTAGTGTTTATGGTTGTGGCCAAAAAGCTCCATTTTAGTGTCATCACTCCAAATAACTTTATGTTGGAAGGTTTGAGTCTTGTAAGACGGATACTTTGTGACATTTGTGTAGTAATGACTTCTTCTGGAGATTCGGCCATGCAGCCCATCTTTCTTCAGGTGCTTCCTTATCGTGCATCTTGAAACAGCCACACCACATGTTTTCAGAGAGTCCTGTATTTCATCTGAAGTTATTTGTGGGGTTTTCTTTGCATCCCGAACATTTTCCCTGGCAGTTGTGGCTGAAATTTTAGTTGGTCTACCTGACCGTGGTTTGGTTTCAACAGAACCCCTCGTTTTCTACTTCTTGATTAGAGTTTGATCACTGCTGATTGGATTCTCAATTCCTTGGATGTCTTTTTTATATCCCTTTCCTGTTTTATACAGTCCAACTACCTTTTCCCGCAGATCCTTTGATAATTCTTCTTTCCCCATGACTCCGAATCCAGAGAGGTCAGTCCAGCACTGGATGAAAGATGCAAGGGTCTGTCAGGAGTCCAGAAACTCATTGACCTTTTATACACACCAATTACAAACAGATCACAGGTGAGGATGGTGACCTTTAATAGCCATTCAAACCCCTTTGTGTCACCTTGTGTGCATGTTATCAGGCCAAAATCACCGGGGTGTGTACATTTTTAATCAGGGTCATTTCTGTTGTCATTATGATATATAAAAAGAGAGTAAACACAGATGACTGATAATAAATGGCTTCAGCCAAACACTAACGAAGGAGGAGAAAGAGTTAACATGGCTGAAACTTGAATATAGCTGACAGAGGAATATTTCTTATTTTAGGGTCTTGTTTTTCACGATGACCGCAGTATAGAGAAGGTCCGATAATAACTGGTTCTGAAATGATGTCTTCAGACAAAGTCAGAACATCAGCATTACTTAGTTAAATTATGTTTTCAGGTAATATCAACCGTCAGCTAAAATACCAGTTTAAGACTAATGTCCGAGAGGCTATATGTTTGTATAAGGATTATGTGTCATGTGACGAACTCTGTCCTCCCTCCCTCCTCCTCCTCTGTACAATATTCTTTGTTCATAATTTGTATAAAGATGCAAGTTTTTCCATTAAAGCCAAGCATTCATTCAATGACTGTTTTGTCTTGTGCACTCAATGCTTTCCGGAGCTCCGAAAGAATTCTACTGATTGTTCCAGGTCTAAGAAAAATGAACCCTTACAACTAACCACAAGTGAAAGAAAAGATTTTGTGTTATTTATATTCTCTAAAAAATAAAAAAATAAAAATAAATCATCAATTCTGCCGGGGTGTGTAAACTTATGAGCACAGCTGTATCTGTCACGGGTTAGCCTGGAGCTCCTGCTTGTGTTTTCTTACCTCCTTGCTGCACTTTCACCCCCCCCTCCCCCTCTTATGGTTGAACTCACCAGATCCAATGGACCCCCCCCCCCAAGCAGTACTGCGTTGTGGGTCAGGTGGGCTTAGCCCTTGTACACACGATCGGAGATTCCGACGGAATGTGTCCGATCGGAGCGTTTGGTCGGATATTCCGACTGTGTGTGGTCTCCATCGGACTGTTTCCGTCGGACCAAATTTTCCAACTTGCCGGAAATATTTTCCGACAAAATGCTCCGATCGGACATACTCCGATCATGTGTAGAGAATTCCGATCGGACCAAGTGCCACGCATGCTCAGATCAAATTCCTACACCAAAGCTATTGGCTACTAGCCTGAATGTAGTCCCATCGTAATGAAATAACGTCATCACGTTCTGAACGATCAGATTTTCCGCCAACTTCGTCCGACTCGTGTGTATGCAACAGTTTCGGACAAAATCCGTCGGACAATATCCAACGGATTTGGTTGTCGGAATCTCCGACCCGTGTGCACAGGGGCTTAGTATGGTGAGCGGGGTGATGAAAACACCAACTCCTGTGTGCCATCCTTCCTGGGGGGGGGGGGTTTCAGGCACAGACATATGGAGAAAGAGCCGCGTAGTAAAGTGCGTCTCATTTTATTCATTAAAATCAATTGTTACAAAGTTCCAATCAATCGTTACAAAGTTACAATCATAAAATCAATCTTTACAGAGTTCCAAGGTGGAGGGAAAACGTATAATGTTAATATTGATTTGCACTCTCTCCAGCAGAGCAGCACCTGTGGAAGGAACCTTCCTACTAGAAGTTCACACATATTTGCACATTTCTTAAGCTTTCACTGGCTACATGCTTGATATATATATATTTTGGGATTCATTTTGTATGCACTAGAGTTGCACTTTATTGTATTTATTCAGGCTGTCGGCGCTGTGGTACTCATAGCCCTTTTTTTTCCATTATCTGCTCATCACTCCCCCCCCCCCTACAGCCAGATCCCTTCTGGCTACTTAAACTGCCTTGTTCATTCCTTTCCTGCCTTCGCCTGGTCAACATATCTGGAGATTCTCTGCTGCGTTCCTGTGAAAGACTTTGCCCGGCTGACATCCGTTCCTGATCTTCTGCTTCTGACTACGCTGATCTTTGGCTTCCTGATTATCCGCTTTGGCTTCCAATCCCTGGCTTATGTTCCGACCACATTTTAATTTTTTTACCATTACGTTGCATTTATTTGTATTTATTCAGGCTGTCGGCGCTGTGGTACTCATAGCCCTTTTTTTTCCATTATCTGCTCATCACTCCCCCCCCCTACAGCCAGACCCAGTCTGGTTACATAAACTGCCTTGTTCATTTCTTTCCTGCCTTCGCCTGGTCAACATATCTGGAGATTCTCTGCTGTGTTCCTGTGAAAGACTTTGCCCGGCTGACGTCCGTTCCTGATCCTGTTCTTCTGCTTCAGACTACGCTGATCTCTGGCTTCCTGATTATCCGCTTTGGCTTCCAATCCCTGGCTTATGTTCTGACCACGTTTGCATTTTTTTACCATTACGTTGCATTTATTTGTATTTATTCAGGCTGTCGGCGCTGTGGTACTCATAGCCCTTTTTTTTTCCATTATCTGCTCATCACTCCTCCCCCTATAGCCAGATCCCTTCTGGCTACTTAAACTGCCTTGTTCATTCCTTTCCTGCCTTCGCCTGGTCAACATATCTGGAGATTCTCTGCTGTGTTCCTGTGAAAGACTTTGCCCGGCTGACGTCCGTTCCTGATCCTGTTCTTCTGCTTCTGACTACGCTGATCTCTGGCTTCCTGATTATCCACTTTGGCTTCCAATCCCTGGCTTATGTTCTGACCACGTTTGCATTTTTTTACCATTACGTTGCACTTTATTGTATTTATTCAGGCTGTCGGCGATGTGGTACTCATAGCTCTTTTCCCCCCCCCATTATCTGCTCATCACTCCCCCCCCTACAGCCAGGCCCCTTCTGGCTACTTAAACTGCCTTGTTCATTCCTTTCCTGCCTTCGCCTGGTCAACATATCTGGAGATTCTCTGCTGTGTTCCTGTGAAAGACTTTGCCTGGCTGACATCCGTTCCTGATCCTGTTCTTCTGCTTCCGACTACGCTGATCTCTGGTTTCCTGATTATCCGCTTTGGCTTCCAATCCCTGGCTTATGTTCTGACCACGTTTGCCGTTTGCTGTCCTGTACCATTTCTTACCGTTACATTAAAGGTGTGGATGTTACGGCATTGTCATGGTTCCTCACCCCTTTCTCATGTTCTGTGAAGCCTCTACTCCCCTGAGGAAACGGTAACAACCACAGAGGAAATAACGTACAGCAGGACTTCTCCCGGCTCAGTGATATCCTAGTCCAGGGATGGCAAACCTTGGCACCCCAGATGTTTTGGGCATTTTGATCTTAATCTATATAGGGATTTTGTACCCCAACATACCAGCCACCGACCCAATTTATATATCTGAGGTGTATATCAGGGTGTGCCCACATGAGAGCTGTGATGTCCAGAAACATTCATATAGAAGACATTTCCCGCACTCAAGGCACTAAGGCACCTCAAGGGTTGTGTGGGACCCCTGACATGTAGGAAGACAGGACTTCAGCGAGGAACAATTCCCTCACTCAGGACAGGAAAGTGGCTTCTCCCCCCCGTGTGCAATCTCTGTCTATGTCTGTGAAGATCGGACTTCTGTGTAAAACATTTCCCGCACTCGGGACAGGAATACGGCTTCTCCCCCGTGTGAGATCTCTGATGTCTGGAAAGATCAGACTTTTGTGAAAAACATTTCCTGCACTCAGAACAGGAAAGTGGCTTCTCCCCCGTGTGAGATCTCCGATGTGTGCAAAGACTGGATTTCTGAGAAAAACATTTCCCGCACTCGGGACAGGAATGCGGCTTCTCCCCCGTGTGCGACCTCTGATGTCTGTAAAGGTCGGACTTTTGCAAAAAACATTTCCCACAATTAGGACAGGAATGCGGCTTCTCCCCCGTGTGAGACCTCTGATGTTTGGAAAGCGTGGACTTATCTGAAAAACATTTCCCGCAGTTAGGACAGGAATACGGCTTCTCCCCCGTGTGCAATCTCCGATGATTGGCAAGACTGGGCTTCCTTGAAAAACATTTCCCGCACTCAGGACAGGAATATGGCTTATTTCCTGTGTGAGACCTTTGATGTTTGACAAGTTCAGATTTTTTTACGAAGCATTTCCCGCACTCAGAACAGGAATACGGCATTTCCCCAGTATGAAACCTTTGATGATTGACAAGGTTTGATCTTTTTATAAAACATTTCCCGCACTCAGAGCAGGAATACGGCTTCTCCTCCGTGTGCAATCTCCGATGTGTGCTAAGACAGGACTTCTGTGAAAAACATTTCCCGCACTCAGAACAGGAATACGGCTTCTCCCCTGTGTGCACTCTCTGATGAGTATAAAGATTGTACTTCTGTGAAAAACATTTCCCACACTCAGGACAGGAATACGGCTTCTCCCCCGTGTGAGATCTCTGATGACTGTAAAGATTGCACTTCTGTGAAAAACATTTCCCGCACTTAGGACAGGAATACGGCTTCTCCCCCGTGTGAGTTCTCTGGTGTGTGACCAGTTCTGATTTTTTTACACAACATTTCCCGCACTCAGAACAGGAACACGGCTGCTCCCCCGTGTGAGATCTCTGATGTCTGTTAAGACTGGACTTGTCTGAAAAACATCTCCCGCACTCGGAACAGGTATACGGCTTTTCCCCCGTGTGCAATCTCTGATGTCTATAAAGATGCGACTTATCTGAAAAACATTTCCCGCACTCAGTACAGGAATAGGGCCTCTCACCTGTGTGAGTTCTTTTATGTACATTAAGGCCGGATTTAAATAGGAAACACTTCCCGCACTCAGGACAGGAATACGGCTTCTCACCTGTGTGAGCTGTTTTATGTACTTTAAGGGCAGATTTAAATAGGAAACGCTTCCCACACTCGGCACAGGAAAACCTCTTAGCAGTTGGAAGGACGGCACCGTCCCGCACAGTCTGAGGTACCTCGGGATAAGAGGAATACGATGGTCCGGCACCTTCCCTCTCAGTCTGAGGCTCCTCGGGATAAGAGGAATACGATGGTCCGGCACCGTCCCGCACAGTCTGAGGCTCCTCGGGATAAGAGGAATACGACGGTCCGGCACCGTCCCGCACAGTCTGAGGTTCCTCAGGATAAGAGGAATACGACGGTCCGGCACCGTCCCGCACAGTCTGAGGTTCCTCAGGATAAGAGGAATACGACGGTCCGGCACCGTCCCGCACAGTCTGAGGTTCCTCGGGATAAGAGGAATACGATGGTCCGGCACCGTCCCGCACAGTCTGAGGTTCCTCAGGATAAGAGGAATACGATGGTCCGGCACCGTCCCGCACAGTCTGAGGTTCCTCAGGATAAGAGGAATACGACGGTCCGGCACCGCCCCGCACAGTCTGAGGTTCCTCAGGATAAGAGGAATACGATGGTCCGGCACCGTCCCGCACAGTCTGAGGTACCTCGGGATAAGAGGAATACGATGGTCCGGCACCTTCCCTCTCAGTCTGAGGCTCCTCGGGATAAGAGGAATACGATGGTCCGGCACCGTCACGCACAGTCTGAGGTTCCTCAGGATAAGAGGAATACGACGGTCCGGCACCGTCCCGCACAGTCTGAGGTTCCTCAGGATAAGAGGAATACGACGGTCCGGCACCGTCCTGCACAGTCTGAGGTTCCTCAGGATAAGAGGAATACGACGGTCCGGCACCGTCCCGCACAGTCTGAGGTTCCTCGGGATAAGAGGAATACGATGGTCCGGCACCGTCCCGCACAGTCTGAGGTTCCTCAGGATAAGAGGAATACGATGGTCCGGCACCGTCCCGCACAGTCTGAGGTTCCTCAGGATAAGAGGAATACGACGGTCCGGCACCGCCCCGCACAGTCTGAGGTTCCTCAGGATAAGAGGAATACGATGGTCCGGCACCGTCCCGCACAGTCTGAGGCTCCTCGGGATAAGAGGAATACGATGGTCCGGCACCGTCCCGCACAGTCTGAGGCTCCTCGGGATAAGAGGAATACGACGGTCCGGCACCGTCCCGCACAGTCTGAGGTTCCTCAGGATAAGAGGAATACGACGGTCCGGCACCGTCCCGCACAGTCTGAGGTTCCTCAGGATAAGAGGAATACGACGGTCCGGCACCGTCCCGCACAGTCTGAGGTTCCTCGGGATAAGAGGAATACGATGGTCCGGCACCGTCCCGCACAGTCTGAGGTTCCTCAGGATAAGAGGAATACGATGGTCCGGCACCGTCCCGCACAGTCTGAGGTTCCTCAGGATAAGAGGAATACGATGGTCCGGCACCGTCCCGCACAGTCTGAGGTTCCTCGGGATAAGAGGAATACGATGGTCCGGCACCGCCCCGCACAGTCTGAGGTTCCTCGGGACAAGAGGAATACGATGGTCCGGCACCGTCCCGCACAGTCTGAGGTTCCTCGGGATAAGAGGAATACGATGGTCCGGCACCGCCCCGCACAGTCTGAGGTTCCTCGGGACAAGAGGAATACGATGGTCCGGCACCGTCCCGCACAGTCTGAGGTTCCTCGGGACAAGAGGAATACGATGGTCCGGCACCGTCCCGCACAGTCTGAGGTTCCTCGGGATAAGAGGAATACGATGGTCCGGCACCGTCCCGCACAGTCTGAGGTTCCTCGGGATAAGAGGAACACGATGGTCCGGCACCGTCCCGCACAGTCTGAGGTTCCTCAGGATAAGAGGAATACGATGGTCCGGCACCGTCCCGCACAGTCTGAGGTTCCTCGGGATAAGAGGAATACGATGGTCCATCTACACTGTGTGGTGCCGGATGGACATTTGAGGTAGTCGGGTTTTCTCCTGGACTATACTGTGTGATGTCCTCATCTTCTACTTCACAGTCTGGAGACAAAGTGAGACAATCCTCTGAGGTTTTCCTCATCTCCCGTCCATCTACTAAAATAGAAATACAAAGATTATTACTAGACATCAGCTGATTGGTTCCCCTAAACCAGGACTCCGCCCACATCAGGCAGCTTTGTCTCTGAGGATCTTACAATTCCCCCCTCAAGGTAACTAGTAAAGGGGTCCTCTGATCTCCTACCAGTTAATGGGTCAGGAGTATGTAATGTACAACATAGAATGGATTTAGTGTTAATGACCCACCTGTGCTGATCTCTGTAGGAGTGTCCTCCTCTACAAGTGTCCCCGTTATTCCATCCTCCTCCATAGACTGCTGATCATCCCTCACATACCTCTCTTCTTCTTCTGATTTCACCTCAAATTCTATATCTATCAGATCTTCACCCTAAACCAAGAGGAGGAGAGAAAATATCATCTGTACAATAAACTCACATAAAAAATACAAAAGTCGTCTCCACCAGTCCATGTTCTAGAGATACTCGGCTATGCCAACCTTGTAACAGTGGGGGATGGTGTGACCTTCCTGTGTGGAATCCCGGGAATACAGAGGACGGGGACATCTCTCTGGTGGGTTCCCATTACTGGATCCATCTGTAGGAAACACACACACTGACTGAATACATTGTTTCTATGTGTTTATCAGATGATGGGGGATCTAGGTGGAGCCTCCGTACTGCTCTCTCCTTTACAATAAAGTCTCCTCTTACCCGGTGATGTGAGGGGCGGCTGATTGTCCATCATGACGTCCTTGTAGAGATCCTTGTGTCCTTCTAAATACTCCCACTCCTCCATGGAGAAATAGACAGTGACATCCTGACACCTTATAGGAACCTGACACACACAATGATACACATCCCTTGTCTGTTACTGGATAATGTCCCACAATTCCCAGAATCCTCCTCACCTCTCCTGTCATGTGACCCCCCACAATCCTCCTCACCTCTCCTGTCAGCAGATGGACCATCATGGTGGTCAGTTCCAGGATCTTCTTGTTGATGGTTTTCTCAGGTGTCCGGGAGGGAGGTGGAGGCACCAAGATGGTCATGTGATCTCCAGACTTCACAGGAGGAAATCTCTGTATTTAGGAAAAATAGTCATATATCACATTCCCAGAATCCTCCTCACCTCTCCGGTCATGTCATGTGACCTCCCAGAATCCCCCTCACCTCTCCGGTCATGTCATGTGACCCCCCCAGAATCCCCCTCACCTCTCCAGTCATGTCATGTGACCTCCCAGAATCCCCCTCACCTCTCCGGTCATGTCATGTGACCCCCCAGAATCCCCCTCACCTCTCCGGTCATGTCATGTGACCCCCCCCAGAATCCCCCTCACCTCTCCGGTCATGTCATGTGACCCCCCCAGAATCCCCCTCACCTCTCCGGTCATGTCATGTGACCTCCCAGAATCCTCTTGACCTCTCCGGTCATGTCATGTGACCTCTCCGGTCATGTCATGTAACCTCTCCGGTCATGTCATGTGACCCCCCGGAATCCTCCTCGCCTCTCCGGTCATGTCATGTGACCCCCCAGAATCCTCACCTCTCCGGTCATGTCATGTGACCCCCCCAGAATCCTCCTCACCTCTCCGGTCGGGTCATGTGACCCCCCCAGAATCCTCCTCGCCTCTCCGGTCAGGTCATGTGACCCCCCCAGAATCCTCCTCACCTCTCCGGTCAGGTCTGTGTTTTATTAATAGAGATAAGAGTGATGTCACGTGACCTCCCAGAATCCTCCTCACCTCTCCGGTCAGCAGGTAGATGATCTCCAGGGTGAGGTTTAGTATCCTCTCAGTCATGTGACTCCGGTCCTCCTCCATCCTGATTGGTGGGGTCACCTGGTCTATGCGGATTCCTCTGTAGACAGACAGTGTAGGATTATCTGGACTGTATTGGTTGTATATTAGGATTGGGATGTAAGGGGGTAATAGGGGACTCTGCTCTCACATCTGTACCCTCTCTCTGTTATTGGGGTGTTTGTTGTTTTCTCTCTTATGGTCTCACCTAAACAACGATCTGATCTTCTTCTGTCCAGCTCCGGCCTCCATTACTGTGTTGCGGGGTGTAGGCAGCGCTCAGCGGAGAGGTCAGCGGGGGAGGGAAGGATTTATATTCTTCTTTAGAGGTTTCTGTATAGGGAACACTATTGGGGCGTTCTATACTCCTGACCCCTTCACTCTGCGTATTACGGATCGCTGACCTACAGCGGCATAGGCTTGGGTTCTATTTAACCATACCCCACCCCCAAGTCCTGACCACTTTGAAATCAGAATTTGGCCACACCTACCATTTGGCATGGCATTACACACCCCGCTCCATGCACCACCCCCTGACCCTCCCCCCATTCTCAGGGCCACTCATTTTTAAACGTTTCCAGGTAGGCGTATCTCGGCTTCAATTCTATCATTTTAGTGCAGGAAAACATTTGCCTTGTGTCCCCAAATGTCCAATCCAGGTGACCACATCCTGTCCTAGTGATGGTCGGACTCTACTCCAGGGCTTCCCAACCACAGTTCCACAGAACTCTAATGCTCCTCCAGAGGTTTCTAGGGGTTCCCTGAGCAATGAGCAGCTTCTGACTCTCAGATAAGTTCCCACCGACAACATTCATCTTTTTAGCCATCTGTAAGAGGCTACTTCTTCCCCCTGAGCATCACACCAATGTATCATGAGATGTAGATATCATCATTAGCAAAGGGTTCCCTCAGACCGGAAAGTTATTACAAGGCTCCTCTGTGTTGAGAAAGTCCGATATTCACTCTTCCTCATCTCTCCTAATGCTGGACCTCTTCTATGTGCTCCTCTTCCATGTGCTCTCCTAATGCTGGACCTCTTCCATGTGCTCTCCTAATGCTGGACCTCTTCCATGTGCTCTCCTAATGCTGGACCTCTTCCATGTGCTCTCCTAATGCTGGACCTCTTCCATGTGCTCTCCTAATGCTGGGCCTCTTCCATGTGCTCTCCTAATGCTGGACCTCTTCCATGTGCTCTCCTAATGCTGGACCTCTTCCATGTGCTCACCTAATGCTGGGCCTCTTCCATGTGCTCACCTAATGCTGGGCCTCTTCCATGTGCTCTCCTAATGCTGGGCCTCTTCCATGTGCTCTCCTAATGTGGACCTCTTCCATGTGCTCTCCTAATGTGGACCTCTTCCATGTGCTCTCCTAATGCTGCACCTCTTCCATTTGCTCTCCTAATGCTGGACCTCTTCCATGTGCTCTCCTAATGCTGGGCCTCTTCCATTTGCTCTCCTAATGCTGGACCTCTTCCATGTGCTCTCCTAATGCTGGGCCTCTTCCATGTGCTCTCCTAATGCTGGACCTCTTCCATGTGCTCTCCTAATGCTGGACCTCTTCCATGTGCTCTCCTAATGCTGGACCTCTTCCATGTGCTCTCCTAATGCTGGACCTCTTCCATGTGCTCTCCTAATGCTGGACCTCTTCCATGTGCTCTCCTAATGCTGGACCTCTTCCATGTGCTCTCCTAATGCTGGACCTCTTCCATGTGCTCTCCTAATGCTGGACCTCTTCCATGTGCTCTCCTAATGCTGGACCTCTTCCATGTGCTCTCCTAATGCTGGGCCTCTTCCATGTGCTCTCCTAATGCTGGACCTCTTCCATGTGCTCTCCTAATGCTGGACCTCTTCCATGTGCTCTCCTAATGCTGGACCTCTTCCATGTGCTCTCCTAATGCTGGACCTCTTCCATGTGCTCTCCTAATGCTGGGCCTCTTCCATTTGCTCTCCTAATGCTGGGCCTCTTCCATGCGCTCTCCTAATGCTGGGCCTCTTCCATGCGCTCTCCTAATGCTGGGCCTCTTCCATGCGCTCTCCTAATGCTGGGCCTCTTCCATGCGCTCTCCTAATGCTGGGCCTCTTCCATGCGCTCTCCTAATGCTGGGCCTCTTCCATGCGCTCTCCTAATGCTGGGCCTCTTCCATGCGCTCTCCTAATGCTGGGCCTCTTCCATGCGCTCTCCTAATGCTGGGCCTCTTCCATGCGCTCTCCTAATGCTGGGCCTCTTCCATGCGCTCTCCTAATGCTGGGCCTCTTCCATGCGCTCTCCTAATGCTGGGCCTCTTCCATGCGCTCTCCTAATGCTGGGCCTCTTCCATGCGCTCTCCTAATGCTGGACCTCTTCCATGCGCTCTCCTAATGCTGGACCTCTTCCATGCGCTCTCCTAACGTGGGCCTCTTCCATGTGCTCTCCTAATGCTGCACCTCTTCCATGTGCTCTCCTAATGCTGGACCTCTTCCATTTGCTCTCCTAACGTGGGCCTCTTCCATGTGCTCTCCTAACGTGGGCCTCTTCCATGTGCTCTCCCAACGTGGGCCTCTTCCATGTGCTCTCCCAACGTGGGCCTCTTCCGTGTGCTCTCCTAACGTGGGCCTCTTCCGTGTGCTCTCCTAACGTGGGCCTCTTCCGTGTGCTCTCCTAACGTGGGCCTCTTTCGTGTGCTCTCCTAACGTGGGCCTCTTCCGTGTGCTGTCCTAACGTGGGCCTCTTCCGTGTGCTGTCCTAACGTGGGCCTCTTCCGTGTGCTCTCCTAACGCTGGACCCAACCACCCCTGAGGACTATCGCTGGAATATGTTTGGAAGAATTGGGGAGATTGGGGGGTGTTGGGAAGGCAGAAGGGGGGTGAAGTGTTTTTTTGCACTCTAATATTTAATTAAATTCCAACCAAGTGTAGAAAATGTCATGAGAAAGAAGTTCCATAAATAAAATATAAACCCTGGATCAGGCGTTACAGCTGGAGAAACCTGAACTAGAGTCAATGGGCTGGCCTGATGTAGCTCCCTCCTAGTATAGGATGATCGGTACATTTCGTTTTTGGCTCTTCTCTAATTATTGGGGCAGCTATTGATTTCTTTGGGCTGTTGTAGATTTCACAGGCTGCAGGTTTGATTTCTTCCCCCTGTATTCTGGAGCCTTCCAAAACATAGAGGGCTGGGGGAGTCAAATGGGCAGCTTGAATATTTATGGTGCTGCAGCCAATCCCTGGGGAGGTGCGCCCAGAAGGTGGCTGGGGAGAACATAAATAGCCTGGAGCAGCCCAGTCTTTGTCCTGCTGGAGAAGTTCCCAGCCTCAGGGGCTGCTGCCCCTTTGAGACAGCTCTGCTGGAGTCTGCTGATGTTCACTGAGGTCCCAGCGATAGCAGAGCCGGGGGGGGGGGGGGGGGGGCGCTATTTCTAATTACTTTTCAAGCTGGGTATCTGGTGTGGAGAACTCACTGAGAAGTACCTGCTGGAAGGTATGTAGCTGCCCTGGGACATCAAGAGTACTGACCCGAGCTCAGGATCCTACTGACTGTGTACTGTTCTACTTTTGGGGTGCCAGCGGTAGCTCTCTGTGAGATGGCTCTTACAGGGTCTCAGTTCTGCCCCTCCCCCCCCCCCTTTCTTTCTGGATGTCACGGTCTGGCCTACAGATTTCTGTTTGTGAAATTCTTATCTCCTTGCTGCAGTGGTTCTTCTAGAGCTGTGATACCATTCGCATGGGCATGGCCGGCCTCTGCGCTCACCCGCGGGCCCGGCCGGCCTCTGCGCTCACCCGCGGGCCTCTGGTGACCTGCCTTCTGACCTTTGGAGGAGGTCCCTATTGTCTTATTTTCGGATAGTGATGATATGAAGCCATTTATCATCACAGGAGTTGTTTGGCTCCTTTTTAAATCCTAATGATACCAGAAATCCCCCAAATGTCCCTGATGAAAAGTTACCCTCCCCCACAATGTTTGGCCTCGGTGCAGACACACGCAGGAGGTCATTTCTCCTGTCTGTGTATAAACAGTCAACGAGTTTGTTAGCTCTCACGTGGATGCACGGAGCAGGCTAGATACCGAGCCAGGGAGAGCAGAAAAGAACTGTCAAAAGATTTGCGTAACAAGGTACTGGAACATTGTAAAGATGGAAAAGGATATAAAAAGATATTCAAAGCCTTGAATATTCCAATCAGTGCTGTTCAATCATTTATTAAAAGGAGTGGAAATTTCAGGATCTCATAATACCAAGAAAGATCTCAGCCCCAACTGCCAGAAGAATTGTTCGGGGTACATAGAAAAGCCCCCCGCAGGTCACCTCAGGGGGGGATACCGGCTGCTCTGGAAAAAGAAGGTGTGGTTGTTTCAAGGAGCAAAATATGAAGACACTTGAACAAAATTCAGCTGCACGGTGGAACCTTTCCTGCGCCAATGTCACAAAAATACAGATTACAATATGGCAGACGACGCGCCTCGCCCGCCTCTCTGTGGCGCAGTAAAGGCTTCTTTCTGGCACCTCCCCCATGCAGATTCCAGGCTTTGGCTCATTTCTCAGATCCTCTTCTGTCTCCTGGTATCTGTACTCCGCACACACAAGTCGTCTTCACGTCATCAGACGGGCCTACCGGGGGGGGGGGTTGTGATCTGGTTTCAGTTTGCTGAAAGCCCATCCCCTCTATCAGGGGCCCCAATGAAGAAGCAGGCTGGGGCTTAGACTCTGCGCCCTGCGGAACCCCCAAGGTGGTATTCAACAAGAGCTCCTAGCTACCAGCAAAACCCGACGCTGGAGTACAGACCATTCAAAGAAATCTCACCTAGTGAAGGGCGTCCTCCTCTTACAAGTCACTATTTCCGGAGTATCCCACCCCACCCCCACCCCCAATCCCTTCCCTCCAATCAGCTCTAAGAGCTCTCCTCACTGGGCTCTGCAGAGCATAACTTCAGCACTCCGCCCCTTCCTTCTGATGGCTCAGACAAGCTTTATAAATTCTGCACTTTGAATAGATGTAGAGAAGAGAGAACTGTAGATAAAACAGGTACAACTTTCTCTCATCTCCGTGTATCACGTGAGGCCGGTCACTTCGCTGGGGATACGGAGGATCTGCAACCACTCTAAGGAGAGAAGCAGAATTAGGGGACTGCAAGTGCACCGCAGGGAGACGAAACCTTCACAACCTTTACTGAACAATTACCACAAGCACATGGAGTGCGGTGTATGACGCGTGTATGACGCATGTATGATACAGTGACGCATACAGTGACGTCCGTTCTGTACAATCTACAAGCCTTCGTAGACTGGACTTGTGTCTGCATGATGTACAAAAAGGGCGTGCTTCCCAAGGAAGAGAGTTACTCATGAAACGCGTCGATCCGAAAAGCCACTATATGTACAAAATGGACATCTCTGTATACACACCTCAACATTTCCTCCCGCCTGCCTGCATTTGGGGAGTGGAAAGGAGCTGAAAAGGAGTGTGGTGCAGGGGGCGGCCTGATGCTCGGCACCACCCCCTCTGACAGAGGCGACCAGCCAGGATCACAGAGAGGATCTCCCGATGAGACCGCTTGGATCAGAAATGCCGCCTCTGTCAGTCAAAGTCCCGCCTCCCGGACCGCCTCCGGGGATAGACAGCACAGCGGTCCAATGCCAGGAAATGTAATCAGTGTGCCGTCTATCCCAGGAGGTGGGACTTTGACTAACAGCGGCCGGCATTTCTGATTCAAGCGGTCTCAGCGGGAGATCCTCTGTGTGATCCGGCCAACTCTCCTCCCGATTACTTCCTGTGATATGCAGTGAGAGGCCACACCGATGGGCGATGATGAGGTGTGACAGACCTAGCTGGGACAGAGGCTCTTGGAGGGGACAGAATGCGAGCCTCTTGCCTTGGGATTATGGGCCCTGGCATTTGGGGGGGGGGGGTGCTCTTTGTGAGCTGTATGTCTGGGGACCCCTGAGGTGTTACTTGGATTCAGGTCCATATCCCCCCAAGACACACAGACTCTGGATATGTATTTGCCATATTAGCAATAGACTGAATCACACTGTTGGGACACAAACTCTTAGATGCGAATGTCATCACCTCCAGCCACCTGTCTGTCTTGCATGATGTAAAGGAGTCTAGTCTGGCTTGACACAGATTCTAAAGAATATTTCACCAATTGTTGTTTTGTTGTTTGTGCCAATTAACCTGCAGTTGAATTGTTAGTGAGCTAGGAGCCGAAAAGTCTTATCCCTCAGTCAACTAGTCTGAGTGTTGATTAGATAATTAGCTCATGCTAATTAGGTTAGGTTTTAGTCATCCTGCTGTATATATTTGTGGGAGATCTCAAATAAAGGTCATTCCTGATGTCCTCCAAGACTGGTGTTGTCTGGTTCTTGGGGGTTCCTATAGCCAGATCCATTGGACTCGTGTTCCAGGACTTAGGAAGGGGTATACTGACGGAAGCACTCAGTCGGAGTGTGGGATCGGTTCCGTCACACGAGGCTGCACCGATGATGAATTGATGCATTGATAAGGTAGAGCTGATATGCGGCAATGATGAGTAACCAGTAATATACTCCATGCAGATGTGCGTGCATCCACCTTAGAGCCGTGGTGCGCAGGCCCGCCCCAGAGGAGGAGCCGTGTGTGCAGGCCCGCCCCAGAGGAGGAGCCGTGTGTGCAGGCCCGCCCCAGAGGAGGAGCAGCCGCCATGTGCGCAGGCCCGCCCCAGAGGAGGAGCCGTGTGTGCAGGCCCGCCCCAGAGGAGGAGCAGCCGCCATGTGCGCAGGCCCGCCCCAGAGGAGGAGCAGCCGCCGTGTGCGCAGGCCCGCCCCAGAGGAGGAGCAGCCGCCGTGTGCGCAGGCCCGCCCCAGAGAAGGAGGAGCCGCCGTGTGCACAGGCCCTCCCATAGGAGTGGGTGAACACGCGGCACATAAGGTCACCACCTTTTCTTCAACCCAAACACTGTGGCAGCCCCCGCACTCGGTCCGGTTTTGTACTATACACTGTAGGGTTGTAAACATTTTTGGGTGGCTGTAAGAGGGAAGTAATGCGATGCGCTCAGCATACTGTGATGAGAAGTGGGTGTGGCCAGTTGGAGGGCCTTAACCCCTTCCCAACTACGCTATAGCAAAAAGACAGCAACAGCCTGGTCTTCTGGCTCTGAGAGGGTGTGCATGGACATCCTCCCAAAACCACACCCCCATCCTCCCAAAACCACACCCCATTTGTGGACAGCGGGGTGGATAAGGGGGGGTAGTAGTCGGGTGGATGGGAATAGTAGTCGGGGGGAGGATAGTAGTCAAGTGGGGGGGGGAGGAGGATAGTGGTAGTCAGGTGGGGGGGTAGTAGTAGTCAGGTGGGGGGTAATAGTCAGGTAGGGGGTAGTAGTCAGGTGGGGGGAGGAGGATAGTAGTAGTCATGTGGGGGTAGTAGTCAGGTGGGGGGGTAGTAGTAGTCAGGTGGGGGGGGGGTAGTAGTAGTCAGGTGGGGGGAGGAGGATAGTAGTAGTCAGGTGGGGGGTAGTAGTCAGGTGTGGGGGGGGGGGTAATAGTCAGGTGGTAGGGTAGTGCTATTGATTGGTGGACAGTCTCCGGTCTAGAAATGGCCCCAGTAGGTGTATGAAGGTACATTATGGAGATTAGATTGTGAGCTCCTGGGGGCAGGGTTGGTGTGAATGTACATTGTATATATAAAGTGCTGTAATAATAATAAATAGGAAATAAGATCCAATCACCTTCTCTCCTGCCAGTTCCAGCAATGTCTCCTCTCTACTTCCTCCCGACTCACCTCTCACCCGGAACTTCCTGTTTATATCCTGACATCACTTCCTGTCTTCCATAGAGACTTCCTGTACTGGTATAACTTAGATTGCCACCTGGTGGAGATAAGAGGAACTACAATCCTGAGAAATGTCCCTGGCCTCCTTCACATAAAATACAGCCGAACACAAAGCTGGCATTTGGGCGCCATTATTTTTTAATTTTTTTTAACAGGTATAAACTTTATTAGAAATTGGTAGCATGTACAAATAGCGTGGCCCTTTATCTTCAATGACACCCCAAAAGTGATTGGATTTTCATAGTTGCCAACATTGTAAAAAAAAAAATTCGGGACAATTTTGTAGTAGGCGGAGTTATGTTATAATTAGGGGGCGGGGTATGCAGTTATAGGTGTGGCATAGAAAAAGCTGAAAATGTGGCACACGTGGTTTACGTAAAATAGTGGGTGTGGCTTACATGGGGCGTGGCTTAAAGGGTGTGGTTAGTGTCTGTGATGAATGCGGATTGGAGAGGGAAAGGGTGGAGGGATGGAGGGACAGCAGCCCCCCGATCCTACACCACAATAGCAATGTGTGTTTTCCAGAGTTTGACAATCAGCAGATAAAGATACTCCAAATACCTGGTATTGGCGCTTCAATCATCCCGGCACCATGATTGTTATGGTGTCAGGATGATTGAAGCGCATTATTTCTATTATTACATTGTAATATGAAATGAAATCATTCAACTCACCGTAATGCAGAATCAGTGGGAGCCCTGAGCGCGTCACTAGCCACGTTACCTGACATCAGATGCCATCAGGTGCCCCCGGCAGAGTCCCTCCTTACATCAGGTGCCCCCAGCAGAGTCCCTCCTTACATCAGGTGCCCCATCAGAGCAGCCTTCCTCACATCTGTGTCTCCATCAGCGGAGCCCCTCCTTACATCTGGTGCCCCTCTGATATCCAGACTCTGAATGGCCCCTCTGACATCCAGACTCACTGGCGCCCCCGACATTCAGACTCACTGGCGCCCCCCACATTCAGACTCACTGGCCCCCCCGACATCCAGACTCACTGGGCCCCAACATACACAGACTGGCCCCCGACATCCAGACTGGCCCCCGACATACACAGACTGGCCCCGACATACACAGACTGGCCCCCACATACATAGACTGGCCCCCGACATACACAGACTGGCCCCCGACATACACAGACTGGCCCCCACATACATAGACTGGCCCCCGACATACACAGACTGGCCCCCGACATACACAGACTGGCCCCGACATACACAGACTGGCCCCCACATACACAGACTGGCCCCCGACATACACAGACTGGCCCCCGACATCCACAGACTGGCCCCCGACATCCAGACTGGCCCCCACCATACACAGACTGGCCCCCGACATCCAGACTGGCCCCCAACATCCACAGACAGGCCCCCGACATCCAGACTGGCCCCCGACATCCACAGACAGGCCCCCGACATCCAGACTGGCCCCCGACATCCAGACTGGCCCCGAGACGCGGCACGCCATCGTTGCCGCACGGAGACTTTGAACTGCGGCGCCGCCCACTGCACTTCACACACACACTGGCAGCGGGGGTGGGCGGCGCCGCAGCATCTCTATTGAAGACCACCTTCTGGTCTTCATTAAAATGGCGGCTGGCGGAGACATTGTCTCCGCCGGCCGCTAGAGGTCCACGGCCGGCGGAGACAATGTCTCCGCCAGCCGCCATTTTAATGAAAAAGGCGAAAAACGGGGAATTTGAATTTCCCTGGAAAAAATTAATTCGGGACAAATGTCCTAATCCCGGGAAATTCGGGACTGTTGGCAACTATGGATTTTGCTGCGATTGTCATGTGACAGAATTGCGCCGCAATCGTTGCAAAACACACGTATAAAAATTGCACTAAGCTTGTTGCCCCAAAAAGGAGCAGAAGCTTCATGCAGGCAACATACGTTCATAGGGCAGCCCCAGAAAAGTGCCCTATTAGTGCCCTACAGTGCTCATCAGTGCTACCCTATTAGTGGATCCTCAGAAGCGCCCGTCAGTGACTTGTGACCAACCCGCTACTAGCAAGGGGGATCTAATAAAGGGGGTCCAACCCGCTACTAGCAAGGGGGATCTAATAAAGGGGGTCCAACCCGCTACTAGCAAGGGGGACCTAATAAAGGGGGTCCAACCCGCTACTAGCAAGGGGGATCTAATAAAGGGGGTCCAACCTGCTACTAGCAAGGGGGACCTAATAAAGTTCCCGGTGAGTGTAGTTGCATTGTTATATATGTAGCCAAGTCCTGAGCCTCTCCAGGCCTAATGGTGACCTCCAGAGTTAGGGACAGCTGACATCCTTCTTTATAGAGTGGGTTGCGATCATGGTGTGTGTAATCCAAGGTAGATCAATGGGCGCCAGACACTTCTTGAATGCAAAGAGATTTATTGTCTCTTAAAACAGAACTGTGGGAGAGAGAGTTAGGGCCAGGACACCCTTTAGTAGCTGCAATGTTAATTGGCAGACTCCGAGATCTCTATAGGCAGACAGCCATGCAAGGACTGATATCTCCTACATGTCAGGGCTGCCTTAGCCCTTCCTCCTCTGGGCTGGCCGCTCAGCTGTTGGCTAATTGCCATCTCTCATCTCTCTCCACAGTTACCAGCTGTTCCCGATGAGGCTCGTCTGACCTGCCTACTTAAAGCCATCCAGCTCATTTCACCTCTGCCTTCGCGTTGGTCACATCACTAGAAACCATCTCCTGCGGTTCTGTTTAAAGATTGGCTTGCTGACATCCCTCCTGGCTTCTTATTCTGCTTGCAGTTGCTCTCCTTGGATCCCTGACTTCAGTTCTGGCTGACTACCCGATCTGGTTACTGGACTCTGGCTATGCTTGACTACGCTTTTTTCTATTTACCTTTTTATATTTATTAATAAACAAGTGTGATTTGACTGTACTTCTGTCTCAGTCTGATTCATGGTTCCTGACAGTACAGTAACAGTCTTATAACAGTTTCTAACACAAGTTGTAACAAACGTCTTTACTTCCTCTACAATCTCCTATTGTAGATCTTCACTCATCTCAGTGTCTCTCTCTCTGACTAGACTTCCCGATCCATTGGCATTGGATCTCCTGAGCTCTTCCAATCTTCTCACTCAGTATCTTCCACAAGCGTCACCCCCGCTGGTTGGGTCCCTGGCTTGGCACACAAGGCTGCTCCACAAGCGTCACCCCCGCTGGTTGGGTCTCTGGCTTGGCACACAAGGCTGCTCCACAAGCGTCTCCTCCCCTGGTTGGGTCTCTGGCTTGGCACACAAGGCTGCTCCACAAGCGTCTCCTCCCCTGGTTGGGTCTCTGGCTTGGCACACAAGGCTGCTCCACAAGCGTCTCCTCCCCTGGTTGGGTCTCTGGCTTGGCACACAAGGCTGCTCCACAAGCGTCTCCTCCCCTGGTTGGGTCTCTGGCTTGGCACACAAGGCTGCTCCACAAGCGTCACCTCCGCTGGTTGGGTTCCTGGTTTGGCACACAAGGCTGCTCCACAAGTGTCACCTCCGCTGGTTGGGTTCCTGGTTTGGCACACAAGGCTGCTCCACAAGTGTCACCTCCGCTGGTTGGGTTTCTGGCTTGGCACACAAGGCGGCTCCACAAGCGTCACCTCCGCTGGTTGGGTCTCTGGCTTGGCACACAAGGCGGCTCCACAAGTGTCACCTCCGCTGGTTGGGTTCCTGGTTTGGCACACAAGGCTGCTCCACAAGTGTCACCTCCGCTGGTTGGGTTCCTGGCTTGATACCCACTGAAGTTTCCCAATTCTCCACCGCCCCTGGTGAGGTGAGGTTGGTGAGAATGTTGCTCTGGTACTTGCTTCAGTTACTCCCTGTGGTCCCCGGTAATAAGGTGGTTGGTCCTTTAGTGGTGACAGCTTCTCCTCTACCTCCGACCACAACAGCTTCTCTGGCCAGCAGAACCGGCACTTCTGGTTGGACTACAAGCCGCAATCCCAACCCTGCACTGCCCTCTTACTTCTGGATAGGACCTCACACAGCCTGGCAGCCGGATGTCCCCGGGACAGGCCCCAGACTCTCGCCTAGCAGCCCAGGCAATACAACATACGTCCACCCAGACAGCTGTCCAGGCGGCACAGAACCCGATCACCTGACCCTGCCCAAATATATAGGATCTCCCAGCAAGCCAAGGGATCCAAGAAAATCCCTTCCCATTGGCTGAGATACCCCATATACTCCTAATCTGTCCATGCAATGCCCTCGTCTTATCTAATGTCACCAGATTCCCGGCCACCTAGTGACAGAAGAGAGAAGTGCAGCAATTCCAGGATTAGGGAGAAATCGGTTGACCTCCAAACAATTGGCCGAGGCAACTACCGCCTGGCAACTAAATTTAACAGAATCCTCGCCGAAACATCAGGGTGCTACACATAGGGGCATAGTTACATTGTTTGGTTTGAAAAAAGACACAGATCCTGCAAAATGCACCAGGGGGTATCCTGCCCCTACCCCTGGGTATAACCCCATATTATGGGATGTTACATCACCTCGTTCTTATGATTGAATTGCATGTTATTCTGGGGTGTCCTCACATTGGAGTCATAGTGATCGTGGTGTCCTCACATTGGGGTCATAGTGATTGCGGTGTCCTCACATTGGAGTCATAGTGATTGCGGTGTCCTCACATTGGGGTCATAGTGATTGCGGTGTCCTCACATTGGGGTCATAGTGATTGCGGTGTCCTCACATTGGAGTCATAGTGATTGCGGTGTCCTCACATTGGGGTCATAGTGATTGCGGTGTCCTCACATTGGGGTCATAGTGATTGCGGTGTCCTCACATTGGGGTCATAGTGATTGCGGTGTCCTCACATTGGGGTCATAGTGATTGCGGTGTCCTCACATTGGCTACAGGAAAGAGAAGCACGTTGGTATGACAAGAACTCTGAGTTTCAAAAAAAATGTAACTTTAATAAGCTGAGATCCTCCCTGCATGACACTCAATGGGGCCAAATACTTCCAATAAAGAGCACACAGTAAGTGGGCGAGTTTTACATTGTTACATAGTTACATAGTTACATAGTTAGTCAGGTTAAAAAAAGACACAAGTCCATCCAGTTCAACCACAACTAGTGATGGCCGAACGGTTCGCCCGGCGGTCGTTTCGCGGCGAATTTCCGACTTTCGCCGTCCGCGGGTTCGAACGCCTTTTTCCGTCGTTCGCCCCGGCGGACTTACGTGTTTAATGTATACAAGAACTTTAACCTTTCGTGACACGTTTATCATGTGTTACAGGACAACCAATTGAGACATGACAGCTCATGGACACTTGGACATTCCCCCTAACCTATAAATACACCCGATCCGGTGGCCATTTTACATTCTTTCTTCTGTCACTGTAGGGAAAGGATCCTGTGTGGAGTAGGGACAGAGAAAACGCTAGCTATTTGGTACACAAAAGTTCTTTTCAGGACTGGTATAGGTGTTAGGTCAGCAGCCTGAGTTTCTTTTGTCAGTTTAGATAAAGGGACAGAGCGCTGTATGCTGCTATTTTAGGGACAGCTCAGCCAGATTAGTCTTTCTTCATCATCATCATCATCATCATCATTAGCTGTTACTATCAGGTCCACAAAAGAGCTGTTCCAGCTAATCGTTCCAGCCTACTCTTTTTTGCCAATTTGTATAGGGACAGGCAGGAAGCAGTGTGTCAGGCAGTGAGGATAATTTTAAAGACTTGCTGTTACTATTAGTTCCACAAAGGTTCTTTTCAGGACTGGTATCAGTGGTACGGTAATAGGCTTGTACACGTATAATATTCTTTCTTCCAAATATAGAAAGAATATTATACTTGACTGCTGCCCTTCTGCTGCAGTCTGCTAATCATTCACAACTCACTTGTTCCACAAAAGTTCTTATAAGGACTGGTAACTTGGTCTGTCTAGGGTGCTACGGTACATAGGCTTGGGTGCGGTACAGTCTGCTGTTCTGTAAGGACCGCTATCGGTCCACAATACATAGGGTTGCCGTGCACTACTGCTGACCGCTGCCCTATACTGCAGCAGTCCTTCAGCGGTATAGGGACTGACGCACAGTCTGCTAAACACTAATACACAACCTGCTTGGTCCACAAAAGTTCTTATAAGGACTGGTAACTTGGTATAGGGTGCTACGGTACATAGGCCTGAGTGCGTTACAGTCTGCTGTTCTGTAAGGACCGCTATCGGTCCACAATACATAGGGTTGCCGTGCACTACTGCTGACCGCTGCCCTATACTGCAGCAGTCCTTCAGCGGTATAGGGACTGACGCACAGTCTGCTAAACACTAATACACAACCTGCTTGGTCCACAAAAGTTCTTATAAGGACTGGTAACTTGGTATAGGGTGCTACGGTACATAGGCCTGAGTGCGTTACAGTCTGCTGTTCTGTAAGGACCGCTATCGGTCCACAATACATAGGGTTGACGTGCACTACTGCTGACCGCTGCCCTATACTGCAGCAGTCCTTCAGCGGTATAGGGACTGACGCACAGTCTGCTAAACACTAACACACAACCTGCTTGGTCCACAAAAGTTCTTATAAGGACTGGTAACTTGGTATAGGGTGCTACGGTACATAGGCCTGAGTGCGTTACAGTCTGCTGTTCTGTAAGGACCGCTATCGGTCCACAATACATAGGGTTGCCGTGCACTACTGCTGACCGCTGCCCTATACTGCAGCAGTCCTTCATTGGTATAGGGACTGACGTACAGTCTGCTAATCACTAACACACAACCTGCTTGGTCCACAAAAGTTCTTATAAGGACTGGTAACTTGGTATAGGGTGCTACGGTACATAGGCCTGAGTGCGTTACAGTCTGCTGTTCTGTAAGGACCGCTATCGGTCCACAATACATAGGGTTGCCGTGCACTACTGCTGACCGCTGCCCTATACTGCAGCAGTCCTTCAGCGGTATAGGGACTGACGCACAGTCTGCTAAACACTAACACACAACCTGCTTGGTCCACAAAAGTTCTTATAAGGACTGGTAACTTGGTATAGGGTGCTACGGTACATAGGCCTGAGTGCAGTACAGTCTGCTGTTCTGTAAGGACCGCTATCGGTCCACAATACATAGGGTTGCCGTGCACTACTGCTGACCGCTGCCCTATACTGCAGCAGTCCTTCATTGGTATAGGGACTGACGTACAGTCTGCTAATCACTAACACACAACCTGCTTGGTCCACAAAAGTTCTTATAAGGACTGGTAACTTGGTATAGGGTGCTACGGTACATAGGCCTGAGTGCGTTACAGTCTGCTGTTCTGTAAGGACCGCTATCGGTCCACAATACATAGGGTTGCCGTGCACTACTGCTGACCGCTGCCCTATACTGCAGCAGTCCTTCATTGGTATAGGGACTGACGTACAGTCTGCTAATCACTAACACACAACCTGCTTGGTCCACAAAAGTTCTTATAAGGACTGGTAACTTGGTATAGGGTGCTACGGTACATAGGCCTGAGTGCGTTACAGTCTGCTGTTCTGTAAGGACCGCTATCGGTCCACAATACATAGGGTTGCCGTGCACTACTGCTGACCGCTGCCCTATACTGCAGCAGTCCTTCAGCGGTATAGGGACTGACGCACAGTCTGCTAAACACTAACACACAACCTGCTTGGTCCACAAAAGTTCTTATAAGGACTGGTAACTTGGTATAGGGTGCTACGGTACATAGGCCTGAGTGCAGTACAGTCTGCTGTTCTGTAAGGACCGCTATCGGTCCACAATACATAGGGTTGCCGTGCACTACTGCTGACCGCTGCCCTATACTGCAGCAGTCCTTCATTGGTATAGGGACTGACGTACAGTCTGCTAATCACTAACACACAACCTGCTTGGTCCACAAAAGTTCTTATAAGGACTGGTAACTTGGTATAGGGTGCTACGGTACATAGGCCTGAGTGCGTTACAGTCTGCTGTTCTGTAAGGACCGCTATCGGTCCACAATACATAGGGTTGCCGTGCACTACTGCTGACCGCTGCCCTATACTGCAGCAGTCCTTCATTGGTATAGGGACTGACGTACAGTCTGCTAATCACTAACACACAACCTGCTTGGTCCACAAAAGTTTTTATAAGGACTGGTAACTTGGTATAGGGTGCTACGGTACATAGGCCTGAGTGCAGTACAGTCTGCTGTTCTGTAAGGACCGCTATCGGTCCACAATACATAGGGTTGACGTGCACTACTGCTGACCGCTGCCCTATACTGCAGCAGTCCTTCAGCGGTATAGGGACTGACGTACAGTCTGCTAATCACTAACACACAACCTGCTTGGTCCACAAAAGTTCTTATAAGGACTGGTAACTTGGTATAGGGTGCTACGGTACATAGGCCTGAGTGCAGTACAGTCTGCTGTTCTGTAAGGACCGCTATCGGTCCACAATACATAGGGTTGCCGTGCACTACTGCTGACCGCTGCCCTATACTGCAGCAGTCCTTCATTGGTATAGGGACTGACGTACAGTCTGCTAATCACTAACACACAACCTGCTTGGTCCACAAAAGTTTTTATAAGGACTGGTAACTTGGTATAGGGTGCTACGGTACATAGGCCTGAGTGCAGTACAGTCTGCTGTTCTGTAAGGACCGCTATCGGTCCACAATACATAGGGTTGACGTGCACTACTGCTGACCGCTGCCCTATACTGCAGCAGTCCTTCAGCGGTATAGGGACTAAGAGTTTTGTCACAGGGTGATTTAAAAAATGACAGGCAGAGGAAGAGGCAGGCCCTTCCGCAGGGGTGGTAGGGGTAGGGCAGGAGCAACAGCCTTGAGCCAAAGTGGGAAGTTGCAGAAGGTGCGTTCAATTACTTTAAAGGACGCACCAGACTTGCTTGAGTGGCTCACTCAGCCTTATTCTTCTGCACCCTCCTCATCCTCTCGATCTGCACCCTCTTCTTCACTCTCTGCTATGTGCACCCCCAAAGACACTACCACCAACAACACCACCACCACCACATACCTTCCGCTTGAGTGCAAATGGGGGCCTTCATGCTCCAGTGTTTTAATAGGGACCCCCGTATAAAAAGCATGAGGGTCAAGGACCAGTACTGGGTGGCAACGTACTTAGACCCCCGGTACAAACACAAAATGGCGGAAATGTTACCGCCGTCGCAGAGGGCTGTCAGAATGCAGCACTTCCAGGCCTTGCTTCGAGAAATGCTGCATTCTGCTTTTGCGTGCGCTGGCAGAGGAGCAATTCCCACTCCCAGAGAAGGATTTGCGGGTACCAATCCAACAGCGCCTGCAAGAAGAGGCCGGTTTGAAGATGTGTTGGTGACTTCGGATATGAGGTCATTCTTTCAGCCGACCCATCGACAGGTGTCATCCGGATCCAGCATCAGGGAACGCCTAGACCGTCAGGTGTCCGACTACATTGGGTTAACGGCCGATGTGGACGCTCTGAGGAGTGATGAACCCCTAGACTACTGGGTGGGCAGGCTTGACCTCTGGCCAGAGCTTGCCCAATTTGCAATCGAACTGTTGGCTTGCCCCTCATCCAGTGTCCTGTCCGAAAGGACGTTCAGCGCAGCAGGGGGGATTGTGACCGATAAGCGTACTCGCCTAGCTCACGACAGTGTTAACTACCTCACATTTCTAAAAATGAATGAGGCATGGATCTCGGAGGAATTCAACACATGTGATCAGTAGACCATGTATATGTCTATAAACAATTTTTGGAATCAAGCACACAGACCTTCTTAATTCATTTGGCTCACTTCCCTGACCCAAAAAAGCACACCGTACTATATGCCCCTACCCTCCTCTTTGAAGAGGTTGAGCGGTGTCATATTTCTACTGGGGCTGCTTATTATGAGGGGTTCCCACCATCCCTGTGCTGTGCTGACTTCCTCCTGGGTGTTCTTATTATGAGGGGCTCCCACCATCCCTGTGCTGTGCTGACTTCCTCCTGGGGGTTCTTATTATGAGGGGCTCCCACCATCCCTGTGCTGTGCTGACTTCCTCCTGGGGGTTCTTATTATGAGGGGATCACACCATCCCTGTGCTGTGCTGACTTCCTCCTGGGGCTGCTTACGGTGCTGCTGTCAGCGCTGTATGTCACGGAGCTGCTGTCAGCGCTGTATGTCACGGAGCTGCTGTCAGCGCTGTATGTCACGGAGCTGCTGTCAGCGCTGTATGTCACGGAGCTGCTGTCAGCGCTGTATGTCACGGAGCTGCTGTCAGCGCTGTATGTCACGGAGCTGCTGTCAGCGCTGTATGTCACGGAGCTGCTGTCAGCGCTGTATGTCACGGAGCTGCTGTCAGCGCTGTATGTCACGGTGCTGCTGTCAGCGCTGTATGTCACGGAGCTGCTGTCAGCGCTGTATGTCACGGAGCTGCTGTCAGTGCTGTATGTCACGGAGCTGCTGTCAGCGCTGTATGTCACGGAGCTGCTGTCAGCGCTGTATGTCACGGAGCTGCTGTCAGCGCTGTATGTCACGGTGCTGCTGTCAGCGCTGTATGTCACGGAGCTGCTGTCAGCGCTGTATGTCACGGAGCTGCTGTCAGTGCTGTATGTCACGGAGCTGCTGTCAGCGCTGTATGTCACGGAGCTGCTGTCAGCGCTGTATGTCACGGAGCTGCTGTCAGCGCTGTATGTCACGGTGCTGCTGTCAGCGCTGTATGTCACGGAGCTGCTGTCAGCGCTGTATGTCACGGAGCTGCTGTCAGCGCTGTATGTCACGGAGCTGCTGTCAGCGCTGTATGTCACGGAGCTGCTGTCAGCGCTGTATGTCACGGAGCTGCTGTCAGCGCTGTATGTCACGGTGCTGATGTCAGTGCTCTGTATTACGGTGCTGCTGTCAGTGCTCTGTATCTCCTGCACCCTCTTGTTTGCCTACCCTGGTCCCTGACCTTCCCTCTCCTCCATTGCCTTCATTAGCTCCATAGTCCTGAATTGTCAGAACAATTTCCCAAATAAAAAAAAAATGCTTGTAGTTATCGATCCCAAATTCACCTCATACATGTATTATGCTATTGTCCAGGTGGTGGGACTACGTGCTACCCCCTAATAATTACCCCGTGGCCGCAAATTCGACCTAAAGGTTTGCGAAATTCGCCTCCCATTGAAGTCAATGGAGCCCGCGGCGAACGGTCGTTTTCGCGAACGTTTGTGCCCGTTCGCGTTTCGCGTTCGCGAAACGTCCCGTCGGAAGTTCGTCCATCACTAACCACAACCACAGATGAATGAAGTGCTTCCTCATCGGATTCTATCGGGTAACAAACATAAAAGAAAACACGTAAAGCCTCTGTGTCTAAAATAACGCACATGAAGAAAAGGCTTTACAACTACAATGTAGAAAAGACGCCCTCCACATTCCTGACTTCCAGAGAATGAGACCAGAAACACCAGAGAGAAATCCAGGCTGCTAGAATAGAATGCGAGGAACAAATCGCTACAGGGAGGAGAACAAATCGCTACAAGGAGGAGAACAAATCACTACAAGGAGGAGAACAAATCGCCACAGGGAGGAGAACAAATCACTACAAGGAGGAGAACAAATCGCTACAGGGAGGAGAACAAATCACTACAAGGAGGAGAACAAATCGCCACAGGGAGGAGAACAAATCGCTACAAGGAGGAGAACAAATCGCTACAGGGAGGAGAACAAATCACTACAAGGAGGAGAACAAATCGCTACAGGGAGGAGAACAAATCGCTACAAGGAGGAGAACAAATCACTACAAGGAGGAGAACAAATCGCTACAGGGAGGAGAACAAATCACTACAAGGAGGAGAACAAATCGCCACAGGGAGGAGAACAAATCGCTACAAGGAGGAGAACAAATCACTACAAGGAGGAGAACAAATCACTACAAGGAGGAGAACAAATCACTACAAGGAGGAGAACAAATCACTACAAGGAGGAGAACAAATCACTACAAGGAGGAGAACATATCACTACAAGGAGGAGAACATATCACTACAAGGAGGAGAACAAATCACTACAAGGAGGAGAACAAATCGCCACAGGGAGGAGAACAAATCGCTACAAGGAGGAGAACAAATCGCTACAAGGAGGAGAACAAATCACTACAAGGAGGAGAACAAATCACTACAAGGAGGAGAACAAATCACTACAAGGAGGAGAACAAATCACTACAAGGAGGAGAACAAATCACTACAAGGAGGAGAACATATCACTACAAGGAGGAGAACATATCACTACAAGGAGGAGAACAAATCACTACAAGGAGGAGAACAAATCGCCACAGGGAGGAGAACAAATCGCTACAAGGAGGAGAACAAATCACTACAAGGAGGAGAACAAATCGCCACAGGGAGGAGAACAAATCGCTACAAGGAGGAGAACAAATCGCTACAAGGAGGAGAACAAATCACTACAAGGAGGAGAACAAATCACTACAAGGAGGAGAACAAATCACTACAAGGAGGAGAACAAATCACTACAAGGAGGAGAACAAATCACTACAAGGAGGAGAACATATCACTACAAGGAGGAGAACAAATCACTACAAGGAGGAGAACAAATCGCCACAGGGAGGAGAACAAATCGCTACAAGGAGGAGAACAAATCGCTACAAGGAGGAGAACAAATCACTACAAGGAGGAGAACAAATCACTACAAGGAGGAGAACAAATCACTACAAGGAGGAGAACATATCACTACAAGGAGGAGAACAAATCACTACAAGGAGGAGAACAAATCGCCACAGGGAGGAGAACAAATCGCTACAAGGAGGAGAACAAATCGCTACAAGGAGGAGAACAAATCACTACAAGGAGGAGAACAAATCACTACAAGGAGGAGAACAAATCACTACAAGGAGGAGAACAAATCGCCACAGGGAGGAGAACAAATCGCTACAAGGAGGAGAACAAATCACTACAAGGAGGAGAACATATCACTACAAGGAGGAGAACAAATCACTACAAGGAGGAGAACAAATCGCCACAGGGAGGAGAACAAATCGCCACAAGGAGGAGAACATATCACTACAAGGAGGAGAACAAATCACTACAAGGAGGAGAACAAATCACTACAAGGAGGAGAACAAATCACTACAAGGAGGAGAACAAATCGCCACAGGGAGGAGAACAAATCGCCACAAGGAGGAGAACATATCACTACAAGGAGGAGAACAAATCACTACAAGGAGGAGAACAAATCACTACAAGGAGGAGAACAAATCGCCACAGGGAGGAGAACAAATCAAAAATGTTTCTTTTCAAATATGTTAATAAAAAGATTGTTAAAGATCAGATGAGCCCCATAATGGAGAAGACGGAAAGCCGGTCCCAAATGACACGGAGAAGGCGGAAGGTTCAATCAGATTTTCTCGACACTTTTTACAGATGGAGAAGACGGGATTGAAAATCGTAATCTAAATATTAATGACGTTTCAATGAAGGTTCCTCTGACCAGGTACAGGAGAGACTAGAGAAACCTCATGTAAACTAATTACTGGGCCCAGGTGGCTTCCACCCACGAGGATGACTTCCACCCACGAGGATGACTTCCACCCACAAGGATGACTTCCACCCACAAGGATCACTTCCACCCACGAGGATGACTTCCACCCACGAGGATGACTTCCACCCACGAAGATAACTTCCACCCACGAGGATGACTTCCACCCACGAGGATGACTTCCACCCACGAGGATGACTTCCACCCACGAAGATAACTTCCACCCACGAGGATGACTTCCACCCACGAGGATGACTTCCACCCACGAGGATGACTTCCACCCACGAAGATAACTTCCACCCACGAGGATGACTTCCACCCACGAGGATGACTTCCACCCACGAGGATCATTTCCACCTACGAGGATCATTTCCACCCACGAGGATGACTTCCACCCACGAGGATCATTTCCACCTACGAGGATCATTTCCACCCACAAGGATGACTTCCACCCACGAGGATCACTTCCACCCACGAGGATGACTTCCACCCACAAAGATGACTACCACCCACGAGGATGACTTCCACCCACGAAGATAACTTCCACCCACGAGGATGACTTCCACCCACGAGGATGACTTCCACCCACGAGGATCATTTCCACCCACGAGGATCATTTCCACCCACGAGGATGGCTTACACCCATGAGGATGACTTAGACCCACGAGGATGGCTTACACCCACGAGGATGACTTACACCCACGAGGATGACTTATGCCCATGAGGATGACTTCCACCCAGGAGGACGCCTTACACCCACGAGGATGGCTTACACCCACAAAAATGGCCTACACCCACGAGGATGACTTACACATGAGGATGACTTCCACCCACGAGGATAGCTTACACCCACGAAGATTGCCTACACCCACGAGGATGACTTACACCCACCACCCACGAGGAAGAGTTACACCCACAAGGTCGACTTTCACCCATGAGGATGGCTTGCACCCACGAGGGTGGCTTACACCCACAAAGATGGCTTACACCTGTAATGGAAATTTGTAGGTTCTGTATATAATTGTATTCTATTTTATATGTATTGCACAATGCACATGTTTTGCATTCTTTCAAGTCCTGATTACAATTGTACGTTTATGGTAACAAGGGGCGTTACATAGGCAGGCTAATTCTAATCAGGATTAATGGTTAAAGTGGACAGGGATCCACAAAGGGTAACTGGGTTACCACCAAAAGTCCACAGGGACAAAGAATCACGCAGAGTATACAGCTAGAGAAACAGCTATCTATGTGAGCAGGATGGATCAAGAGTGACATTAACACTAGACAGAAAGGGACTTTTTGATGTTAAGTTGTGGGATGAATTTGGGGTCAGGCACTACAACTAGTAAAGTCAAGAAACAGTAATGAGAGTTAAAACAGAATCCTTTATATGTTGTCAGAGAGGGAAGATGGGATGAGCAGTATGGCTGCCCGTCTGATCATAGAAGGTACAGTATGTGAAGTATGGAATTACAATACATTGGATGTAAAGGATATCAGAACAAAATAAAGAAAGCAGAAGTTTAAGCAAGAAAGATGTAAAAAGCGTTAAAAGAAAGTGAGAGAATGATATGCATGTGTTGTGTACAAATGGGAATAATGTAAGCGATTTTAGAGATATATTTGAGTATGTTTGTGAATGCTGGAACCTTTAGTTCTATCGCTTGTGTCATGTACGCAGATGTGACCACCTCCTTTGTGCTCTCCTGAAAGAATGTAGCTGGGATGAGAGGTTGGTGATAGGCTGGAAGGACACCATGTGCCAATTTCAGTTTTTTAGACAAAACATTTATAACAAAATGTGCCGGGTTAACGAATCTAATGATAAACAATGTGATCACAATTATTTTTTAATCTGTTTTCCAAACATGGTAAAATGAAGGTTACATTTAATTGTGCCTTACACTATTTGAATATCCTTTGATAGTGGAAACAGTGCATTAAAAAAAAAGAGAGAAATTGAGTACAATGAAGTAATATGTCCCCCTTTAACTACATTTATCTGTGCATATATATTAGTGTGTGATATTGAAGTTATCATATGAGTATTAATTTCTAATATGAGTTTAACAATTTTATTAATAAATATAGATATATTGAAACTGGTTTAGACAACCTTTGGTTGGAAATGAAATCCAGGTTAATGGGGGAATTGGTAAAAATGGAATTAGTTTAGATTAAGATAACAATTTTGTAATTTTACATTTATTGAGTGGAAAGAAAAAAAAAAGATTAACATGAGGTTGTTAATTTGAATACAGCTGCAATAATGTTTAACAAAGCCAAGATGAATGGGATACATAAGGAAGTTTTTCTACAAAAATGAAATCTTAAAGTCTGATAATAACGTGATGTGCGGTCCATGATGTGAGAGTAATAAAAAATAAAATGTAAATATCCATTTCACACCCATGAGGATGGCCTACACCCACGAGGGTGACTTATACACATGAGGATGACTTCCACTCACGAGGATAGCTTACACCCATGAGGATGGCTTACACCCATGAGGATGGCTTACACCCATGAGGATGGCCTACACCCATGAGGATAGCTTACACCCATGAGGATGGCTTACACCCATGAGGATAGCTTACACCCATGAGGATAGCTTACACCCATGAGGATGGCTTACACCCATGAGGATAGCTTACACCCATGAGGATGGCTTACACCCATGAGGATAGCTTACACCCATGAGGATGGCTTACACCCATGAGGATAGCTTACACCCATGAGGATGGCTTACACCCACAAGGATGGCCTACACCCACGAGGATGACTTATACACACGAGGGTGACTTATACACACGAGGATAGCTTACACCCATGAGGATGGCTTACACCCATGAGGATGGCTTACACCCATGAGGATAGCTTACACCCATGAGGATAGCTTACACCCATGAGGATGGCTTACACCCACGAGGATGGCCTACACCCATGAGGATGAATTACACCCACAAGTCCTTAGAGAACTTAGCTCAGTTAAAGCCAGGCTGCTATTTCTCATTTTTCAAGACATTTTACTGACTGTAATGGTACCAACTGATTGGCATGGAGCAAATGTGGTACCAATTCACCAAAAAGCATGGAGGTGTATACCACCAAACTACAGTCCAGTCAGCCTAACATCAATAGTATATAAGGTATTTTAGGGAATGTTAAGGGACTCTTTACAGAAATTTGTATCATAAGTTACAACCACCATACATTTATGAAATACAAATAAAGGGGAAGCTGCGCTAAATAAATGAGGCAATACCTGATAAAAATGTGTGCACTCACAGTGACGAACGATAAAAATAAAAACTGACAAGTGAAAAAACACAATACAGGAATGTGAATCCACCGCCACAATGGGTGTGCACAAATGTAACAGTGAAATAACCTCCAATTAAAAACACAAAATCTATTGGGTGTTGACTCAATGGTGTAACAGTATGAATGAGATACAAATTAGACACATATGGTAACAATTAACCAACTAAATAGTGAAAATGGTAAGTGCTCCACTTTACCAGAAAAAGAATGAAATAATGAAATGAATAACGGCAATACGTCCATATGTGAGGATAGTGGGCAAAAAATATATATAATTAAAAAAATAATTTAAATAGCCGGTGCAAATTAGTTGTGAATTCATCCACGGCGACACAAACGGGGCCCTCCAACAAAAGCGTGAAAAAATAGGAAATGCCTCCAGCTCAGCACACACTGCCCTTACCAGATCCCTATGGTCCCATAGCTATGGTTGTTACAGGGGACCACAGAGCGCAGATGGGTAATACCCCACCCTGGGATCCCTGTGCAATACACTGGACTCCTTGGCCTGAGCAGTGGTAGACCTCACATGAATCAGGCACGGTTAGTGGATCCCCATAAAATAACAAAAGCTTGCATAGTATAAAACCTTCACATTTATTTTACACTTTGAAAGACAAATGGACACCTACAGTTAAGAAAAATAAAGATAGTGTTAAAAGACGTGTTTCGTCACACCCGTGACAACGTCCTATGGTGTGACGAAGCGCATTCTGAAGTCACCGCAAGTTTACGATAAGTCCTGGAAGTTGCGGGCTGTTGTTTGAGAGCCGACCGGTGGCGGTGGGATCATTATGGTGCCCAGTGTATATATGTGAAGAAGATGGTGGGGTTTTTATGGTGTCAGTTGGTAGATGTGGAGATGGTGGTCAGTTGGTGGTGGTGGGATCATTGATGGTGGTCAGTTGGTGGATGTGGAGATGGTGGTTGGATCATTATGGCGCCCAGTTGGTAGATGTGGAGATGGTGGTGGGATCATTATGGTGCCCAGTTGGTAGATGTGGAGATGGTGGTGGGATCATTATGGTGCCCAGTTGGTAGATGTGGAGATGGAAGGATCATTATGGTGTCAGTTGGTAGATGTGGAGATGGAAGGATCATTATGGTGTCAGTTGGTAGATGTGGAGATGGAGGGATCATTATGGTGCCCAGTTGGTGGATGTGGAGATGGTGGTGGGATCATTATGGTGCCCAGTTGGTAGATGTGGAGATGGAGGGATCATTATGGTGTCAGTTGGTAGATGTGGAGATGGAGGGATCATTATGGTGCCCAGTTGGTAGATGTGGAGATGGTGGTGGGATCATTATAATGCACAGTTAGTACTCGTGGAGATGGTGGTGGGATTATTATGACACTAAGCTAGTACTTGTGGAGATGGTGGTGGGATCATTATGGTGCCCAGGTGGTACATGTGGAGATGGTGATAGGATCATTATGGCTACCAGATGGCAGATGTGGAGGGATCATTATATTGTCCTGGTTTATATATGTGAAGAAGATGGTGGGGTTGTTACGGCACCAGTTCGTAGATGTGAAGATGGTGGTGGGATCATTATGATGCCCAGTTAGTAGATGCGGAGATGATGGTGGGATCATTATGGTGTCCAGTTGGTAGATGTGGAAATGGTGGTGTGATAATTATGGCACTCAGTTAGTAGATGTGGAGATGGTGGTGGGATAATTATGATGCACAGTTGGTAGATGTGGAGATGGTGGTGGGATTATAATGATGCCCAGTTAGTAGATTTATAGATGGTGGTGGGATTATAATGATGCCCAATTGGTATATGTGGAAATGGTGGTGGGATGATGATGCCCAGTTGGTAGATGTGGAGATGGTGATTGGATCATTGATGGTGGTCAGTTGGTGGGATCATTGATGGTGGTCAGTTGGTGGGTGTGGAGATGGTGGTGGGATCATTATGGTGGTCAGTTGGTGGGTGTGGAAATGGTGGTGGGATCATTATAGTGGTCAGTTCGTGGATGTGGAGATGGTGGTGAGATCATTATAGTGGTCAGTTCGTGGATGTGGAGATGGTGGTGGGATCATTATGGTGGTGAGTTGGTAGATGTGGAGATGGTGGTGGGATCATTATGGTGGTCAGTTGGTAGATGTGGAGATGGTGGTGGGACCATTATGGTGGTCAGTTGGTGGATATGGAAATGGTGGTGGGATCATTATAGTGGTCAGTTTGTGGATGTGGAGATGGTGGTGGGATCATTATAGTGGTCAGTTCGTGGATGTGGAGATGGTGGTGGGATCATTATGGTGGTGAGTTGGTAGATGTGGAGATGGTGGTGGGATCATTATGGTGGTCAGTTGGTAGATGTGGAGATGGTGGTGGGATCATTATGGTGGTCGGTAGATGTGGAGATGTTGGTGGGATCCTTGATGGTGGTCAGTTGGTGGATGTGGAGATGGTGGTGGGATCATTATGGTGGTCAGTTAGTGGATGTGGAGATGGTGGTGGGATCATTATGGTGGTCAGTTGGTGGATGTGGAGATGGTGGTGGGATCATTATGGTGGTCAGTTGGTGGATGTGGAGATGGTGGTGGGATCATTATGGTGCCCAGTTGGTAGATGTGGAGATGGTGGTTGGATCATTGATGGTGGTCAGTTGGTGGTGGTGGGATCATTGATGGTGGTCAGTTGGTGGGTGTGGAGATGGTGGTGGGATCATTGATGGTGGTCAGTTGGTGGATGTGGAGATGGTAATGGGATCATTATGGTGGTCAGTTGGTGGGTGTGGAGATGGTGGTGGGATCATTGATGGTGGTCAGTTGGTGGATGTGGAGATGGTGGTGGGATCATTATGGTGGTCAGTTGGTAGATGTGGAGATGGTGGTGGGATCATTATGGTGGTCAGTTGGTAGATGTGGAGATGGTGGTGGGATCATTATGGTGGTCAGTTGGTAGATGTGGAGATGGTGGTGGGATCATTATGGTGGTCAGTTGGTGGATGTGGAGATGGTGGTGAGATCATTATAGTGGTCAGTTCGTGGATGTGGAGATGGTGGTGGGATCATTATGGTGGTGAGTTGGTAGATGTGGAGATGGTGGTGGGATCATTATGGTGGTCAGTTGGTAGATGTGGAGATGGTGGTGGGACCATTATGGTGGTCAGTTGGTGGATATGGAAATGGTGGTGGGATCATTATAGTGGTCAGTTTGTGGATGTGGAGATGGTGGTGGGATCATTATGGTGCTCAGTTGGTAGATGTGGAGATGGTGGTGGGATCATTATAGTGGTCAGTTCGTGGATGTGGAGATGGTGGTGGGATCATTATGGTGGTGAGTTGGTAGATGTGGAGATGGTGGTGGGATCATTATGGTGGTCAGTTGGTAGATGTGGAGATGGTGGTGGGATCATTATGGTGGTCGGTAGATGTGGAGATGTTGGTGGGATCCTTGATGGTGGTCAGTTGGTGGATGTGGAGATGGTGGTGGGATCATTATGGTGGTCAGTTAGTGGATGTGGAGATGGTGGTGGGATCATTATGGTGGTCAGTTGGTGGATGTGGAGATGGTGGTGGGATCATTATGGTGGTCAGTTGGTGGATGTGGAGATGGTGGTGGGATCATTATGGTGCCCAGTTGGTAGATGTGGAGATGGTGATTGGATCATTGATGGTGGTCAGTTGGTGGTGGTGGGATCATTGATGGTGGTCAGTTGGTGGGTGTGGAGATGGTGGTGGGATCATTGATGGTGGTCAGTTGGTGGATGTGGAGATGGTAATGGGATCATTATGGTGGTCAGTTGGTGGGTGTGGAGATGGTGGTGGGATCATTGATGGTGGTCAGTTGGTGGATGTGGAGATGGTGGTGGGATCATTATGGTGGTCAGTTGGTAGATGTGGAGATGGTGGTGGGATCATTATGGTGGTCAGTTGGTAGATGTGGAGATGGTGGTGGGATCATTATGTTGGTCAGTTGGTAGATGTGGAGATGGTGGTGGGATCCTTGATGGTGGTAAGTTGGTGGATGTGGAGATGGTGGTGGGATGATTATGGTGGTCAGTTGGTGGATGTGGAGATGGTGGTGGGATCATTATGGTGGTCAGTTCATGGATGTGGAGATGGTGGTGGTGGGATCATTATGTTGGTCAGTTGGTAGATGTGGAGATGGTGGTGGGATCCTTGATGGTGGTAAGTTGGTGGATGTGGAGATGGTGGTGGGATGATTATGGTGGTCAGTTGGTGGATGTGGAGATGGTGGTGGGATCATTATGGTGGTCAGTTCGTGGATGTGGAGATGGTGGTGGGATCCTTGATGGTGGTCAGTTGGTGGATGTGGAGATGGTGGTGGGATCATTATGGTGGTCAGTTGGTAGATGTGGAGATGGTGGTGGGATCATTATGGTGGTCAGTTGTTAGATGTGGAGATGGTGGTGGGATCATTATGGTGCCCATTTGGTCGATATGGAAATGGTGGTGGGATCATTATGGTGGTCAGTTGGTGGATGTGGAGATGGTGGTGAGATCATTATGGTGCCCATTTGGCGGATATGGAAATAGTGGTGGGATCATTATGGTGGTCAGTTGGTGGATGTGGAGATGGTGGTGGGATCCTTGATGGTGGTCAGTTGGTGGATGTGGAGATGGTGGTGGGATCATTGATGGTGGTCCGTTGGTAGATGTGGAGATGGTGGTGGGATCATTATGGTGGTCCGTTGGTTGTGGTGGTGGAATCATTGTGGTGGTCAGTTGGTGGATGTGGAGATGGTGGTGTGATAATTATGGCACTCAGTTAGTAGATGTAGAGATGGTGGGGGGATTATAATGATGCCCAGTTAGTAGATGTGGAGATGGTGGTGGGATAATTATGATGCACAGTTGGTAGATATGAAGATGGTGGTGGGATTATAATGATGCCCAGTTAGTAGATTTATAGATGGTGGTGGGATTATAATGATGCTCAATTGGTATATGTGGAAATGGTGGTGGGATGATGATGCCCAGTTGGTAGATGTGGAGATGGTGATTGGATCATTGATGGTGGTCAGTTGGTGGGATCATTGATGGTGGTCAGTTGGTGGGTGTGGAGATGGTGGTGGGATCATTATGGTGGTCAGTTGGTAGATGTGGAGATGGTGGTGGGATCATTATGGTGGTCAGTTGGTGGATGTGGAGATTGTGGTGGGATCATTGATGGTGGTCAGTTGGTGGATGTGGAGATGTTGGTGGGATGATGGATGGTGGTCAGTAGTGATGGACGAACTTCCGACGGGACGTTTCGCGAACGCGAAATGCGAACGGACCCAAACGTTCGCGAAACCGACCGTTCGCCGCGGGCCCCATTGACTTCAATGGGAGGCGAACTTTGCAAACCTTCATGTCGAATTTGCGGCCACGTGGTAATTATTAGGGGGTAAAACGTAGTCCCACCATCTGGACAATGACATAATACATGTATGAGGTGAATTTGGGATCGATAACTACAAGCATTTTTATTTTATTTGGGAAATTGTTCTAACAATTCAGGACTATGGAGCTAATGAAGGCAATGGAGGAGAGGGAAGGTCAGGGACCAGGGTAGGCAAAGAAGAGGGTGCAGGAGATGATCACCAGCAGCGTGACATACCGGAATGACACATGCACCGTGATAGAGGCATCTGACAGCAGCACCGTAATACAGAGCACTGACAGCAGCACCGTGACATACAGCGCTGACAGCAGCACCGTGACATACAGCGCTGACAGCAGCACCGTGACATACAGCGCTGACAGCAGCACCGTGACATACAGCGCTGACAGCAGCACCGTGACATACAGCGCTGACAGCAGCACCGTGACATACAGCGCTGACAGCAGCACCGTGACATACAGCGCTGACAGCAGCACCGTGACATACAGCGCTGACAGCAGCACCGTGACATACAGCGCTGACAGCAGCACCGTGACATACAGCGCTGACAGCAGCACCGTGACATACAGCGCTGACAGCAGCACCGTGACATACAGCACTGACAGCAGCACCGTAAGCAGCCCCAGGAGGAAGTCAGCACAGCACAGGGATGGTGTGATCCCCTCATAATAAGAACCCCCAGGAGGAAGTCAGCACAGCACAGGGATAGTGTGATCCCTTCATAATAAGAACCCCCAGGAGGAAGTCAGCACAGCACAGGGATATCATAAGCAGCCCCAGTAGAAATATGACACCGCTCAACCTCTTCAAAGAGGAGGGTAGGGGCATATAGTACGGTGTGCTTTTTTGGGTCAAGGAAGTGAGCCAAATGAATTAAGAAGGTCTGTGTGCTTGATTAAAAAAATAGTTTATAGACATATACATGGTCTACTGGTCACATGTGTTGAATTCCTCCGAGATCCATGCCTCATTCATTTTTAGAAATGTGAGGTAGTTAACACTGTGGTGAGCTAGGCGAGTACGCTTATCGGTCACAATCCCCCCTGCTGCGCTGAACGTCCTTTCGGACAGGACACTGGATGAGGGGCAAGCCAACAGTTCGATTGCAAATTGGGCAAGCTCTGGCCAGAGGTCAAGCCTGCCCACCCAGTAGTCTAGGGGTTCATCACTCCTCAGAGCGTCCACATCGGCCGTTAACCCAATGTAGTCGGACACCTGACGGTCTAGGCGTTCCCTGATGCTGGATCCGGATGACACCTGTCGATGGGTCGGCTGAAAGAATGACCTCATATCCGAAGTCACCAACACATCTTCAAACCGGCCTCTTCTTGCAGGCGCTGTTGGATTGGTACCCGCAAATCCTTCTCTGGGAGTGGGAATTGCTCCTCTGCCAGCGCACGCAAAAGCAGAATGCAGCATTTCTCGAAGCAAGGCCTGGAAGTGCTGCATTCTGACAGCCCTCTGCGACGGCGGTAACATTTCCGCCATTTTGTGTTTGTACCGGGGGTCTAAGTACGTTGCCACCCAGTACTGGTCCTTGACCCTCATGCTTTTTATACGGGGGTCCCTATTAAAACACTGGAGCATGAAGGCCCCCATTTGCACTAAAGTGGAAGCGGTGTGGTGGCCTGGCTCCTGCTCATCATCCAGGATAATGTCGTCCTCTTCATTCTCCTCTCCCCATCCTCGCACAACAGGGATCCCAGAAAGGTTTAAAGCATGCTCTTCTTGCTCCTGCTCATCCGCCCCGGCACCATCCTCCTCTGACTCCTCATCAGACTCCTGTTGTTGACTTGTCTCAGATAGAGTAGCCCCCCCTGGGAATTCATCCAGCATTGCGACTTCCTCATCTTCCCGCTCCTGCTCCTCCACAGCCTGATCAATGACACGACGCAATGCACGCTCCAGAAAGAAGGCATAAGGTACCATGTCACTGATGGCGCCATGGCTGCGACTGACCAGTTTGGTGATCTCCTCAAATGGCCGCAGAAGTCTGCATGTGTCGCGCATGAGCAGCCACTGGCGCGGTGAAAAAAAACCCAGCTCCCCAGAACCGTTTCTTTCGCAGAGTTCATACAGGTAGACGTTAACTGCACGTTTCTGCTGGAGCAGCCTATCAAGCATATAGAAGGTTGAGTTCCATCGCGTCGGGCAATCGCAAATAAGACGTCTGACCGGCAGATGGTGTCGCCGCTGAATGTCAGCAAGGCGAGCCATGGCCGTGTAAGATCTTCTGAAATGGGCCGAGATTTTCCTTGCCTGCCGCAAGATGTCCTGGACCCCAGGGTATTTGACAAGGAATCGCTGCACGACCAAGTTTAAGACGTGTGCCATGCACGGCACGTGCGTGATTTTGCCCTGTTTCAATGCGCTAAGCAGATTGGCACCGTTGTCACACACCACTTTACCAACTGTCAAATTGAGCGGTGTTAGCCACTCATCTGCCTGTGAACGCAAAGCTGAAAGGAGTGCCGGGCCAGTGTGGCTCTTTGCTTCCAGGCACAACAGACGCAGCACGGCATGGCAACGTCTCACCTGGCATGTGGAATAGGTTCTGGGGAGCTTGGGCGGTGCAGTGGAAGAGACGCTAGCAGCGGAAAAGGAGGAGGCAGCTGAGGAGGAGAGGGAGGAGGATGGAGTAGGAGGAGGAGAAGAAGAGTCAGGCCTGCATGCAATCCGTGGCGGTAAAACCAAATCTACACGGGTGCCACGGGTTACATGCTTGACGGCCGTCAGAAGGTTCACCCAGTGGGCAGTAAAACTGATATACCTTCCCTGCCCGTGTTTGCTAGACCACGTGTCTGTGGTCAGATGTATCTTGGCACCGACACTGTGTGCCAGAGATACATTCACTTGCCGCTGAACATGGCCATATAGCTCTGGGATGCCCTTCTCTGAGAAATACTTCCTTCCTGGGACCTTCCATTGTGGTGTTCCAATGGCCACAAATTTGCGAAAGGCCTCCGAGTCCACCAGTTTATATGGCAGTAGTTGGCGGGCTATGAGTTCTGACAAGCCAGCCGCCAACCGTTGGGCAAGAGGGTTATCCGGCATCATCATTTTTTTACGCTCAAACATTAGGCCCACGGAAGCCTGCCTTTTTGCAGAAAAATGTGAGCTTGGCGTGATGGAAGGTGGAGTGGAGGACAATTGTGAGGAGAGAGGAGAAGGAGAAGTAGAAGACGAGGCTGGACGGTGAGAGCCTGCAGTGTGGCTTTGTGTGTTCCGTTGCTCCCACTGGGCTCGGTGATGGCTGCTCATGTGCCTTCTTAAGGCGGTCGTCCCTAGGTGAGTATTGGGCTTACCGCGACTAACGCGTTGACTGCAAAGATTGCAGATGGCAACGCTATTGTCAGCAGCGGACACGTTAAAAAAAGCCCACACTGCGGAGCCATGTGCCGGTGTCCTGGGAGCGCCAGATGTGACCGTACATGGTCGATGACTCGCTCCTGATACATTTGCAGTCTGCTTTGTCCCTGCTGTGCAATGTAAGTCATTGCTGCTTCTCCTCCCTATCTGCTGGTCCATATCTCCCTCTGAACTCCCCTCCTCTTCCTCTCTTGTGGGCACCCACGTGACATCACTAGACACGTCATCATCAACGTCACCTTCCCCACCGCTATAAGTAGAGATCTCGGAGTAGGCAGCAACACCGGGGACCAACCTCCTCCTTGGGCTGATCTGGGTACTGGCGTCAGACTGCTGAGTAGCGCTTGTTGCTACCTCCTCTTCCTGATCCAATACCAAGAGTGGCTGCGCATCAGAAATGTCCTCTTGATATGGATCGGAAAATAATTCCAGTGACTCAAGCGGAAGGTATGTGGTGGTGGTGGTGGTGGTCGTGTTGTTGGTGGTAGTGTCTTTGGGGGTGCACATAGCAGAGAGTGAAGAAGAGGGTGCAGATCGAGAGGATGAGGAGGGTGCAGAAGAGTAAGGCTGAGCGAGCCACTCAACCAAGTCTGGTGCATCCTTTAAAGTAATTGAACGCACCTTCTGCAACTTCCCACTTTGGCTCAAGCCTGTTGCTCCTGCCCTACCCCTACCACCCCTGCGGAAGGGCCTGCCTCTTCCTCTGCATGTCATTTTTTAAATGACCCTGTGACAAAACTCTTAGTCCCTATACCGCTGAAGGACTGCTGCAGTATAGGTGAGCGGTCAGCAGTGGTGCACGTCAACCCTATCTATTGTGGACCGATAGCGGTCCTTACAGAACAGCAGACTGTACCGCACTCAAGCCTATGTACCGTAGCACCCTATACCAAGTTACCAGTCCTTATAAGAACTTTTGTGGAACAAGCAGGTTGTGTATTAGTGTTTAGCAGACTGTACGTCAGTCCCTATACCGCTGAAGGACTGCTGCAGTATAGGTGAGCGGTCAGCAGTGGTGCACGTCAACCCTATCTATTGTGGACCGATAGCGGTCCTTACAGAACAGCAGACTGTACCGCACTCAAGCCTATGTACCGTAGCACCCTATACCAAGTTACCAGTCCTTATAAGAACTTTTGTGGACCAAGCAGGTTGTGTATTAGTTTTTAGCAGACTGTACGTCAGTCCCTATACCGCTGAAGGACTGCTGCAGTATAGGTGAGCGGTCAGCAGTGGTGCACGTCAACCCTATCTATTGTGGACCGATAGCGGTCCTTACAGAACAGCAGACTGTACCGCACTCAAGCCTATGTACCGTAGCACCCTATACCAAGTTACCAGTCCTTATAAGAACTTTTGTGGAACAAGCAGGTTGTGTATTAGTGTTTAGCAGACTGTACATCAGTCCCTATACCGCTGAAGGACTGCTGCAGTATAGGTGAGCGGTCAGCAGTGGTGCACATCAACCCTATCTATTGTGGACCGATAGCGGTCCTTACAGAACAGCAGACTGTACCGCACTCAAGCCTATGTACCGTAGCACCCTATACCAAGTTACCAGTCCTTATAAGAACTTTTGTGGAACAAGCAGGTTGTGTGTTAGTGATTAGCAGACTGTACGTCAGTCCCTATACCGCTGAAGGACTGCTGCAGTATAGGTGAGCGGTCAGCAGTGGTGCACGTGAACCCTATCTATTGTGGACCGATAGCGGTCCTTACAGAACAGCAGACTGTACCGCACTCAAGCCTATGTACCGTAGCACCCTATACCAAGTTACCAGTCCTTATAAGAACTTTTGTGGAACAAGCAGGTTGTGTATTAGTGTTTAGCAGACTGTACGTCAGTCCCTATACCGCTGAAGGACTGCTGCAGTATAGGTGAGCGGTCAGCAGTGGTGCACGTCAACCCTATCTATTGTGGACCGATAGCGGTCCTTACAGAACAGCAGACTGTACCGCACTCAAGCCTATGTACCGTAGCACCCTATACCAAGTTACCAGTCCTTATAAGAACTTTTGTGGACCAAGCAGGTTGTGTATTAGTTTTTAGCAGACTGTACGTCAGTCCCTATACCGCTGAAGGACTGCTGCAGTATAGGGCAGCGGTCAGCAGTGGTGCACGTCAACCCTATCTATTGTGGACCGATAGCGGTCCTTACAGAACAGCAGACTGTACCGCACTCAAGCCTATGTACCGTAGCACCCTATACCAAGTTACCAGTCCTTATAAGAACTTTTGTGGAACAAGCAGGTTGTGTGTTAGTGATTAGCAGACTGTACGTCAGTCCCTATACCGCTGAAGGACTGCTGCAGTATAGGGCAGCGGTCAGCAGTGGTGCACGTCAACCCTATCTATTGTGGACCGATAGCGGTCCTTACAGAACAGCAGACTGTACCGCACTCAAGCCTATGTACCGTAGCACCCTATACCAAGTTACCAGTCCTTATAAGAACTTTTGTGGAACAAGTGAGTTGTGAATGTTTAGCAGACTGCAGCAGAAGGGCAGCAGTCAAGTATAATATCCTTTCTATATTTGGAAGAAAGAATATTATACATGTACAAGCCTATTACTGTACCACTGATACCAGTCCTGAAAAGAACCTTTGTGGAACTAATAATAACAGCAAGTCTTTAAAATTACCCTCACTGCCTGACAACACTGCTTCCTTCCTGTCCCTATACAAATTGGCAAAAAAAGAGAACGATTAGTGGTTACTGGAACAGCTCTTTTGTGGACCTTGATAGTAACAGCTAATGATGATGATGATGATGATGATGATGAAAGACTAATCTGGCTGTCCCTGTAGCATACACCGTCCTTTCCCTTTCTCTAAACTAACAAAAGACACTCAGGCTGCTGCAAGAATCAGCAGCACAGCAAACCTATCAACACCTAACACCTATACCAGTCCTGAAAAGAACTTTTGTGTACCAAATAGCTAGTGGTTTATCTCTCCCTACTCCACACAGGAACCTGTCCCTATCGTAACAGAAGAAAGAATGTAAAATGGCCACCGGATCGGGTGTATTTATAGGTTAGGGGGAATGTACAAGTGTCCATGTGCTGTCATGTCTCAATTGGCTGTCCTGTATCACATGATAAACGTGTCACCAAAGGTTAAAGTTCTTGTATACATTAAACACGTAAGTCCGCCGCGGCGAACGACGGAAAAAGGCGTTCGAACGTGCGGACCGCGAATGTCGGAAATTCGCCGCGAAACGACCGCCGGGCGAACCGTTCGGCCATCACTAGTGGTCAGTTGCTGGATGTGGACATAGTGGTGGGATCCTTGATGGTGGTCAGTTGCTGGATGTGGAGATGGTGGTGGGATCATTATAGTGGTCAGTTCGTGGATGTGGAGATGGTGGTGAGATCATTATGGTGCCCATTTGGCGGATATGGAAATAGTGGTGGGATCATTATGGTGGTCAGTTGGTGGATGTGGAGATGGTGGTGGGATCCTTGATGGTGGTCAGTTGGTGGATGTGGAGATGGTGGTGGGATCATTATGGTGGTCCGTTGGTTGTGGTGGTGGGATCATTGTGGTGGTCAGTTGGTGGATGTGGAGATGGTGGTGGGATAATTATGGCACTCAGTTAGTAGATGTAGAGATGGTGGGGGGATTATAATGATGCCCAGTTAGTAGATGTGGAGATGGTGGTGGGATAATTATGATGCACAGTTGGTAGATATGAAGATGGTGGTGGGATTATAATGATGCCCAGTTAGTAGATTTATAGATGGTGGTGGGATTATAATGATGCTCAATTGGTATATGTGGAAATGGTGGTGGGATGATGATGCCCAGTTGGTAGATGTGGTGATTGGATCATTGATGGTGGTCAGTTGGTGGGATCATTGATGGTGGTCAGTTGGTGGATGTGGAGATGGTGGTGGGATCATTATGGTGGTCAGTTGGTGGATGTGGAGATTGTGGTGGGATCATTGATGGTGGTCAGTTGGTAGATGTGGAGATGGTGGTGGGATCATTCATGGTGGTCAGTTGGTGGATGTGGAGATGGTGGTGGGATCATTGATGGTGGTCAGTTGGTGGATGTGGAGATGGTGGTGGGATCATTGATGGTGGTCAGTTGGTGGATGTGGAGATGTTGGTGGGATGATGGATGGTGGTCAGTTGCTGGATGTGGAGATAGTGGTGGGATCCTTGATGGTGGTCCGTTGCTGGATGTGGAGATGGTGGTGGGATCATTATAGTGGTCAGTTCGTGGATGTGGAGATGGTGGTGGGATCATTATGGTGGTGAGTTGGTAGATGTGGAGATGGTGGTGGGATCATTATGGTGGTCAGTTGGTAGATGTGGAGATGGTGGTGGGATCATTATGGTGGTCAGTTGGTAGATGTGGAGATGGTAATGGGATCATTATGGTGGTCAGTTGGTGGATGTGGAGATGGTGGTGGGATCATTATGGTGGTCAGTTGGTGGATGTGGAGATGGTGGTGGGATCATTGATGGTGGTCAGTTGGTAGATGTGGAGATGGTGGTGGGATCATTGATGGTGGTCAGTTGGTGGATGTGGAGATGGTGGTGGGATCATTATGGTGGTCAGTTGGTAGATGTGGAGATGGTGATTGGATCATTGATGGTGGTCAGTTGGTGGTGGTGGGATCATTATGGTGGTCAGTTGGTAGATGTGGAGATGGTGGTGGGATCATTGATGGTGGTCAGTTGGTGGATGTGGAGATGGTGGTGGGATCATTACGGTGGTCAGTTGGTAGATGTGGAGATGGTGATTGGATCATTGATGGTGGTCAGTTGGTGGTGGTGGGATCATTATGTTGGTCAGTTGGTGGATGTGGAGATGGTGGTGGGATCATTATGGTGGTCAGTTGGTGGATGTGGAGATGGTGGTGGGATCATTAAGGTGCCCATTTGGTGGATGTGGAGATGGTGGTGGTGGGATCATTATGTTGGTCAGTTGGTAGATGTGGAGATGGTGGTGGGATCATTATGGTGGTCAGTTGGTGGATGTGGAGATGGTGGTGGGATCATTGATGGTGGTCAGTTGGTGGAGGGATCATTGATGGTGGTCAGTTGGTGGATGTGGAGATGGTGGTGGGATCATTATGGTGGTCAGTTGGTAGATGTGGAGATGGTGGTGGGATCATTGATGGTGGTCAGTTGGTGGATGTGGAGATGGTGGTGGGATCATTATGGTGCTCAGTTGGTGGATGTGGAGATGGTGGTGGGATGATTATGGTGGTCAGTTGGTGGATGTGGAGATGGTGGTGGGATCATTAAGGTGCCCATTTGGTGGATGTGGAGATGGTGGTGGTGGGATCATTATGTTGGTCAGTTGGTAGATGTGGAGATGGTGGTGGGATCATTATGGTGGTCAGTTGGTGGATGTGGAGATGGTGGTGGGATCATTGATGGTGGTCAGTTGGTGGAGGGATCATTGATGGTGGTCAGTTGGTGGATGTGGAGATGGTGGTGGGATCATTGATGGTGGTCAGTTGGTAGATGTGGAGATGGTGGTGGGATCATTATGGTGGTCAGTTGGTAGATGTGGAGATGGTGGTGGGATCATTGATGGTGGTCAGTTGGTGGATGTGGAGATGGTGGTGGGATCATTATGGTGGTCAGTTGGTGGATGTGGAGATGGTGGTGGGATGATTATGGTGGTCAGTTGGTGGATGTGGAGATGGTGGTGGGATCATTAAGGTGCCCATTTGGTGGATGTGGAGATGGTGGTGGTGGGATCATTATGTTGGTCAGTTGGTAGATGTGGAGATGGTGGTGGGATCATTATGGTGGTCAGTTGGTGGATGTGGAGATGGTGGTGGGATCATTGATGGTGGTCAGTTGGTGGAGGGATCATTGATGGTGGTCAGTTGGTGGATGTGGAGATGGTGGTGGGATCATTGATGGTGGTCAGTTGGTGGATGTGGAGATGGTGGTGGGATCATTGATGGTGGTCAGTTGGTGGATGTGGAGATGGTGGTGGGATCATTATGGTGGTCAGTTGGTGGTGGTGGGATCATTGATGGTGGTCAGTTGGTGGTGGTGGGATCATTGATGGTGGTCAGTTGGTGGTGGTGGGAACATTGATGGTGGTCAGTTGGTGATGGTGGGATCATTGATGGTGGTCAGTTGGTGGGATCATAATGGTGGTCAGTTGGTAGATGTGGAGATGGTGGTGGGATCATTGATGGTGGTCAGTTGGTGGATGTGGAGATGGTGGTGGGATCATTATGGTGGTCAGTTGGTGGTGGTGGGATCATTGATGGTGGTCAGTTGGTGGTGGTGGGATCATTGATGGTGGTCAGTTGGTGGTGGTGGGAACATTGATGGTGGTCAGTTGGTGATGGTGGGATCATTGATGGTGGTCAGTTGGTGGGATCATTGATGGTGGTCAGTTGGTGGGATCATTGATGGTGGTCAGTTGGTGGTGGTGGGATCACTGATGGTGGTCAGTTGGTGGGATCATTGATGGTGGTCAGTTGGTGGTGGTGGGATCACTGATGGTGGTCAGTTGGTGGGATCATTGATGGTGGTCAGTTGGAGGTGGTGGGATCACTGATGGTGGTCAGTTGGTGGGATCATTGATGGTGGTCAGTTGGTGGTGGTGGGATCACTGATGGTGGTCAGTTGGTGGGATCATTGATGGTGGTCAGTTGGTGGTGGTGGGATCATTGATGGTGGTCAGTTGGTGGTGGTGGGATCATTGATGGTGGTCAGTTGGTGGGATCATTGATGGTGGTCAGTTGGTGGTGGTGGGATCATTGATGGTGGTCAGTTGGTGGTGGTGGGATCATTGATGGTGGTCAGTTGGTGGGATCATTGATGGTGGTCAGTTGGTGGTGGTGGGATCATTGATGGTGGTCAGTTGGTGGTGGTGGGATCATTGATGGTGGTCAGTTGGTGGTGGTGGGATCATTGATGGTGGTCAGTTGGTGGTGGTGGGATCATTGATGGTGGTCAGTTGGTGGGATCATTGATGGTGGTCAGTTGGTGGTGGTGGGATCATTGATGGTGGTCAGTTGGTGGTGGTGGGATCATTGATGGTGGTCAGTTGGTGGTGGTGGGATCACTGATGGTGGTCAGTTGGTGGGATCATTGATGGTGGTCAGTTGGTGGTGGTGGGATCATTGATGGTGGTCAGTTGGTGGTGGTGGGATCACTGATGGTGGTCAGTTGGTGGCATCATTGATGGTGGTCAGTTGGTGGTGGTGGGATCATTGATGGTGGTCAGTTGGTGGTGGTGGGATCATTGATGGTGGTCAGTTGGTGGTGGTGGGATCACTGATGGTGGTCAGTTGGTGGGATCATTGATGGTGGTCAGTTGGTGGTGGTGGGATCATTGATGGTGGTCAGTTGGTGGTGGTGGGATCATTGATGGTGGTCAGTTGGTGGTGGTGGGATCACTGATGGTGGTCAGTTGGTGGGATCATTGATGGTGGTCAGTTGGTGGTGGTGGGATCATTGATGGTGGTCAGTTGGTGGTGGTGGGATCATTGATGGGGGTCAGTTGGTGGTGGTGGGATCACTGATGGTGGTAAGTTGGTGGGATCACTGATGGTGGTAAGTTGGTGGGATCATTGATGGGGGTCAGTTGGTGGTGGTGGGATCATTGATGGTGGTCAGTTGGTGGGATCATTGATGGTGGTCAGTTGGTGGGATCATTGATGGTGGTCAGTTGGTGGGATCATTGATGGGGGTCAGTTGGTGGGATCATTGATGGTGGTCAGTTGGTGGGATCATTGATGGTGGTCAGTTGGTGGTGGTGGGATCACTGATGGTGGTCAGTTGGTGGGATCATTGATGGTGGTCAGTTGGTGGGATCATTGATGGTGGTCAGTTGGTGGGATCATTGATGGTGGTCAGTTGGTGGTGGTGGGATCACTGATGGTGGTCAGTTGGTGGGATCATTGATGGTGGTCAGTTGGTGGTGGTGGGATCATTGATGGGGGTCAGTTGGTGGGATCATTGATGGGGGTCAGTTGGTGGGATCATTGATGGGGGTCAGGGGTCGGGGTCTTTGATGGAGGTCAGGGGTCGGGGTCTTTGTTGGGTGAGAGGTGAAGGAGACACACCTGGCTGTGTTGTGCGATGCTCGTCACCTGGAGACTCGTCTCCTATATACAGATCTGGGTGGAAATTCTAGCTGATTAACCCTTTCCAGGCGGACAGGTCTGACCGGTTCCTTCATAGTTACTGAACTGTTTGTAGCAATGGGATCCCGGAGGGAGAGGAGCCGAGAAGAGCGACACCAACATGGCACAACTGACACCAGACCCCAGGTGAGTGCCAGGGGTGAGGTCACCCACCCTTCCTGCAGACCATCTCTCCAGGATACCACCACACAGCAATCCTGACAATGTACCCTGCTCAGTGTAGGTGACAGATCTACGAGATCCACAACTGTCATATGACTGACAGAACTCTGCAGACTATCACTCCATGTGACAGAATACAATGTACATCCCCAGAGATCTCATACACTGCTCTGCAGACTATCACTCCATGTGACAGAATACAATGTACATCCCAGAGATCTCATACACTGCTCTGCAGACTATCACTCCATGTGACAGAATACAATGTACACCCCAGAGATCTCATACACTGCTCTGCAGACTATCACTCCATGTGACAGAATACAATGTACATCCCCAGAGATCTCATACACTGCTCTGCAGACTATCACTCCATGTGACAGAATACAATGTACACCCCAGAGATCTCATACACTGCTCTGCAGACTATCACTCCATGTGACAGAATACAATGTACATCCCCAGAGATCTCACACACTGCTCTGCAGACTATCACTCCATGTGACAGAATACAATGTACATCCCAGAGATCTCACACACTGCTCTGCAGACTATCACTCCATGTGACAGAATACAATGTACATCCCAGAGATCTCATACACTGCTCTGCAGACTATCGCTCCATGTGACCGAATACAATGTACATCCCCAGAGATCTCATACACTGCTCTGCAGACTATCACTCCATGTGACAGAATACAATGTACATCCCCAGAGATCTCATACACTGCTCTGCAGACTATCACTCCATGTGACAGAATACAATGTACATCCCAGAGATCTCATACACTGCTCTGCAGACTATCACTCCATGTGACCGAGTACAATGTACATCCCCAGAGATCTCATACACTGCTCTGCAGACTATCACTCCATGTGACAGAATACAATGTACATCCCAGAGATCTCATACACTGCTCTGCAGACTATCACTCCATGTGACAGAATACAATGTACATCCCAGAGATCTCATACACTGCTCTGCAGACTATCACTCCATGTGACAGAATACAATGTACATCCCAGAGATCTCATACACTGCTCTGCAGACTATCACTCCATGTGACAGAATACAATGTACATCCCCAGAGATCTCATACACTGCTCTGCAGACTATCACTCCATGTGACAGAGTACAATGTACATCCCCAGAGATCTCATACACTGCTCTGCAGACTATCACTCCATGTGACAGAATACAATGTACATCCCAGAGATCTCATACACTGCTCTGCAGACTATCACTCCATGTGACAGAGTACAATGTACATCCCAGAGATCTCATACACTGCTCTGCAGACTATCACTCCATGTGACCGAGTACAATGTACATCCCAGAGATCTCATACACTGCTCTGCAGACTATCACTCCATGTGACAGAGTACAATGTACATCCCAGAGATCTCATACACTGCTCTGCAGACTATCACTCCATGTGACCGAGTACAATGTACATCCCCAGAGATCTCATACACTGCTCTGCAGACTATCACTCCATGTGACAGAATACAATGTACATCCCAGAGATCTCACACACTGCTCTGCAGACTATCACTCCATGTGACCGAGTACAATGTACATCCCAGAGATCTCACACACTGCTCTGCAGACTATCACTCCATGTGACCGAGTACAATGTACATCCCAGAGATCTCATACACTGCTCTGCAGACTATCACTCCATGTGACAGAATACAATGTACATCCCAGAGATCTCACACACTGCTCTGCAGACTATCACTCCATGTGACAGAATACAATGTACATCCCAGAGATCTCACACACTGCTCTGCAGACTATCACTCCATGTGACAGAATACAATGTACATCCCAGAGATCTCATACACTGCTCTGCAGACTATCACTCCATGTGACCGAGTACAATGTACATCCCAGAGATCTCATACACTGCTCTGCAGACTATCACTCCATGTGACCGAGTACAATGTACATCCCAGAGATCTCACACACTGCTCTGCAGACTATCACTCCATGTGACCGAGTACAATGTACATCCCAGAGATCTCATACACTGCTCTGCAGACTATCACTCCATGTGACAGAATACAATGTACATCCCCAGAGATCTCATACACTACTCTGCAGACTATCACTCCATGTGACAGAATACAATGTACATCCCAGAGATCTCACACACTGCTCTGCAGACTATCACTCCATGTGACAGAATACAATGTACATCCCCAGAGATCTCATACACTGCTCTGCAGACTATCACTCCATGTGACCGAGTACAATGTACATCCCAGAGATCTCACACACTGCTCTGCAGACTATCACTCCATGTGACCGAGTACAATGTACATCCCAGAGATCTCATACACTGCTCTGCAGACTATCACTCCATGTGACAGAATACAATGTACATCCCAGAGATCTCATACACTGCTCTGCAGACTATCACTCCATGTGACCGAGTACAATGTACATCCCAGAGATCTCATACACTGCTCTGCAGACTATCACTCCATGTGACCGAGTACAATGTACATCCCCAGAGATCTCATACACTGCTCTGCAGACTATCACTCCATGTGACCGAATACAATGTACATCCCAGAGATCTCATACACTGCTCTGCAGACTATCACTCCATGTGACCGAGTACAATGTACATCCCCAGAGATCTCATACACTGCTCTGCAGACTATCACTCCATGTGACAGAGTACAATGTACATCCCAGAGATCTCATACACTGCTCTGCAGACTATCACTCCATGTGACCGAGTACAATGTACATCCCCAGAGATCTCATACACTGCTCTGCAGACTATCACTCCATGTGACCGAATACAATGTACATCCCAGAGATCTCATACACTGCTCTGCAGACTATCACTCCATGTGACAGAATACAATGTACATCCCCAGAGATCTCATACACTGCTCTGCAGACTATCACTCCATGTGACAGAGTACAATGTACATCCCAGAGATCTCATACACTGCTCTGCAGACTATCACTCCATGTGACCGAGTACAATGTACATCCCAGAGATCTCACACACTGCTCTGCAGACTATCACTCCATGTGACCGAGTACAATGTACATCCCCAGAGATCTCATACACTGCTCTGCAGACTATCACTCCATGTGACCGAATACAATGTACATCCCCAGAGATCTCATACACTGCTCTGCAGACTATCACTCCATGTGACAGAATACAATGTACATCCCAGAGATCTCATACACTGCTCTGCAGACTATCACTCCATGTGACCGAATACAATGTACATCCCCAGAGATCCCATACACTGCTCTGCAGACTATCACTCCATGTGACCGAGTACAATGTACATCCCAGAGATCTCATACACTGCTCTGCAGACTATCACTCCATGTGACAGAATACAATGTACATCCCAGAGATCTCATACACTGCTCTGCAGACTATCACTCCATGTGACCGAATACAATGTACATCCCCAGAGATCTCATACACTGCTCTGCAGACTATCACTCCATGTGACCGAGTACAATGTACATCCCAGAGATCTCATACACTGCTCTGCAGACTATCACTCCATGTGACAGAATACAATGTACATCCCAGAGATCTCATACACTGCTCTGCAGACTATCACTCCATGTGACAGAATACAATGTACACCCCAGAGATCTCATACACTGCTCTGCAGACTATCACTCCATGTGACCGAGTACAATGTACATCCCAGAGATCTCATACACTGCTCTGCAGACTATCACTCCATGTGACCGAGTACAATGTACATCCCAGAGATCTCACACACTGCTCTGCAGACTATCACTCCATGTGACTGAGTACAATGTACATCCCAGAGATCTCACACACTGCTCTGCAGACTATCACTCCATGTGACCGAGTACAATGTACATCCCAGAGATCTCATACACTGCTCTGCAGACTATCACTCCATGTGACAGAATACAATGTACATCCCAGAGATCTCATACACTGCTCTGCAGACTATCACTCCATGTGACAGAGTACAATGTACATCCCAGAGATCTCATACACTGCTCTGCAGACTATCACTCCATGTGACCGAGTACAATGTACATCCCAGAGATCTCATACACTGCTCTGCAGACTATCACTCCATGTGACAGAATACAATGTACATCCCAGAGATCTCATACACTGCTCTGCAGACTATCACTCCATGTGACCGAATACAATGTACATCCCAGAGATCTCATACACTGCTCTGCAGACTATCGCTCCATGTGACAGAATACAATGTACATCCCAGAGATCTCATACACTGCTCTGCAGACTATCACTCCATGTGACCGAGTACAATGTACATCCCAGAGATCTCACACACTGCTCTGCAGACTATCACTCCATGTGACAGAATACAATGTACATCCCCAGAGATCTCATACACTGCTCTGCAGACTATCACTCCATGTGACCGAGTACAATGTACATCCCAGAGATCTCATACACTGCTCTGCAGACTATCACTCCATGTGACAGAATACAATGTACATCCCAGAGATCTCATACACTGCTCTGCAGACTATCACTCCATGTGACAGAATACAATGTACATCCCAGAGATCTCATACACTGCTCTGCAGACTATCACTCCATGTGACCGAATACAATGTACACCCCAGAGATCTCATACACTGCTCTGCAGACTATCACTCCATGTGACAGAATACAATGTACATCCCAGAGATCTCATACACTGCTCTGCAGACTATCACTCCATGTGACAGAATACAATGTACATCCCAGAGATCTCATACACTGCTCTGCAGACTATCACTCCATGTGACCGAGTACAATGTACATCCCAGAGATCTCATACACTGCTCTGCAGACTATCACTCCATGTGACCGAGTACAATGTACATCCCAGAGATCTCACACACTGCTCTGCAGACTATCACTCCATGTGACCGAGTACAATGTACATCCCAGAGATCTCATACACTGCTCTGCAGACTATCACTCCATGTGACCGAATACAATGTACATCCCAGAGATCTCATACACTGCTCTGCAGACTATCACTCCATGTGACAGAATACAATGTACATCCCCAGAGATCTCATACACTGCTCTGCAGACTATCACTCCATGTGACTGAGTACAATGTACATCCCAGAGATCTCATACACTGCTCTGCAGACTATCACTCCATGTGACCGAGTACAATGTACACCCCAGAGATCTCATACACTGCTCTGCAGACTATCACTCCATGTGACCGAGTACAATGTACATCCCAGAGATCTCACACACTGCTCTGCAGACTATCACTCCATGTGACCGAGTACAATGTACATCCCCAGAGATCTCATACACTGCTCTGCAGACTATCACTCCATGTGACCGAGTACAATGTACATCCCAGAGATCTCATACACTGCTCTGCAGACTATCACTCCATGTGACAGAATACAATGTACATCCCCAGAGATCTCATACACTGCTCTGCAGACTATCACTCCATGTGACAGAATACAATGTACATCCCCAGAGATCTCATACACTGCTCTGCAGACTATCACTCCATGTGACCGAGTACAATGTACATCCCAGAGATCTCATACACTGCTCTGCAGACTATCACTCCATGTGACCGAGTACAATGTACATCCCCAGAGATCTCATACACTGCTCTGCAGACTATCACTCCATGTGACAGAATACAATGTACATCCCAGAGATCTCACACACTGCTCTGCAGACTATCACTCCATGTGACCGAGTACAATGTACATCCCAGAGATCTCACACACTGCTCTGCAGACTATCACTCCATGTGACCGAGTACAATGTACATCCCAGAGATCTCATACACTGCTCTGCAGACTATCACTCCATGTGACCGAGTACAATGTACATCCCAGAGATCTCATACACTGCTCTGCAGACTATCACTCCATGTGACCGAGTACAATGTACATCCCCAGAGATCTCATACACTGCTCTGCAGACTATCACTCCATGTGACCGAGTACAATGTACATCCCAGAGATCTCATACACTGCTCTGCAGACTATCACTCCATGTGACCGAGTACAATGTACATCCCAGAGATCTCACACACTGCTCTGCAGACTATCACTCCATGTGACCGAGTACAATGTACATCCCAGAGATCTCATACACTGCTCTGCAGACTATCACTCCATGTGACCGAGTACAATGTACATCCCAGAGATCTCATACACTGCTCTGCAGACTATCACTCCATGTGACAGAATACAATGTACATCCCAGAGATCTCATACACTGCTCTGCAGACTATCACTCCATGTGACCGAGTACAATGTACATCCCAGAGATCTCATACACTGCTCTGCAGACTATCACTCCATGTGACCGAGTACAATGTACATCCCAGAGATCTCATACACTGCTCTGCAGACTATCACTCCATGTGACAGAATACAATGTACATCCCCAGAGATCTCACACACTGCTCTGCAGACTATCACTCCATGTGACCGAGTACAATGTACATCCCAGAGATCTCATACACTGCTCTGCAGACTATCACTCCATGTGACAGAGTACAATGTACATCCCAGAGATCTCATACACTGCTCTGCAGACTATCACTCCATGTGACCGAGTACAATGTACATCCCCAGAGATCTCATACACTGCTCTGCAGACTATCACTCCATGTGACAGAATACAATGTACATCCCAGAGATCTCATCACACTGCTCTGCAGACTATCACTCCATGTGACCGAGTACAATGTACATCCCAGAGATCTCATACACTGCTCTGCAGACTATCACTCCATGTGACCGAGTACAATGTACATCCCAGAGATCTCATACACTGCTCTGCAGACTATCACTCCATGTGACCGAGTACAATGTACATCCCAGAGATCTCATACACTGCTCTGCAGACTATCACTCCATGTGACCGAGTACAATGTACATCCCAGAGATCTCATACACTGCTCTGCAGACTATCACTCCATGTGACCGAGTACAATGTACATCCCAGAGATCTCATACACTGCTCTGCAGACTATCACTCCATGTGACCGAGTACAATGTACATCCCAGAGATCTCATACACTGCTCTGCAGACTATCACTCCATGTGACAGAATACAATGTACATCCCAGAGATCTCATACACTGCTCTGCAGACTATCACTCCATGTGACCGAGTACAATGTACATCCCAGAGATCTCATACACTGCTCTGCAGACTATCACTCCATGTGACAGAATACAATGTACATCCCCAGAGATCTCATACACTGCTCTGCAGACTATCACTCCATGTGACAGAATACAATGTACATCCCAGAGATCTCATACACTGCTCTGCAGACTATCACTCCATGTGACCGAATACAATGTACATCCCAGAGATCTCATACACTGCTCTGCAGACTATCACTCCATGTGACAGAATACAATGTACATCCCAGAGATCTCATACACTGCTCTGCAGACTATCACTCCATGTGACCGAGTACAATGTACATCCCAGAGATCTCATACACTGCTCTGCAGACTATCACTCCATGTGACCGAATACAATGTACATCCCCAGAGATCTCATACACTGCTCTGCAGACTATCACTCCATGTGACCGAGTACAATGTACATCCCAGAGATCTCATACACTGCTCTGCAGACTATCACTCCATGTGACCGAGTACAATGTACATCCCCAGAGATCTCATACACTGCTCTGCAGACTATCACTCCATGTGACAGAATACAATGTACATCCCAGAGATCTCATACACTGCTCTGCAGACTATCACTCCATGTGACAGAGTACAATGTACATCCCAGAGATCTCATACACTGCTCTGCAGACTATCACTCCATGTGACCGAGTACAATGTACATCCCAGAGATCTCATACACTGCTCTGCAGACTATCACTCCATGTGACAGAATACAATGTACATCCCAGAGATCTCATACACTGCTCTGCAGACTATCACTCCATGTGACAGAATACAATGTACATCCCAGAGATCTCATACACTGCTCTGCAGACTATCACTCCATGTGACCGAGTACAATGTACATCCCCAGAGATCTCATACACTGCTCTGCAGACTATCACTCCATGTGACAGAATACAATGTACATCCCCAGAGATCTCATACACTGCTCTGCAGACTATCACTCCATGTGACAGAATACAATGTACATCCCAGAGATCTCATACACTGCTCTGCAGACTATCACTCCATGTGACAGAATACAATGTACATCCCAGAGATCTCATACACTGCTCTGCAGACTATCACTCCATGTGACAGAATACAATGTACATCCCAGAGATCTCATACACTGCTCTGCAGACTATCACTCCATGTGACAGAATACAATGTACATCCCAGAGATCTCATACACTGCTCTGCAGACTATCACTCCATGTGACCGAGTACAATGTACATCCCAGAGATCTCATACACTGCTCTGCAGACTATCACTCCATGTGACAGAATACAATGTACATCCCAGAGATCTCATACACTGCTCTGCAGACTATCACTCCATGTGACCGAGTACAATGTACATCCCAGAGATCTCATACACTGCTCTGCAGACTATCACTCCATGTGACAGAATACAATGTACATCCCAGAGATCTCATACACTGCTCTGCAGACTATCACTCCATGTGACCGAGTACAATGTACATCCCAGAGATCTCATACACTGCTCTGCAGACTATCACTCCATGTGACCGAGTACAATGTACATCCCAGAGATCTCATACACTGCTCTGCAGACTATCACTCCATGTGACAGAATACAATGTACATCCCAGAGATCTCATACACTGCTCTGCAGACTATCACTCCATGTGACAGAATACAATGTACATCCCCAGAGATCTCATACACTGCTCTGCAGACTATCACTCCATGTGACCGAGTACAATGTACATCCCAGAGATCTCATACACTGCTCTGCAGACTATCACTCCATGTGACAGAATACAATGTACATCCCAGAGATCTCATACACTGCTCTGCAGACTATCACTCCATGTGACAGAATACAATGTACATCCCAGAGATCTCATACACTGCTCTGCAGACTATCACTCCATGTGACCGAGTACAATGTACATCCCAGAGATCTCATACACTGCTCTGCAGACTATCACTCCATGTGACAGAATACAATGTACATCCCAGAGATCTCATACACTGCTCTGCAGACTATCACTCCATGTGACAGAATACAATGTACATCCCAGAGATCTCATACACTGCTCTGCAGACTATCACTCCATGTGACCGAGTACAATGTACATCCCAGAGATCTCATACACTGCTCTGCAGACTATCACTCCATGTGACAGAATACAATGTACATCCCAGAGATCTCATACACTGCTCTGCAGACTATCACTCCATGTGACAGAATACAATGTACATCCCAGAGATCTCATACACTGCTCTGCAGACTATCACTCCATGTGACAGAATACAATGTACATCCCAGAGATCTCATACACTGCTCTGCAGACTATCACTCCATGTGACAGAATACAATGTACATCCCAGAGATCTCATACACTGCTCTGCAGACTATCACTCCATGTGACCGAGTACAATGTACATCCCAGAGATCTCATACACTGCTCTGCAGACTATCACTCCATGTGACCGAGTACAATGTACATCCCAGAGATCTCATACACTGCTCTGCAGACTATCACTCCATGTGACAGAATACAATGTACATCCCAGAGATCTCATACACTGCTCTGCAGACTATCACTCCATGTGACAGAGTACAATGTACATCCCAGAGATCTCATACACTGCTCTGCAGACTATCACTCCATGTGACAGAATACAATGTACATCCCAGAGATCTCATACACTGCTCTGCAGACTATCACTCCATGTGACAGAATACAATGTACATCCCAGAGATCTCATACACTGCTCTGCAGACTATCACTCCATGTGACCGAGTACAATGTACATCCCAGAGATCTCACACACTGCTCTGCAGACTATCACTCCATGTGACAGAGTACAATGTACATCCCAGAGATCTCATACACTGCTCTGCAGACTATCACTCCATGTGACCGAATACAATGTACATCCCCAGAGATCTCATACACTGCTCTGCAGACTATCACTCCATGTGACCGAGTACAATGTACATCCCAGAGATCTCATACACTGCTCTGCAGACTATCACTCCATGTGACAGAGTACAATGTACATCCCAGAGATCTCATACACTGCTCTGCAGACTATCACTCCATGTGACAGAATACAATGTACATCCCCAGAGATCTCATACACTGCTCTGCAGACTATCACTCCATGTGACCGAGTACAATGTACATCCCAGAGATCTCACACACTGCTCTGCAGACTATCACTCCATGTGACAGAGTACAATGTACATCCCAGAGATCTCATACACTGCTCTGCAGACTATCACTCCATGTGACAGAATACAATGTACATCCCAGAGATCTCATACACTGCTCTGCAGACTATCACTCCATGTGACCGAGTA